>NC_057849.1:331898233-332201263 GCF_015237465.2 Chelonia mydas | reverse complement strand
AGCTCTGAAATAGTTCAGGATTAGTGAGCTTCAAGGCACATATCAAGGCTCCTCTGGGGAACTGAAGAGGGTGGGGAAGACAGTTTTGGTGGGGGAAGTCCTGCCTAGTGGCTTGGGTGGGGCTAGAGTTCTGGAGATTTGCTGCTGGGTTTGTTTTGGTTGTACTGTTATCTTAAATAACGCCAAAAGCCCTTCGAATAGAAGAAAAGAGCTTTATAAATCAAAGTAGGCAATACATATATATAAAGGAGGACATTGCAGACTAACTTTTTATTCTGCTGCTGAGCTTCTGCAAACAGGAAAGTCAATACACCTCTAAACCTTGTGTCAAAAACAGAACTAGGGTAGACTGCCTTGAATTATTTTTATTGCTGTACCAACTGTTTTGCAATTTGTCTTTATGTCGACACAACAAGAGAAGAGCTTGCAACATGCTCCAGTAATGACAAGATGTATGCAATGGCAGTCTGCTCTGCAAGGTGCTCCCAGTACAGACACTAGCTTAGCATGATGTTGAAATGCTCAGATCCTGTGAGGTGCTATTTATTCATTTAACAAGACACCACAGTGCTGTGTGCCACTAGAAACCCTGAGAGAGATACAAGCAGTAATTCCCAGTTGTGGAGCTTTGTTTTGGTAGCCATCTGAACATTTATGATCCAATTCTGCATTAAGATAAACCATTCAATGTGCATGCATACAGAATGTGGTATACAATTAAGTGTATGTAATGCAGTCTGCAGCATGTTAACCAGTGCTTCAAGACCTTAATTACACCGGGCTGTCTATCTGTGGTTTAAGATATTGCCCTTTGGCAAGCACTAAGAGCACCAAAGGGAGCTGCAGTAGCCTTTATGCCCCCACCAATCAATAGAGAGGGGAAGGATAACAAGATTACTTGGGGATTAAATTGAAGACAATGGAAATATCATGATGTATTGGGAATTTGGAGCATTTCATCATGAGAAAGAGCCGGGGAAAACTAATGCAGGAAAATCATTGTAGAGAATGGCTGCATCCTTTTTATTAGCTTTTAAGGATGTTTTTCATAGATTTTTAAGTCCAAAATGAGCCATTCTGATCACCTAGTTGGGCCTATTGCGTAACACAGGTCATAGAATTCCACCCAGTAATTCCTGTATCAAGCCAAGTCACTTGTGTTTGAACTAGAGCATAACTTTTAGAAAGACTTCCGGTCTTAGGGTAAGATCCTAACCCTACTGAAGTCAATTGCAAGACTCCTGCGGACTACAAAGGGGCCAGGATTTCACCTAGTATTCAAGTGAGGGAGCCCATCACTTTCCCTTTCCCATTCTCAGATAGCAATTTGCAAGTTTCCTGCAGGCACTCTCTTCCAGAAGCTTTCCATACTGCCTTACCTTCTAGAACTATGAAAGATAAAGCCTTAATGTCCTAACACTATCTCTTGATAATAAATTAAAAAATTACATGAATTGAAGGATGAGGACACCAATGGAGCCAACACCACCTAGGAACGTAACATAAATGTTTCAAGAACTTTACAAAAGGCTTGTCTGCATGGGATGTTCATGCATGGCAAGCCAGCGCATGAATCTACAGTATATGAGTTTGCCAAGCAGTAACGTCCTGCATGGACATGCCATGGCACACTAAATGTTCTGTATGTGCTTTGACATACCACTGTTTGAAATGGGAGTACCTTGAAGTGTACTACGGAACTTTTAGACTCTGTAGCAGGGTCCACATAGGACATTACATAGCAAGGTACTGTGCTGTGGATTCACACCCGGGCTTGCAACACCCCACGTAGACAAGCCTAAGAAGCAGTCACTGTATTCATCACTTGCCTCTTGCATTAAGTCTAGCCCTGAAGAAAATCCATCATTATTCCAAACATGTCTTTGGAAAAGTCAAGCATTTTCGATACAGTGGACTAACCCCACATAATTCTTGTAGAGCCATTGGCCGTGAGGAAGGACAGGGTGGTGTGGAAGGGTGTCATCAGTGCCATTCTTCCTTTCTATCCTTAGCCAATGGAAACCGCTCTGGGGGAAGTTACCATTGGTGGTGAGGGGGCTGAAGGTGAGGTGGATCATGGCACCACGCATTATGGCACATGCCTCCACAGCATCTTACTTGCTCAATATTCTGTGTGGAGGTTCCTCATCTAGGTTAACGTTAAAAAATTTGGCCAGCAAACCCTCAGCCTTCCAATCAAGAACATTCCAAAGAAAGACAAAAATCAGTTTGCATTGGCTCTTGTTTTTGTGCCTTGTGAGCAACCCTAAAACAATCTATCCCCCTCTCCTTTTGCTATAACCCAGGGGTTTTCAAACTTCACTGCGCTGCGAGCCCCTTCTGACTACAAAATTGACTGCATGACCCCAGGAGGGAGGACTGAAGCCTGAGCTTGCCCGAGCCCTGCCGGCCCGGGCTGGGGCGGAAAGACTGAGCCTGACCATCCCGGGCAGGGGAGCCAAAGCCGAAGCCCAAGGGCTTCAGCCCCAGGCGGAGGGCCTGTAACCTAAGCCCTGCCACCCAGGGCTGAATCCCTTGTGCTTTGCCTTTGGCCCCAGGCCGTGGAGCTCGGACTTCGCCTTTGGCCCTGGGCCCCAGGACCCAGCAAGTGTAACCCCAGCCCTGTCAACCCCATTAAAACGGGGTCCCAACCCAGAGCTTGAGAACCACTGCTATAACACGATCCACTTAATCATAAAAACACCTGAACAGCTCTATATTCCCTGACAGCTAATATTTCTGTTAAACAATATTAATGCATCCTAAGTCTGACCCTATATAGGGCTGAACACTTGCTGCAAGTTGCTGATACCAACTCACCCTGATGTCAATGGGAGTGATGGTACCCAACATGTAGCAGGATTAGATCCCACAACCCCAGTAGCACCAAATTTGCAACACAAAATAGAAGAAAGATGCTTAAATTTCTCTATCTTGAAGACTGATTCACATTTTCACGGGAACTAAACCCCATTAAATGAGAATTTTGCAACCAACAATTCCTCTGGATTCGTCTCTGTAAAGAGTTACATTCTTCCCTGCTGCTTTGTGCAGAAGACTTTGCATTGATCATTGGCAAGCTCTGTACAGTGGATAGCTTTAGTCTATTTCAACATTTATCTATGCACATTATGGTCATGAAACCAAATATTTCCTCTGTCTTTCTTTATACACAAAACTTATTTTTATGCTAGCTGTTGCATATGTAAGAGGCACATTCTTAAATAATGACAATGTTTTCCTAGGACATGAAGGCTGCTGTGATATATGGAATCACAATCCATCTTGAATCAGGAGGCTTTTATGAAAAAGACAACTATTAGTACAAATATAAATAAATAAGTTTCCACATCTTGCATTCCAGCTTTGTCTTTTGTTTACCAGGAGCCACCTTTTGTCTGGAATCCTATCCCTCACATAGATGTCTAGTGGTTGACTAGTGTACTTCAAGAAAATATATTACAGATTACTTGACCTCAATTCATACACTATCTCCACCAGAATCCTTTTTAACTTTGATTATTCAACAGCAGGAGCTGAAGAATGAAGTCTCTCTTACACACCCCTCCCAAAGCTGGATCGTTCTGACATTTTACTCCCTTTCTCACCTCCATCACTTAAAAAAAAAAAAAAACAACCCACCATACAGTTCCCTGAAGACTTGGTTATCCCTAGCAGTTAGGAGCATATCTCAGCAGGCAAGTCTTTCTTCTTCAGTACAGGCCATGGGTTGAGTTGCTCCCAGTCATCCTTGCCATCCTCTGTGACTCTGTTCTATTTCATGGAATGTTTTTGTGATCATTCACCTGTGGGTTCAGCAATAGTACTGAATGGCTCAAACCTCTATTTCTTCTTTGTCCTACGATCTGTCTGCATTTCTGTTTGATCTTGTCATCACACATCTAGTCTCTCAAGCATTCAGATCCTGAAAATCATGAATGGCGTGGAGAAAGTGTTTTTTCCCCTTTCATATAAACACAAAAACCAGGCCTCACCCAATTAAATTAATAGACATCAGGTTTTACATAAACATAAGGAAATACTTCTTCACACAACACATAGTCATCCTGTGGAACTCATTGCCAGGGGACATTATGAAGTATAATTGGGTTCAAAAAAAGAATCAGATAAGTCCATGGAAGTTAGGTTCATCAAAGGCTATTAGCCAAGATGGTCAGGGATGCAACCTCATAGTCTGGGTGTCCCTAAGCCTCGGACTGCCACAAGCTGGAACTGGACAACCGGGGATGGATCACTTGATAATTGCCCTGTTCTGTTCATTCCCTCTGAAGCATCTGGCACCAGCCAGTGTTAGACGACAGGATACTGGGCTAGTATCTGGTCTGACCAATAGTCAGACCCAGTATTTCCATTCTTATGTTCTTATCCTTCAGAACTGTGGTTCTGTTCCACTACACGGTCTCTCTCCAGACCTTACTTCTGGTTCTACACGTATGCCTCAATACTTGTATAAGCTTGTTACAGAAACAACACTCTATACTCTGGTTGCCTGTAAAAATTTAGTACTCCCATACTATTCTGTTCTTGGTTGAGCAGCATAGAAGTGTCAAGTGTCTGGCTAGATCAGTGTGGTTTGGGGTCTTAGTGCTGTGGGATTGGAGGGAAGAAATTAATTTCAGAAATAAAACTATGAAGCTCACTTGGCTTCACTGGTTTGAAGTGCAAAACGAGGCCCCAAGTCTCAGTACCGATGATCCCGTGCTTGTGGGAGCAAAAGATGACATAAAAGTGCCTTTAAGCACTTATATTCATAAATTCCAAGGCCACTCTGATAATCTAATCTGACCTCCTGTGTAACACAGACAACAGAACTTCCCCAAAGTAATTCCTTTTCAACTACAGCATATCTTTAAAAAAAATCCAATCTTGTTTTAAAATTGCCAGTGATGGAGAATCCACCTCAACCCTTGGTTAACTACCCTCACTGTTAAGAATGTACACCTTATTTCTAATCTGAACTTGTCTAACTGCATCTTCCAGCCATTGGATCATGTTACACTTTTGTCTGCTAGACTGGAAGATCTCATCATCAAATATTTGTTCCCCATGTGGATACTTATAGACTGATCAAGTCACCCCTTAACCTTCTCTTTGCTAAGCTAAATAGATTGTGCTCTTTGAGTCTATAACTAGTAAAGCTCATTTTCTAATCCTTTAATCATTCTTATGGCTCTTCTCCTCTCCAGTTTATCTACATCCATCCTGAATTGTGGATACCAGAACTGGACAGACTATTCTAGCAGTGGTCGCACCAGTGTCAAATACAGAGGTAAAACAACATCTGTACTCCTACTTGAGATTCCCATTTATGCATCCAAGGATCACGCTAGCTCTTTTGGCCTCAGCACCACACTGAGTGCTTGTGTTCAGCTGGTTATCCAAATCCTTTTCAGAGTCACTGCTTCCCAGGATAGAGTCCTCCACCTTGTAAGTATGGCTTGCATTCTTTGTTCCTGGATGAATACATTTAGCTGTATTAAAAACAGAGTCTGCTTCCTTGTGCTCATCTTACCAAGTGATCCAGATTGCTCTGTATCTGTCCTCTTCATTATTTACCACTCCACTGGGTGCCTGCCTATCCCCATTGTAAGCTACAGTAGCATCAGGTCTCCTCAACTTACACCTCTGCTTGCCATGGACCCTGGTGAGCAGAGAATAGCCAGAGCTCAGTGCACTCTAGCTATGACCCCACTTTCACATTGGCCTGCCCTCTCTCTTTGCCAGGTTTTGGGAGCAGGCTTGTGTACAGCCCTTATGTCAGTTCTACACTGGCTTTTCCTGAGCAACTATCATGCAATAACTCTATTGGTATCTTCCCACAGACACTTCCCTGTTTTGTTGCTGTTACATAGGCGCGAGGCGTTCATTAATGTACACACACTCTTCATGGAGAGGATTTCTCATTCTCTGCAGTGTGGCCTCAAAGAGGTTCATGTGTTTCATAGATTCACAGATATTAAGGTCAGAAGGGACCATTATGATCATCTAGTCTGACCTCCTGCACAATGCAGAATCTCACCCACCCACTCCTGCGAAAAACCTCTCACCTATGTCTGAGCTATTGAAGTCCTCAAATTGTGGTTGAAAGACTTCAAGGAGCAGAGAATCCTCCAGCAAGTGACCCGTCCCCATGCTACAGAGGAAGGCGAAAAACTTCCAGGGCCTCCTCCAATCTGCCCTGGAGGAAAATTCCTTCCCAACCCCAAATATGGCGATCAGCTGAACCCTGAGCATATGGGCAAGATTCACCAGCCAGATACCCAGGAAAGAATTCTCTGTAGTAACTCAGATCCCACCCCATCTAGCATCCCATCACAGACCATTGGGCCTATTAACCATGAATAGTTGAAGATCAATTAATTGCCAAAATCATGTTATCCCATCATACCATCTCCTCCATAAACTTATCAAGTTTAATCTTAAAGCCAGATAGGTCTTTTGCCCCCATGGCTTCCCTTGGAAGGCTATTCCAAAACTTCACTCCTCTGATGGTTAGAAACCCTCATCTAATTTCAAGTCTAAAACTTCCCAATGACCAGTTTATATCCATTTGTTCTTGTGTCCACATTGGTGCTGAGCTTAAATAATTCCTCTCCCTCCCTAGTTTTTATCCCTCTGATATATTTAGAGAGAGCAATCTTATCTCTCCTCAACCTTCTTTTAGTTAGGCTAAACACGCCAAGCTCCTGGAGTCTCCTTTCATAAGACAGGTTTTCCATTCCTCAGAGCCAGAGGTGAGCAGCAGACCCACAGTCCCCTTCCAATCTCCTCAGCAAAACAGTCTGAAGATCCTCATGGCCAGTAGTAATTCTAGCCCCAGATTCAACGGCTGGCATCTCCTATGATAGGAGTATAGGAGTGAAAGGGAGCCTGCCAAAGTGGCACAGGCTCTGGGATGCAGCTCTCCCAGCAGACACCTTAGTCCTGCATTGCTCAGTCATTAAGTCGCCACGGCAGTCTTCAACTCCGGTTATTTATAACCTCTCTTTGCTGAGCTTCAATTGGTTCAGCTTTCGGTGGGTGTGTGGAACGTACTATACTGCTTGCCCTTAATGGAATCCTGAACAGCTTCCAAGACAGCTACTGAGCATACTCAGCACCTACAGCATTCCCCTCCTCTAGATACCTCTGGGCCCTTCTAACTCAGGGCTTGTCTACACTACAGACCCTACAACAACACAGCTATGGCACTGCAGCTTTGCCTCTGTAGCGACTGAGAGCAGACACTTGCTATAGTGACAGAGGAGGTTTTTCCATCACTGTAGTTAATCCACCTCTTCAAGAGCTGGTAACTAAGTCGACGGAAGAATTTTTCCATCAACCTAATAACGTCTATACTGGGGCTGCGGTCAGCTTAACTACATCTCTCAGGAGTCTGAACTTTTGGGGTTGGGAAGGAATTTTTCTCCAGGGCAGATTGGAAGAGGCCCTGGAGGTTTTTCGCCTTCCTCTGTAGCATGGGGCACGGGTCACTTGCTGGAGGATTCTCTGCTCCTTGAAGTCTTTAAACTACGATTTGAGGACTTCAATAGCACAGATATAGGTGTGAGGTTTTTTTTGTAGGAGTGGTGGGTGAAATTCTGTGGCCTGCGTTGTGCAGGAGGTCAGACTAGATGATCATAATGGTCCCTTCTGACCTAAATATCTATGAATCATTTCACACCCGAGACACACTGCCAGGTCAGCCTAAGTTTTAGGTGTAGACCAGGCATAAATGCCATGCCCTGCTCTCTGCACATGTGCAGAGACACAGAGTGTTCAACAAAAATCCATGTCTCCTACACATTGCCTCTTTCCCATTTTTAGGCAGGTGTATAATTTATTAGGGCTGTCAAGCAATTAAAAAAATTTAATCTCAATTAATCGCACTGTTAAACAATAACAGAATACCCTTTATTTAAATATTTTTGGATGTTTTCTATATTTTCAAATATATTGATTTCAATTACAATACCAGAATACAATGTGTACTGTGCTCCCTTTATATTTATTTTTGATTACCAGTATTTGCACTGTAAAAAAAAAAAAAAAGAAATAGTATTTTTCAATTCACCTAATACAAGGACTGCAAGTAGTGCAATCTCTTTATCATGAAAGTTGAACTTACAAATGTAGAATTGTGTACAAAAAGAACTGCATTCAAAAATAAAACAATGTAAAATTTTACAGCCTGCAAGTCCACTCAGTCCTACTTCTTGTTCAGCCAATCACTCATTTGTTTACATTTGCAGGAGATAATGCTGCCCTCTTCTTGTTTACAGTGTCACCTGAAAGTGAGAACAGGCATTTTCATGGCACTGTTGTAGCCGGCATCGCAAGATATTTATGTGCCAGATGCACTAAAAAGATTCATATGTCCCTTCATTCTTCAACCGCCATTCCAAGGGACATGTATCCATGCTGATGATGGGTTCTGCTTGGTAAGTGCCATGCAAATGCCTGTTCTCTCTTTCTGGTGACACTGTAAATAAGAAGAGGGCAGCATTATCTTCTGTAAATGTAAACAAACTTGTTTGTCTTAGCAATTGGCTGAACAAGAAGCAGAACTGAGTGGACTTGTAGGCTCTGAAGTTTTACATTGTTTTGTTCTTGAGTGCAATCATGTAACAAAAAAAATCTACATTTGTAAATTGCACTTTCACAACAAAGATTGCACTACAGTACTTGTATGAGGTGAACTGAAAAAATACTTTTTTTGTTTATAATTTTTACAGTGCAGATATTTGTAATAAAAATATACACTTTGATTTGAACACAGACTACAATATATATGAAAATGTAGAAAAACATCAAAAATATTTAATAAATTTCAATTGTATTCTATTGTTTAACAGTGTGAGAAACTGCGATTAATCATGATTAATTTTTTTAATCGCGATTAATTTTTTTGAGTTAATTGTGTGAGTTAACTGCGATGAATGACAGCCCTCATATTTATATATTAAAAAATTGCTGTCGTACAAACATGTGAGTTACATTAACACTGTCAAAGTGGTATAAAGTGTCTTTAGGCCTTCATGGTGTTCAGTACGGTCTAATAAAATAGGAATGACAGCCTATGCCAAATAATCAGTACAGATTCCAAGTCTGTGCCTTATACCAGGAGGGCTTGCCCTGCTCTGTTTTCTGCAGAGCTGACTGGCTGATCTTAACTGCCATCTCTGGCTGGGAAACTAGAGTTCAGACTTTCGTGAACTAGCAGACCAGCTCTCCCATTGGTCCCACACCCTGTCCCACTGAAGCTTTTGTTTGCATCCCAAACCCGGCAGATGAACAGGCTTATTATGGCAATTAAAAATTGCATCTGGTACAACAAGCTGCTTGGGTTTTTTTTCCCTGTCATTTCACATTTGAAGTAACAAAAATTAGATCCCTAGAGAAAGCATTAAAAGCCAGAGTTTGACACACTTAGTTACTTTGGGGAACTCATGGATTAACTCCCAGTCAGAAGTACTTTAAAATTCTTCCTTCATGATCTGTAAAGTGAAGTGATTCTGGGAAATGAAGCATGGCTAGCAAGTTTAAAAACCCCAGAAACCCAACTGGAATCTTTAACACACAGCAACAAGACTTTTCACACATACAGCATTTGGCAGTTGAAGATTTCAAAGCTGTGCACAAACAGTAATGAGTTAAGCAACACCTGGAGGTTAAGATAAGAGGCGACTACAGGAGGGCCTATAAGTACCTATATGGAAAGAAGATTTCACAGTAGAGGGCACTTTTCAACTAGCAGATAAAGGTATAACAAGATCAAATGGTTTGAAGTTGAACTTAAGCAAATTTCTGACTATAAATAAGGCACTAATTTTTAACAGTGAGCAATTAACCATTGGAACAGCTTGCCTGGAGATATGGTGGACTCTGTCACTTGAAGTCTTTAAATCAAGACAGGACATCTTTCTAAGGGTATGTCTACACTACGAAATTAGGTTGAATTTATAAAAGTCGATTTTTAGAAAGCGATTTTATACAATCGTGTGTGTCCCCGTGAAGTGCATTAAGTCGGCGGAGTGCGTCCACAGTACCGAGGCTAGCATTGACTTTTGGAGCGTTGCATTGTGGGTAGCTATCCCACAGTTCCCGCAGTCTCCGCTGGCAACTGGAATTCTGGGTTGAGCTCCCAATGCCTGATGGGGCAAAAACATTGTCACAGGTGGTTTTGGGTACATGTCGTCAGTCACCCCTCCCTCCGTGAAAGCAACGGTAGACAATCGTTTTGTGCCTTTTTTCTGTGTAGGCGCCATACTGCTTTCAGCAGACGGTGCAGTAGGGCTGCTAACCGTTGTCATCGAAAGACCGCTTCCGCTGCCACTCTGCTCTCCTGCTCTGGCAGCAGACGGTGCAGTAGGTCGGAAAAACTGGTCTTCCGACCACCGCTTCCACTGCCACTCTGCTCTGCTCTCCTGGTGGTCTCACAGGTCCTCTATATGACCGTCGTCATCCGCCGCTTCCACTGTAACTCTGCTCTGCTCTCCTGGTGGTCTCACAGGTCCTCTATATGACCGTCGGCATCCGCCGCTTCCACTGCAACTCTGCTCTCCTGCTCTTGTCTCGCCATACCACGGCAAGCATGCAGCCCGCTCAGCTGTTGTGTCCTGGCAGCAGAAGGTGCAGTAGGTCTGCAAAACTGGTCATTCAACCACTGCTTTCCCTGCAACTCTGCTCTCCTGCAGACGCCATGCCACGGCAAGCGTGGAGCCCTCTCAGATCACTGCAGCAGTTATGAGCATTGTAAACACCTCACACATCATCATGCAGGAAATGCAGAACCAGAACCTGCAAAAGCAGGCAAGGAGGTGACGGCAGCATGGTGACAAGAGTGATGAGGACATGGACACAGACTTCTCTCAAAGCACGGGTCCTGGCAATTTGGACATCATGGTGGTAATGGGGCACGTTCAAGCTGTGGAACACTGATTCTGGGCCCGGGAAACAAGCACAGACTGGTGGGACCGCATGGTGTTGTGGATTTGGGATGATTCCCAATGCCTGCGAAACTTTCAGATGCATAAGGGCACTTTCATGGAACTTTGTGACTTGCTTTCCCCTGCCCTGAAGCGCAAGAGTACCAAGATGAGAGCAGCCCTCACAGTTCAGAAGCGAGTGGCTATAGCCCTCTGGAAGCTTGCAACATGAGACAGCTACCAGTCAGGCGGGAATCAATTTGGAGTGGGCAAATCTACTGTGGGGGCTGCTGTGATCCAAGTAGCCAATGCAATCACTCAGCTTCTGCTATCAAGAGTAGTGACTCTGGGAAATGTGCAGGTCATAGGGGATGGCTTTGCAGCAATGGGATTCCCTAACTGTGGTGGGGCAATAGACGGAACACATATCCCTATCTTGGGACCGGAGCACCAAGGCAGCCAGTACATAAACCGAAAGGGGTACTTTTTAATGGTGAGGCAAGCACTGGTGGATCACAAAGGATGTTTCACCAACATCAACGTGGGATGGCTGGGAAAGGTACATCACGCTCGCATCTTCAGGAACTCTGGTCTGTCTGAAGAGCTGCAGCAAGGGACTTACTTTCCAGACCAGAAAATAACCGTTGGGGATGTTGAAATGCCTATAGTTATCCTTGGGGACCCAGCTCACCCCTTAATGCCATGGCTCATGAAGCCGTACACAGGCAGCCTGGACAGTAGTCAGGAGCTGTTCAACTATAGACTGAGCAAGTGCAGAATGGTGGTAGAATATGCATTTGGAAGTTTAAAAGCATGCTGGTGTAGTTTACTGACTCTGTTAGACTTCAGCGAAACCAATATTCCCATTGTTATTACTGCTTGCTGTGTGCTCCACAATATCTGTGAGAGTAAGGGGGAGACGTTTATGGCAGGGTGGGAAGTTGAGGCAAATTGCCTGGCTGCTGATTATGTGCAGCCAGACGCCAGGGTGGTTAGAAGAGCACAGCAGGGCATGCTGCACATCAGAGAAGCTTTGAAAACCAGTTTCATGGCTGGCCAGGCTACGGTGTGACAGTTCTGTTTGTGTCTCCTTGATGAAAACCTGCCCCCTTGGTTCACTCTACTTCCCTGTAAGCCAACCGCCCTCCCCCTCCCCTTCGATCACTGCTTGCAGAGGCAATAAAGTCATTGTTATTTCAAATTCATGCATTCTCTATTAATTCATCACACAAATAGGGGGATAACTGCCAAGGTAGCCAGGGAGGGGTGGGAGAGGAGGGAAGGACAAGGCCACACTGCATTTCAAAACTTATTGAATGCCAGCCTTCTGTTGCTTGGGCAGTCCTCTGGGGTGGGGTGGTTGGGTGCCGTGTTCTTGGGCATCTGGGTGAGGAGGCTATGGAACTTGGGGAGGAGGGCGGTTGATTACACAGAGGCTGCAGTGGCAGTCTGTGCCTTTCCTGTATCTCAACCACACGCCGGAGCATATCAGTTTGATCCTCCAGTAGCCTCAGCATTGCATCCTGCCTCCTCATCACGCTGCCGCCACCGCTCCTGTTGCTTCATTTTGTGCTTTCCTGGCCCCTGACATTGTCTGCCTCCAAGCATTCTGCTGGGCTCTTTCAGTGCAGGAGTACTGCATAAGCTCAGAGAACATTTCATCCTGACTGTGTTTTTTTCACCTTCTTATCTGCACTAGCCTCTGGGACAGATGATAGTGGCAGCATTGAAACATTTGCAGCTGCGGGAGGAAAAAAGGGAGAGTACTATTTAAAAAGACACATTGGCCTTTTAAAAGGAGGGGCTGATGTTTTCAGGTTAACGTGAAGCACAAACCCAACTAACCCCCTCCCCCCCTCAATTCTCTGGGATGATCGCTTCACCCCTCCCCCCACCAGGTGGCTACCAGCGGGAATGATTTCTTTTCAGCCACAGGCAAACAGCCCAGCGGGAACGGCCACCTCCAAATGTCCCCTTAATAAAATTCCCCTATTTCAACCAGGTGTCCATGAATGATATCGCTCTCCTGAGGATAACACAGAGAGATAAAGAACGGATGTTGCTTGAATGCCAGCAAACACCGGGACCATATGCTGCCATGGTTTCTTATGCAATGATTCCAGTACGTGCTACTGGCCTGGCGTGGTAAAGTGTCCTACCATGGAAGACGCAATAAGGCTGCCCTCCCTAGAAACTTTTTGCAAAGGCTTTGGGAGTACCTCCAGGAGAGCTTCCTTGAGATGTCCCTGGAGGATTTCTGCTCCAACCCCAGACACATTAACAGACTTTTCCAGTAGCTGTACTGGCCACAAATGCATCCCAAGTCTTCTGGGCAAATTAAACCATGTATTATATTTACAAAGGTACACTCACCAGAGGTGCCTTCTCTGCCTTCAAAGTCAGGGAGCCTGGGTTGGGAAGGTACTGTCTCCAGGGTGATCAACAGTTCCTGGCTGTGGGGAGAACGGTTTCTCCGCTTGCCTAGTGTGCGCTATCTTCCTCGTCCCCAAAATCCTCAACCCTGTTGCATGAGACTCCCTTGCAAGAGTCCACGAATGGGGTGGGGTAGTTGTAGGGGCACCCCCTAGAATTGCATGCAGCTCATCATAGAAGCAGCATGTCTGGGGGGTCTGGCCCCGAGTGGGCATTTGCCTCTTTGGTAGGTTTGCCTGAGCTCCTTAAGTTTCACACAGCACTAATGCGGGTCCCTGTTATACCCTATATCCTTCATGCCCTTGGAGATTTTTTCAAATATTTTGCATTTTGTCTTCTGGAACGGAGTTCTGATAGCATGGATTCTTCTCCCCATACAGCAATCAGTTCCAGTACCTCCCGTTCGGTCCATGCTGGAGCTCTTTTGCTATTCTGGGACTCCATGGTCACCTCTGCTGATGAGATCTGCATGGTCACCTGTGCTGATCAGCTTGCCACGCTGACCAAACAGGAAATGAAATTCAAAAGTTCGCAGGGCTTTTCCTGTCTACCTGGCCAGTGCATCTGAGTTGAGAGTGCTGTCCAGAGCGATCACAATGGAGCACTGTGGGATAGTTCTCGGAGGCCAGTACTGTTGAATTGCATCCACACAACCCCACATTCGACCCAGCGATGTTGATTTAAGCGCTAATCCTCTCGTCAGGGAGGGGTATAGAAATCGATTTTAAGAGCCCATTAAGTCGACAAAAATGGCTTCGTTGTGTGGACGGGTGCAGGGTTAAATCGATCTAACGCTGCTAAATTCGACCGAAACTCGTAGTGTAGACCTGGGCTAAGCAATATGCTCTTGCTCAACCAGAAGTTAAGGGCTTGATGCAGGAATTGTGGGATGAAATTCAAGGGCCTGTGTTATGCAGATCAGACGAGATGATCATAATGGTTCTTTCTGGCCTCAAAAATCTATTTAAGTTTCTGAGGTAAAAATATTGTCCTCCTCTTACAGGCGGGGAGATAGATACAGAGAGGGTAAAACGAACATTTTCAAGACATAAGTGGCCAAAATTAGTCCTATATCCATGTTTAAACCCTTAAATAAAAAGTGGCCTGATTTTCAGAGGTTCTGAGTAGCCATGATTCAGCCTAAACATGGAAAAACATTGTCAAAAGCAGCTAGTGATTCTGGAGGACAGCTTAAAAGGATCCACACTCTGAAAATCAAGCTCCTTTAATCTCTCTCAGAATAACTTCTGAAAATCTTAGGCCAGGTGCCAAGTTTTGAACATTCTGGCCTCCATGGCTTACCCAAGGTCACACACCAAGTCAGTGGCAGAGTCATTTAACTTGTCTACCTGCAGAATGGGGACAGTCACGTTTGCCTACTTCACCCGGTGAACTGACGCTTGTAAAACTAAAAGGACTTTTAATGTGAAGAGCCTTATAGAAATGCTAAGAATTATTAATCATTCTATAGATGGACAGGCTTTAGCATTCTGCTCTTTAAGCAGCCTTGTTAGTGGAAAGTGAAAAGCTCAGACACTATGATGATTTGATGGGCATGGAATAGGAATCTAAACAAATAATCCACTAAATTCTAGTGAGTGCCCTGGATTATGTTGTCTGGATTCTACTGAAGCATTACCGAGTGAGACTGTATCTCTGCTCTCCCCTGGGACCCTCTTGTGACAGGTGACTCTCACTACACTAACCCAGCAAGTACGATTTTAAGTTCTAGAACAGGTGTAGATCAGGGTAGCTGTTTTGACTTAAATGGAGTTATGCTGATTTGTACCCAGTCCTAATTGTATAAAAAATGAAGGGAAGGAGTGTTTATGGTTAAGGCACAGGAGTTGGAGCCAAGGGATGTGGATTCAATCCTGGTCTCTTCCACTAACTTCCTGTGTGACCTTGGGCAAGTCACTTAATCTCTCTGTCTCTGTTCTCTTCTCTGTGAACTGGAGATGATAATACTGGCTCACCTATACCAGTGTTATGAAACCAAGTTACTTTAGGTTTGTAAAGAAATCTGAAAATTGAAGGCACTATAGTATGCAGGGTCTGATACTCCTTTACACCAGAGCCCATTTACATCACTCTGGGAGTGCAAAGGGCCATGAAAGTTGGTGTAAATAAAATAATGTAACTGAGAATTCAGGCCTTGAAGTACCACACCGAAGGGTACCTAAAATCCACACTTAGGCGTTAGTCCAATAACAACGTATTCTAGGCATTCTGTCTGTAGCTTTACCCTCTGATTTCTGAGCATGCAGCTTATGAAAACAGAATAAAAAAGGAAACTAAAGAACAATGGAAGTTAGAGATGTCATATCTTGTTATCAGGTTTCAGAGAAGCAGCCGTGTTAGTCTGTAACCGCAAAAAGAAGAGGAGGACTTGTGGCACCTTAGAACTAACAAATTTATTTGATCATAAGCTTTCGTGAGCTACAGCTCATTTCATCGGATGCATATCTTGTTATGGACAACATGCCAAACCATGAAACACATTTGCCTTATTCCGTCAGAAAACACATTTTAACAGATCCCTTCTGTTGTGTGCTTACATAAAATATTTTCATTGTTAAAGCAAAATCCAGCTAGTTAAGTTCTGAGTGACTTGGAGAGGTCACAGTTTAAAGATATTGAAAGATCCACAAACTCTAAAAGACAGCAAGGGCCCAAAACAAATCTGCATCCCAGGATATCCAATATGTCACAAAAACTATTTGAAAAGAGCCCCCTATCCTTTGCATCATGTTAGACTGAGCTACGTTAACTCAGTGCAACCCAATATTAAGATGAGTTGGATTCATTTATACTAGATACAATAAGCATATATCCCATTTAGTGATTATACATGTGCACAATCATATCATAAAGACATATGATGCAAAAATACAGACATAAGTGTTTTGTAACATTGATGGTGGAAGTCTCAAAAACACCTACCTGATTTAGGAGCATAATTCCATCACAAGGCAATGGAACGTGTCCTCTTAAGTCAGGCTATAAAAAAAAAAAATCTCACCATAGCTATTTATACAGGACACACAATGCCTTAGCCTCTAGATGTTTCACACTAGTTAAAAGACAGCCAGCAGTTCAGCTGCCCAAAAACACATCATCTCAACATATTTAGGTACAGTACTAGACATGCTATGTGGGGCTTAATGGGTCTGGGGACTGGTACTGGACAACACTGGAAATAATTTACCTTGACACAAGGACTAAGCCTGCTCACCAGGGTGAAAAATGCCTGCCCCCCGTCCCCTTCCTGCCTAGTGGTATGTCCCTCTAAACCATGCCCTTGACGCTTAATGGAATTAAACAGTTGTGCACCATGGACTGTGTATCGCACCAATCGTAACACTGACAGTCAACTTTCTATTGAATACATTTAAGATGTAGGGCCAAATCTTCAGCAGGTGCAAGTCATTGTGGCGCCACTAAAGATTTGCACCAGCTCTCTTCTCCTTTTTCTACACTGAAATCAATGAAGCTATGTCGATTTCCACCAGCTGAGAATGTGGTCCATTGTTCTCTTCTTCCCTATTATTTTTGTCTCCTTTCTTCTCAGAAGACTTCCCGCCCCCGCCATTACTTTTCCAACTTATCCTATTGATCTTTCCCTTTCTCTCTTCAAACTCCTTGCAATCACGTGCATCCACATCCTCTCAATCCCAGACACCTAGCAGCCAGAGAACTAAACCTGCTTGCCAAAGAATACAACAGATCAAACCTCAACAGCATGCAGAAAAAAGTCCAGTAAGCAGTGCAGCGGGGCTAAGGCAGGCTCCCTGCCTGCCGTGGCTCTGCACAGCTCCCGGAAGCAGTGGCATGTCCCCCCTCCAGCTCCTACACATAGGGGCAGCCAGGGGGCTTTGCATGCTGCCCTCACCCCAAGCCCTAGCTCTGCAGCTCCCATTGGCTGGGAACTACGGCTAATGGGACCAGCGCCTGCGGAGGGGACGGCATGCAGAGCTGCACGGCTGCACCTCCACATAGGAGCTGAAAAGGAGTCATGCTGCTGCTTCTGGGAGCTGCTTGAGGTAAGCGCCGCCCAGAGCCTGCACCCCTCCCCCGCCCCAACCCTGATCCCTCTCCTGCCCTCCGAACCTCTCAGTCCCAGCCCAGAGCACCCACCTGCACCCCAAACCCCTCATCCCCACCCCCAGAGTCTGCACCCCCACCCCCAGACACACACACTTCAACCCCCTGCCCCAGCCTGGAGTCCCATCCTGCACCCTAAATCCCTCATTTCTGACCCCACCCTGGAACCCACGCCCCCAGCCCAGAGCCCATACCCACTCCCACACCCCAACCCCCTGCCTCAGCCCAAAGCCCCCTCCCATACTCTGATCCCCTCGGCTCCATCCCCCAGCCTGGAGCCCCCTCCTGCACACCAAAGCCCTCATCCCTGGCCTCACCCCAAAGCCCATACCCCCAGCCAGAGCCCTCACACCCTCTCGCATCCCAACGTACTGCCTCAGTCCGGACCCCCCTCCTGCACCCTAAACTTCTCATGTCTGGCCCCACCCCAGAGCCTGCACCCCCAGCTGGAGCCCTCACCCCCTCCCACACCTCAGCCCCCTGAGCGAGCCCCGTGAAAATGAGAGTGTGAGTGATGGTGTGGGGAGCGAGCGACAGAGGGGGTGTGGCCTCGGAGGAGGGGCAGGGCAGGGGCGGGACAAGGGTGTTCAGTTTTGTGCAAGTAGAAAGTTGGTCATCCTACCCAGCTGCCGGGAAGGAGAAGGAAGAGTTTCTCTCAATGCCTCTCCTCCACTCCAGGGCATCCTGGCTGGTACAGGGGGTGTGGGTTTCTGCTAATCTCTCCCCTCCCTTCTCTGAAGGGTTCTCTGAGCCTACCCCTTCTTCAGCTTTCTAGCAACTGTGAGGGGGGAAAGTCTCCAATAGTTTACTCCTTGACAGTCATCCTCCCCCATGGATTTGTATCATCTATCATGCACGGACCAGTCTTCTTGCACTTCTCTGTTAAACATCCTAGAACTCATCTATGCAAGCCACCCTTCTTCTCTTCATAGAACATCCTCTCACACCCCTTTATTGTCCTGGGCCTAGTCATACTTAATCTAATGGGGCAAGGGAGGGGGGTTTATTTAGGTTTCTACAGCACTTCATAAATTTACAGCACTATAAATACTTTTATAATAATGGGCAGGGAGCATCATCCGTCCTTCCTTCCATAGAGGAGATCCTTCCAGTGTAGGGCTGACGCACTCTGGCAAACTCGTAATGCTGCTGACAGCACTGTCCATTTCCTGTGGCTATCACCTTTCACAAGCACCGAAGGCCAGAGGGGTAAAGCATCTAAGCACCAAAAGATGCAGGAAAAAAGAAATCCCACTCAGTGCCTATCTGCATCATAGAATCTCAGGGTTGGAAGGGATCTCAGGAGGTCATCTAGTCCAACCCCCTGCTCAAAGCAGAACCAATCCCCAACTAAATCATCCCAGCCAGGGCTTTGTCAAGCCTGACCTTAAAAACTTCTAAGAAAGGAGATTCCACCACCTCCCTAGGCATCTTTAGGCACCTTTACAAATCTGGCCCTTGGGCACCGATTTAATACTCAGGGAAGTCAAGGGGAGTCTTCCCATTGATTGCAAGAGGCCCTAATTCCATATGAAAAAGAATGATACATTTTGTCAGTGTATCACACTAACTCAGCTCACTCAAAGGCCTGCAGGTATTATTTTATTTCAGCTCAGGACCCTCAATTAAAAACAAACACCTCGAGCCCTATTTATCATTCCAGCGAGATCAGAGAAAATATTAATACCAGCCTCTTCTCTCTTCATCAGGAAGTTAATGAAATTAGGTGATCCAAGGTTGTCAGTGAAGCACTTGAAAGAGACGGAGGCTAGGAGAAAATGTTTATGCCTAAAGTAAGCTGCAGAGCTGAGCGGATAACACAAAGAAGCGATTGCACAGGTTTTTGTGGCTAAAAGCAAGGCATTCAGGCTGCAGGTTATTGGCTGGGGTCAGATTACTTATTGTCTGAGTGCATTTCAATAGTTGACAGCTATTCATGAATGTCCAGGAAATTTGAGCATTTTCACAAATTTTAGCGTGACTGACTCCACAGTATTTGTTAATAGGTCTTTATTATTCTCCCATTTAAAAGGAAGAAGTAAAGAGTATTATGTGGCTCGGGTGGCTAATTACATACATAGAATGAATTGTGTACAGTCAATGGACCAGATCCTCCAATGGTGTAAATTGATATAGTTCCATTGGTGACAATGTAGCCAACTCCAGTTTACACCAGCCAACTCCAATTGGCCGGAGGTGTGTAACTTGGGAAGAATCCCTTGACTAAAGTTTGTTGGCTTCAACTATTTGGCGAATACTTATGCATTAAGTAATGTGTTGCTATTGTGATTCCCAAACTGTGGTGCATGGATCACTAGTGATCCACAGAGAACTTGCTGGTGCTCCACAGAGAGACGATTGGTCACAAGGGATAGGCTCCTCCTCCTCATTTCCATCTGCTAAGATACATTAAAAGAAACTGAAAATACAAGGATGGGATTTTCAGAAGTGCTCAGCATTGGCCTCATTCTGCTCCTTGAAGTCAATGGGAGTTTGACAACGGACTTCAACGGGAGCACAGCTAGGGCCAACCCTTTTGAAAACTTGTCCTAAATACTTTTTGATGTCACTTTTCCGTGGAACCAACTACTGTAGCTGCCACAGGACTGGTACACAAATGTTCTGTTAAGAAGTTGTCCAACACCATGTTGGAGAACTCTTCATTAATAGAAAGCCAGGATCAGCCCACACACAGCTTGTAAATAGGGAATGAAGACAACTAAATTTTCCAACACATTCCTGGAATGAGGACTTTGCCTAGCTCTAGAAAGTTGTGAACTTGATTTGTCAAAGTTGTTGTTTTTTTTTAAACATACAAAACTATTCTTGAGAGAAAACCATCTTTTTATATACTTCTGCTGCCCTCTTTTTTTTTTAATGCCTCTGAGATATCTCCTGTAACAAGACTTGCAGAAAAGTCCATAATGAACTGGAGGCAGAGGAGGCTAATTTTTTATGCCTCTAGGCACGAAATACATGCACTCTAGACTTTTACCCTTATCCATAATTGTTTGAGGAGTTCTCTGTGCCGGAATATATTTACAATATGCTGATATGTGAGCAGTTCATAAAAACAGAAAAAACCCACATATTAAAACAAATTCTTTTTACAACACTGACATTATAATTTGACCTCTACAAGTACAAAGAAGAAAATTCAGTATACAGTCTATTCTTGTAGGCCTGATGCAGAGTCCATTGATGTAAATGTGAATCTTACCATCACCAGAGCCTAGGTTTAATTCCTTGTAAACTGTGGTGTGATCGTGAAGACAGTACTCAATGTCGCATGGTGCTGAGCACTCCTGTGACTCCATTTCCCCTCTGTTTGATTTCCAGAGGTGGTGAAAGCTCTCAATAGATTACAAGATTGCTCAGCACCTTCTAATATTGAGTTGTTAGGGTCTAATTGTGTCCCACGTATTGTGATTTATCACTGGCAGAGCAGCATTCACTTTATTGGAGTTGCTTCCGATTTACACCTGTGTCAGTGAGACAAAAATCAGGCCTATTTTATTTGAAAGGTTTTATAAAGAATTAGATTTCCCTCTGGGTGTAAACTCAAAATGACTGAAATTAGAACCATGACTCCCCATACCTGGAATTCTTTGCAGTTTCAGCCCCAGATTACAGTAGGAAACTATTAAAATCGGTCCCATTCTAAGACGCAAGGACATCCTGTTGTATGCGCTGTTTCTGTGTTCAGTCACTGGCTATAATTATAATCATTATGTGAAACACACAAAGGGGTTATTAAATAGTTGCACTGGTTAAGTGTGCACTAATTATATAATAGACAGTACAAGGACAGTGCAGAATGACTCCTAATAAGAATAGCCTGCATGTCTGGCTTCTATCTAAATTAAAAACCTTCTCAAAATGATAACCTTAAGTAACTGTGCACTTTAGAGGCTGCTGCAAGAGAGTTAGAACTAAATCAGCTAAATTAGGTGTAAATGGCTGTTTTTATTAGCAGTCTCAAATGTATACAAATTTCAGAAGCAACCACAACAAATGATTAGCCCATTACCCATTAACAGTTTCCTCTGTGTCAAAACATTTTCCAACCCAAAGATTGACTCGGGGGAAAAAAAAAAAAAAGCCTGCTTGAAATTCTGCCACAGAAATGGCTTTTGAAGATAAAAGATGCACTCTGTATTAAGAGATGTTTATAAATGCTTTGAAAAAAAAGTCATTTTACAAAAAGCACGTTGGAATACTCTGTACAGTTTGAATTAGATTTGTAAATATAATAGGGCTTGAATGAAAAATATTAAACAAGACAAAAATCCCTCCTCCTCTCCTTTTAAATAGGAGCTGTGTGTCTGCCACTTGCCTCTCTAGGTTAATACCTAGCCACCCATAAGATGGGTGAGGTAATATCCTTTATTGGACCAACTTTCTGTTGGCGAGAGAAACAAGCTTCCAAGCTTACACAGAGCTCTTCTTCAGGTCTTCACTTCCAGTGTCACAGCTAAATGCAAAAAGTGTAAGGGCTAGTCTACACTAGAAGCACTACATCAACACAGCTGCACCGATGCAGCTGCACCTCTGTAGCGTGTCTGGTGAAGACACTCTATCCTGCCAGGAGAGAGCTCTCCCATCAGCATAAAAAACCCACCTCCGCGAGAGGCGGTAGCTATGTCGGTAAGAGATCTCCCACCGACATGACACTGTCCACACCGGCACTTCTGTCGATGTAACTTATGTCACTCAAGACTGTTTTTTCACACTCCTGAGTGACAAGTTCTGCCCACAAAAGTGGTTGTGTAGACATGGCCTTTGAGTGTCATCACAGTCTAGACTCAAACCAGTGATCCTTAGGGTCAATAAAGGCAGGAGCTTTACTAACTGAGCCAAATGGACCAACTCCTCCTATAGACAGTAGGAACTGTGCAACGCTGGACATTGCTCTTTTCAGGTCTCATGCACTAAAGTCCAAGTTCAGGCCTTGGAGGTCTGAGTGTCTCCCACAAAGAAAGGGAGACAAATGTGGATTCAACAGCAGAATTTGGCTCCTAATTGCTTGATTGTTATAAGGAATGCTCATTCCAGATGCCAGGGTGATGAGCACATGACAGAGAGAGATCTCAGTCCTGCTCCCAAGACACAGGTGGGGGTATGACTGAATAAACTCAAATTAGTTGGCAATCACTTTGCTAGTCTCACAAAAGATGCCGGAGATAGAATATGCCATTGATGTTGAACTACTCTTTGTCCATGCTGCCCCTGCTTGATGAATTTCCTGCTCTCATTCCAGGAGCCTTCAATCAGCAATACATTTGCATGCACAAAAATCAATGCAAAGCAGCTTCTCCCCACAGCTTTCATTGCCCACTAACGTCAACGGGTTGAAGTTTTAGATGCAACCAGCCAGAGAAGAGCCAAAGGAAATAATAAATAATAAGAATAAAAAGCTATAATTAAATCTTCTAACCTCAGTGGGCTTGGCATATTACGTCACATACATACTAAATCCTTCTTATGTACTATTTGTATGACAGCAATCCTACTGAGATCAATGCCCCATTGTTGAAGGTGCTCTACGAACACAAAGTAAGAGAGTCTCTGCCTCAAAGATCCTACAATCTAAATAAACAAGACAGAGAAATGGGTGGGGGAAAAGGAAAGTTATTAATATTCCCACTTTACAGATAGGGAACAGAAGGGCAGAGATGAAATGACTTGCTCCTCAAGGACACAAAGGAGGTTTGTGGCAGGGCCAGGAACTGGACCCACCTCTAAAGCCAATCCTATACCTTAAATCACCAGGCCATCTTTTCCTATTAAATGTACAGACTACATATGGTGGCTTTGAATAGAAACTGTCAGAAAGGGATTTCAGTTGTTAAGAGGCATGGTTTGTAGCCAGAAGTGTTATGTGGTCAGTATTAGGGTTGTTTAATCGGAATAGCCTTATTGTTGTTGTAGTTCCAATATTGATTTAACAGTGACTCTCGTGGCGTATAATCAGTGATTGGAGTTAAATTCAGATGTTTTAAGGGTTTATCAAAAGAACGACTGAACTATCAGGTTTACAAACAACGCTGGGCTGGAAATTTTGTGAAAACAGCTCACTTGCAGATACGTGGTACTTCTGGCTACCTGCTGGGCTGAAAACACAGCAAGGGAAATTCTCCCCCCCACCCCCCCAATATCCCATTGCTTTATTTTTCTACACCCTGGCAAAACCTAAAAGTGACAAGTCAGGCAAAAACAGCAAGTAACAGAGAAAAAAATAAACCTTACAAACCAGTGTGTTTGACATGGGGGAAGTGGGTGATCTTTATGCTTTCCAACCTAATTCACCCATTCTTTAATGTAATGAAATACAAACTACCGTCTAAGGTTATGCTGTGAATGCTTTGTGCAAAGAACACTCATTGATTTTACTGGGAGTTCCACATGCAGAGAACGTAAGAGAAAGTTTGGGCACTAAACAAACAAACACTCATTACCTTATGGGAAGGGAGAGTCATCTAATGGCTAGGACACATCTGTGAGAAGTAGAGATTCTGACTGTCATTACTGGCTCTGCCAATGACTCATTATGTAGCCTCAGACTTGACCTCTGTGCTCTAGACTCCCCACACGTAAAATGGGATAATACTGCTCATGGGATTGTTGCAATGCTTAACGAATGCATTTAGAAATCGTTTCAAGAGAGGCATTCTATAAATGTTAAGTGATACTATTCCATATTTCTCCCTTGCTTCCCAGCAATTGTTCTATTGATCTAGACCCCATTATAGGTTCCGAAAAATGTTCATTACAATGATAGCTCCAAGCTGGTACATTTCTCTGCTCTCCGCTGGAACCGAGATTGCTCTCATCGATTTTTTTCCTTCAATCAAAAGTTTTGATTCAAATCTACAGAGAGGGGTGTATATATGTAAATAAATAAGAGCAAATGTCATTATCCCACCACGTAAGAGCTTTTTTCCCAAATCAAGATCTTTCCATTACAACGGACACATTCATTAGCTTGTCAGTTTCCATTGGGCCTTTCAAGTCAAAGAATGTCAATACAAGATAAATGCTGTTCAGTTAAGGTCTCATCCAAGAACTCAAAATCAATGGGAGTCTTTTCATTTATTACAGTGGGCTTTGGATCAGATATTTAACGTTCTGGGCCTGATCCTGCCACACCTATATTCACAAAAACTCCTGACTGATTCCAGTGGGAATTCTGCATGCAAAGGTATTTACAAGATCTGACTCCCTGTGTTGAAACACTTTTAGAAGAGGCAAATTGATACAATTGCAAGGGAATGATTTGCATCTGCAGAGAATTTGGTTTAAAGTTAAGGCCAAAATATAAACATGAATCTACCTTAGAAGTGAAATCATCCAGCCTTCCTCACTGCATTGCACATGCATGCACTCTATATTTGCTCCATCTATTATTCAGATAAAATTCTCATTGGTGCCAGAGTCTCCCCACCCCACCTACCCCCTTACTACTACATGAGATTATAGAATCTGGAAGGATCTTACACACTTGTGTTATTCAAAAAGGATGGGGTTTTTTTAAAATCCATTCTACATTTTAAGTAGTAGGTAGAGACACGAGAGGATATATTCAAGAGGAAAATGAACAAAACATGATTTTTTTTATATGGCATACTCCCTTTCCATAATGTGGTCTACAGAGTCACCAGTATTGTCACAAGGAATCAAATAAATGTTAACTTGTAATTAGAGTTTTATTGTGAAAAGAAGATTTCTTGTTTAAAAAAACCCAACATTAACCCAGAAGTATGTTGCATAAACACAAAAGGAAGATGCATGGCACCAAATAGCCAGGGACCACAAAAAATACACTGATGCACTGCAGCAGGTTGAGGGACTAACTGAGAACTAACGCCGTTATGCCAGATATTGTACACACACAAGCAGAGAGAGAACCTACTCCAAAGAGCTTAAAATTTCAATAGATAAGCCAGACAAGAGAGGTGAGAGCATCATGCTCATCAGGGAACGAGGCACAGAGAGATTAAGAAGCCTGTGGAAAGATATAGCCAGGAACTGAGCTCAGATATCCGAGTCTAGTGCCTTAGCTACAAGGTTTCCTTTCCTTTTACCTTCTTGTTCTTCATTGTAGGAAATGTGTCTGTATGTTCTGGATGGGGGCCGGTGCACCATGGATGCAATGAAGAAACAAATCAAACATCAGTAAGGTAGGCTGTGACTGGCATCTATTCATTCTTAAATGTCAAAATATGATTTTTTTAAAAAAAAATCTGTGAGAGAGGAGAAAGATAAGTGCCACAGAACTAATTTATTTTACAAGAGTCTGTGGTTTATCAGTGTCATTTGCTGACACGAACCAACCATTCTTTGATCATTACTGATCAGAGGACACCTAATAATCTGGAGCTGGACTAATTAAAAGGTGTGATCTCTAACCTGTGTTAGAACCAAGAGTCGTCTCTGCTTTTACTGATAATCAGAGCGCAGCTTCTTAGCTACCAGAGTCAAGCTTGTCTTACAGATGTGTATACATACAGTAAGAGGCTGTTACTTTGGCACAGGAGAGGAGGAATTTTGTCTTTTTCTATCCTAAAACCCTTTGCAAAAGAAAAATTCCACTTTAGAGGCCTCTGCACATTGCCACTCAGAGGAAACTTGTTGAAACCTTAACAGCCAATATCTCCCCTTCTAAAATTAAAAATAAAATAAATAAAAATATCTATTCCAAACTTACTAGTCATTCAGCTACACATTTTATATCCGAAATTGCAATGAAAGAAACTGGCACAAGGTTGCCTTCAGGGCAGCACAGGAACCAGACAAATGTGCCTCTCCGCCTCACCCCCCTTTGAATGCCTGTAGCAGAATGACTACTAAAGTTTTACAACACTGTCAAGCCTTAGGATGAGTCAGGCCTTCCAAAGGCATGAAATTGGCTTTAAAAACCCATGCGATTTACAAAATAAAATGGTTTCGGAGTGGTAGCCATGTTAGTCTGTATCAGCAAAAACGAGGAGTCCTTGTGGCACCTTAGAGACTAACTAAATTTGTTCATCTCTAAGGTGCCACAAGTACTCCTTGTTTTTACAAAACATTATGTGAGTTCTTTTCATTTGCCATCTGGCTCTTGAGACTTTAGATTATGCTTGGGTCACCCTCTGCAACCACAAGGGCTAGGGTTTACCTTTAAAAAAAATGAGATTCAGCATTAGTCACATGACTCCAGTAGCTGGGGCTTGAGTAAAAATACCAAATACCAGGGGCCTTGTGATAAAAATCATGAAAGTTAACAATCGTGGCTTGGTATACTGAGATTTTCCAAGTTCAGTTTAAGCAGGAAGTTGAGAGTATAAAGCAGGGAAATGATTTTGGACCTGATTTAAAAAGGGATTGAGACAAAGTGGCACCCTTTCTGCACCCCACAGCTCCAGGGAGGGAGTGAGCAAGCAGATAGCCCTGCTTATGCCTGTATCCCTGAGCCAAGGTCTATGGCAGCCTGCACAGGGATATGAAGGATGTTCTTCGTCCTTTGCTTGAATGGTATAATCCAAGTCACCATCTAGCCCTTAGTAACTTTAACATTGAAACATGATCAGTTTATGAATTGCTCTCTTTATCACAGTGTGTAGGGAAGTAGCCCATTCCTGCATTTCTGTAACACACTATGGGAGTTTTGTGTAGCAAAAGAACAAAGGATTGGGTCCTAAGTTGGCCAAAATACACATAGTTCATTTGAAGATGGGCAATTTCTGGTGGTTCCCTTCCAGGAGTTTCATCTCTAAAATCAAACCTTGCGCTTTGACAGTGATGTGCTCAGTGATAGATTGTCCGGGATCCAGAGCAGGTCACCGTATACAGGAGAGGTTACCACAATGCAACACTTTAAATCAACCTGTCTGCCTTCACATTTAAAACTTCCATTGATTAATGGTGCGGAAAGCCTGATAAATGAGAGAGGAAGCCACGTTGTGCATACAGATATCTGAGCAGATGAAATAATTAATCATCTGGTAATTAAAGACTGATACTTTTTACCTTTTTTTTTTTCTTACCACACACACACACCCCTTTGCACAGACTTTCAGAAGATTTTTTTGACAAACATTTCTAGAGACACCAGCAGATAATGTTACTATGTGGGGGAGGAGGGACCTGCTGCTTTGCTAATGTAAAAAAATCTGCATATACATATTTGAGCAGTAATGAGATCTCCAGGGCAAAATAGGACATCTGCTCCATAACTATAAAATATGGGTTGACACCTCCAAAACCCCTTTAGAAGCCAAGCAGTTTGATTTCCACTTGTGGACTTAATGCAGTGATGGGCGACAACCACCCAAGCCAAAAGAGCCTTGTCATTAACTCTCT
The DNA here is from genome assembly GCF_015237465.2 of Chelonia mydas. Lineage (NCBI taxonomy): Eukaryota > Metazoa > Chordata > Testudines > Cheloniidae > Chelonia > Chelonia mydas. Next base: position 332,173,457 of record NC_057849.1, on the reverse strand, counting down.
CCTTTCCAAAAAGCATATCAAAGCACTTTACAGATGAATCAAATTCACCCTTATACAGAAGACCAGCACAAGATTTATGCACCACTTAATTGATTAATAGCCCTTCAGCCAGCTTTGTGCACAGGGGTGAATTTCATTCATTAAGGAATGAATTTGAGCTGGGTAAAGCATTGATTTTTCACTTTGATGGCAGTGCTGAAAAACTGAAAACAAAATTTCTGTTCAGGTCAAAGGAAATCTGAAATTTTTCTGAATTTTTGGTGAATTGAAAGAGTCCACTTTGGTTCTGATCCAGACCACGGATTCAAACTGGGTTCCCTGTATCCCAAATGAGTGCTCGCGCCACTGGGCTAAAGATTATGGAGGAAGCGGGGAAAGGGGTTGAAGCAACACCATCCCCTCCTCCGACCATTTTGGAAATGGCTAAAGTTATTTGTGTCAAATTTGCAAATCGTTTAAGGTCAACCAAAGCTGCATTTTTTTGGTCAAATAGAATGTGTCCAAATTTTTTTTTCCCCCAGATCTAGAATTAAGCACTATCGTGTATTAGTTCCATTACAGAGATGGAGAAACAGAGGCACAAGGAAATTACAATTGAAAGGCTTGATAAGATTATACAGGAAGGATCTAAACGGAGTTGGGAATAGAACTGAGGGGTGAAATTTGGGTTTCATTGGAAGTCAATAGCAAAACTCCAGAGGTTTCAATGGAACCAGGATTTCACCCATGATCTCCCAGCTCCCAGTCCTCTGCCTTGAGTACAACACCATCCTGCATCTATATACCACACCAGTTTCATGCTGGAATTAGTTTGTACATTTCTCCACGAAACATTTTAGCATATCTGAGGCAGGCCACAATGCCTGCTCCTCACTTTCATAACAAGTACAAGCACTGTCTTGCCTTTCTTTTTTTAAAATGGAAGACAAGAAAGCAAAAAGCTTTAACACAGCATTTTGCACTGTAATTTTACAGAAATTGTTTGAATTTCATTGAGAGGGGATTGAACTGAAAAACTGGGATCTGAAAATGACTAAATTTGGGGAAAGGAGGTGGATCCGGGATTTTGATTCAGCTACAAAGATATGCGCCATTGGCAAATTTCACATCTGAATCTGAGGTTAGATTCCCCCTCCGCCCCCTTTACCCCACTACTCGTAATTTCAGGGTGTTCTGATTGGGGGATTGATCTGAAGTCCATCTCACACTAGAACTGGGCCTTGAAAACAGTGATGAGTGAAATGCAATCATTCCACAATTAGGGTCTTACTCTGAGAAGCAGCCAGACAACTGTGTTGTAGACTGGTGAAAACCAGCTCTACAACACAGCCATCTAACACATTTGTTTGCATCTTAATGGGTCTTTTCAATTGTGCTAAGCTAATTTAGCTTATCGAAGGGAAAAAGAAGAAGTGACTTGATCATGGTCCACAAGCCCATACATAGAGCAAGAGATTTTTGATAGTAGGCAGCTCTGTAATCTAGCAGAAAGAGGCAGAATAAGATCTAATGGTTGGAAGCTGAAGCTAAACAAATTCAGACTAGAAATAAGAAGTTGCACTTATTTTTAAACAGGAAAGGTAATTAACCATTGAAAAAAGCCAAACAAACACTTTACCTAAGAATGTGGTAGATTCTCCATCACTTCTAACCTTGGCTTAGACTACATCTTTTTCCAAAAGCTATGCTATAGCTCAAACCAAAGTTATGGCCTTGCTACAAAAGTTATTGGGTGAGATTTTTTGGCTTGTGTTATGCAGAAGGACAGACTGGGTAATCACAATGGTGATTTGACCTTAAAAATCCATGAACTCAACCGAGCTAACATGACTGAAAGATGATACACCAATTTTGTCAAAGCTATAAAGCCTAGATTTTGGCATGAGTGACTTGTCTGAGATTTGACAGTGCCACAGATAAAACCCAGGTTTCCTCATTCCTAGCCCTGGGTATTCACCACAACAGCATACGTCTTCATAATAAGGGGCTATGTAGGTCCTAATCCAACAAAGCACTTGCCTAACTTTAAGCATGTGAGTGGTCCCATGAGTGTTGCCAACTTTTGTGATTTTTTGTCATAGGCCTTGTGATATCTATTTTTTTTCCCTTTCAAGTCCTGGCAGCTGGAGCCCTACAAATCACGTCAATCTGAGGTTTCATAAATTTTTTAACCCTCATGGCTCTGGATGAAAGCTTGAAAAATGTGAACCCCAAAAGCAGGAGGCAAAAAAGTGAAACAGGTTTAAAAAGTAATCATGATTTTGCAGGGCCTGATTCATGGCAACTGGCAATACTATCCCATTGACATTTGCGGTTAAAGTTATTTACATACTTAGTATTTTGCTAGACTAGAGCCTAAACAATTGTCATCAAGATCAATTACTTCTCCTTGTCTGAAAGCCATGACAACAGATCATTTCTTTGCTGTTGATGGGGTGTGAGATCTTCAAAATATCTATAGCAGAAATGTCTCATTGTAAACATCCATACATAATTCCAAAATTCACATTCCAAAAAATAGGAAGGAATGCTACATGCTTTCATAGGATCCTCACAGGCTACATAACAGCTATGCATACAGTGCAGTGTTGTACACACTGCAATTCTGTTGGCTTATATCAAATTTCAGAAAGGATGCATGAATCAATATATGTTGCATGTTTTGCATAACTTATAAAAAAATGAGATTTAAAAAAGTTAAATTAATAGAGCAACACAGCCACAATCAGGAATGTAGAATGAAGCAATCAGGTACAAAATTGTCACTCATGGGACGGTTGCCATGACATTCAAAAGCACTTACTAGGATCAAACTATGAATAATCTGTGAGCTGATTGATAGTCTGTTGCTTTACTTTTCTTGTAAGCAAATGTGATGACACTATTGAGCAATTACTGATAATGTCACCCAGCTGCTTCTCTGCTGCCTGTGTGATAATATTCAGAATGGCCAAAGTAATAGCCAATGTATTAAAGTATGGTATGTTCTCTCTCCTCTCACTAGCATTATGCTTTTGTCTGGTGGCAGCCCAGCAGACTGAAGAAACATCCTCAGTAAATGTTACTGTGCCAAACACCATAGGGCTTATTTAGCTTTGATTAGATCGATGAGATAGTCTAAACACAACAATTAAAAATACAATTGGTGGCAATGTAGTCTGTAATAGAACGTGTGTGCGTCTGTAGGGTTAATGTAGGAATGAACTTTTCCATCTAGGATTCCAAGTTAGTTAATACATAGTCAAACTTTCTGAATTCACATTGTACATTAGTTTTGGTCAAACATTGTCTAACTGCTGCATGACAAAAGCCAAAGGGCTGCGCTTAATTCACATGTAACTAAGCAGATTGCAGCCACCTTCTTCTTTACTAGCCATGTGTATCCTGCAGGGACTACAGGTCCCAGCATACGTTTCATCTTGAAGCAAGATGCAGGTTGCTTGGTTCAAGGCAGAACAGTCCATGTTAGGACCTGTAGTCTCCAAGGGCTACAGAGCCACATTAAGGATTTTGGAGGCTGCAGACCAGGGTAGGCTTGTGGGCTGTACTTTGGCCACCCATACTGTACATATGTCCAGTGGTCATCACTAAAATGTCACTGACAGCAATCCAGATCACTTGGTAACTGGCCATAAGCGAAGAATATGCATTTCAATATGGCTAAATGTAAACGTATAATCTAGGGAACAAAGAACATAGGTCATACTTACAGGATGGGGGGCTCTCATCTTGGGAAACAGGGACTCTGAAACAGATTTGTGGGTTGTGGTGGATAATCAGCTGAGCTCCCAGTGCAATGTTGCGGCCAAAAGGGCTAATGCGATCCTTGAATGCATAAGCTCTGGAATCTCAAGTAGGAGTAAAGAGGTTATTTTACTTCTGAATTTGGCACTGATGCAATTCTGTTGGAATACTGTGTCCAGTTCTGGTGCCCACAATTTAAGAAGAGTGGTGAAATATTGGAGAGAGTTCAGAGACGAGCCAAGAGAATGAGTAAAGAATTAAAAAATATGCCTTATAGTGACTGAGTTCCTTAAGTCTATCTATGTAGCTTAACAAAGAAAAGGTTAAGGGGTGATTTGATTACAATCTATAAGTATTTACATGGGGAACAAAAATTTAATAATGGGATCTTCAGTCTAGGTGAGAAAACTTCCAGCCATTGGATTATATTAAAGTAGACAAATTCAGACTGGAAATAAGGCGTACATTTTTAGTAGAGAATAATTAGCCATTGGAACAAGTTAAAGGGTCATGGTGTAGTCTCCATCACTGACAGTTTTGAAAACCAAGAGTGGATGTTTTGTAAAAGCTCTGCTCTAGGAATTATTCTGGGGATGCTGTATGGCCTGTGTTACGCAGGAGGTCAGCCTATATGATCACAATGGTCCCTTCTGGCCTTGGAACTTATGACTTTCTCCAGTTCTTAATGGGCACATTGCTATAAAGCATTTCCGTCACAAAACTATCAGTACAACAGCAGCAGGGACTGGCAGGCTCAGAGAAGCCAATAACTGAATTGGCCATGAACTACCTTCTCAGTCTTAGAGGTGGAGTCCCTCCAGATCAGGGTAGAAGCATGTTGGTGAGAGATTGAGGGAGTGATATTTGCACTGCCCGACTAAGGCATACTTCTTCCAGAGATGTGTTCCTTTCAGAAGAATATTTGGAGAGATGCATTAAAACCCTCTTAGCCAGCTTAGAATTCCAGCTTAAAAAGGAAAAGAAAAATCCCTTCTGAACTCAATCAAGTCTTGTCCAGCATTAGGATAAAGTCTGGGCTGGCCCTTAGAGAGAGTTTTCTGTGTGACTCGTTCAAAGTGCAATTCAAAGCGCAGTGCCCTTTTCATACAGGTGCATTCTGAATGGTAAGCAGAGTTTTTAAAAGGATCAGCTTTCAGCTATGGAAAGCATGTCCCTGGCCCCCAGACAGTTTCTCCCAGAGCCTCAACAAACCCATTACAAAGCAGACCATTCCCATATGAAAGCAGTGAGCACAAAGACAAGGACACTTATTTCCCCCCCCACACACACTTTTATTCATGTATATGATTTTTATTCATTTTCTTAAAGATATCCTAGACACTTGGATATTTGTTTGTGCTTTGGTAAGAAGCATTTTTATTATACTACTGCCACCTCAGCTTTCTCACAAGCCCCAATATCCCCATTCAGCAAAACAATCCTTTGCCCCTTTTTTCCTTATTGCAAAAATTGTGTAATACTTTCACATGGTGCTATTAATTAATCCCTTGGAACAGGCAGGTCTGGAGAGCCCATCATTAGCACTGTGCATTAGCATGTCAAGCCAGAAAATCCTGGTACCAGAGGGTTAATTCCAAATCACAGTGGATTTTCCTATGGAATTACATGTTATATCCACACTAATACCAACTAAGTTCCTGATTAATATTTTCGGCACATATACCAGCAATTGCATTTGATTTGTCAGTGCACTTATATTGGACAGGAGCCGTATAATTAAGGGAAGGCCCTCAACGCTTTTAATTTTTCATTTTATAGAAAATGCTGTGGGAGACTTCAGCAGAAGTGTATAGTGCATTATCCTTTGGAGTGTATTACTTCAACAGTATTTCCCTTGCAATCCTATGTTCTCTGTGTACGGGTGAGAAGACCATTAGCATTTCATCAAGGAATTATTTTAACCAGGAAGACCATTCCTCACTTACGCACATGGACAAGATTCAGAGCAGGGCTTCATCAACTTCTTAACCCTGATGAAAGCAAAGTGTTGATCAAAAGGTCAACTTTTAGGGGCTAATGCACGTCATCATTGCTCATGGGCTTAAAGGGAGTATGGCAATTTTCAGCAGCTGTGGATCTACTGCTTAATATTCTGCAGGCATTTGTGCACTTCCAAGTGATTAGAAGCTACTACTAGGAGTACAGGGTTCCTTGGTTGAAGCTCTGAGTAGTCACAGAAGTTCTTCTTCCTCTTCCCCTCCATGTGACTACATGTTTTGGAGCAGATCCTCAGCTGGTGCAAATCGGCGTAGCCCCATGGAGGTCAACCATTATTCCCTGTATGACAGAGGGCTCAGCTATGCCTCGGTTGAGGCTGAGGGGCATTTGGAATGAGGTGGTGGCATAGGGTGGGGAATGCTGGTGGGAAGAGGCATTATATCCCCATGGTGCTTCTGGGGGATGCAGGGCAAGGTGTCCTTTATTAGATCTGAGGCGCCATTGTGGCACACAAGAAAGAAACAGACATCGTCCCACCTAGATGCTCCCCCCTGCCCAGATGCTCCCCCCACTAGCAATGCTAATGGCTTCCACCTCCATTGTGCAGGTGGAAGGCAGGTTATGCTTCTAGCTGCTGCCTGACTTTACTACAGGGTTTCAGAAGGAAAGCTTGCTCCCTCCTGCTCTCTCTCACTCCCCCCCAAACAGAACACCCAAATAGGGGCATAATTTCACCCAAGGACCAGATCCTCAGCTGGTGTAAAAATCAGGGTCACTCCATTGACTCACGGAACTACATCCATTTAGAGCAGCGGAGGGGTTTGTGCCAAAGCGCGACAGTGATCGCTGTAGGGGCTTCAGTACCAGTGGTTACATTAGGAGGGTTGCCATCATCGTAACAGGTTGAATGCTGAATCAAATGAAAGGCCCACAACTAGTTACAATCTTGTTCAAACTAGGCAAAAATCCAGCCTATGTGAAGGTGAAGTGAGGGTGACAGAGAACCCTCAGGTGAGTAGCAAGATGTGAGAGGTCCGATATTTGTATAATAATGCTCCCCCTCCCGGTAGCACTACACCTACTCCACTTCCTTCTGCCTTCCAGCTGCATATGTCTCTAAGTATTGCCTGTCTCTGGGAAGCAGCACACATGCCAGACATTTCTGGGGTTGGAGGATAAGTACTGAACTTATCTTTTATGGAGCAGAAGAACAGATAAATTCCATCCAACATATGTAAATGAACAGAGTTCAGATTTGCTTCTGGGGAGGTTTAACTGGTAACTCAGTCTTTCCCCAAACATTTCTAAGATTAATAGTTTTTAATGTATAATCTTTACACCCCCCCACCCCACCCACAGACATGGCACTTTGGGGTGTTCACTACTGTGTCAGGAACTCAGCAGCCTGTTGTACTCACTACACCTTATACCCTACACGGGGCATGTAATACATCACGGGCAAACTAAACTCAGTGATCATTAATATTCTTGTATCATGTATGTACCATGTGTACAAAGTTATTGATATGGGCTAGAGTTATGCATTGCTTGTCAAATACATTAAGAACATAAGCACAGTCTGCCTAAGACAAATGAATGTGTATTTGCTTTTCTGTGCAACCTGGTCATCAGATAGAGACAATGAAGGGCCGTTTATGAGTCTACCTACTTTTCTGTGGCTTCCACCACAGTGTTTTAAGGCCACAAATGATCAACAGAATCAATTCTATCCTTCCTTTGATTCAGCCAGTCTCTGGCCAAGTTTCTGCTAGTATAACTCCACTGACTTTAATGGAGTTAAACCAGCAGAGTATCTGCCCATGTGGTGTAATCTCAGACGTTCTTTTGTTTTTACCTCCACTTCCTCCTTCCCTTTATCCTTTGTATCCACAAGAAACACCGCCATACCTTGAATAATTCTTAGTTAATTAGTGGTGCTTCTGCTGGTGGTCTCTGAAGCACCGGAACAGAGTTACTATCCGGTCAAGAATGCCTTTAAAAAAAACCCAACCTATTCCTCTGGGATAAAGCTGTAGACTAAGCAAAAAAATATATTTAGAACGCCAGAAGAGCTCATCATAGATTATAGAACAATGAATAAAGGTCACATTTTCTGCTTGATCTCCTTGACATTTTACCTTGGTAGCAAAATTGTGCATGCTACTTAGAAAACTATCACTCAAGGTAGTGAATACCACCAGAAAATGTGTGTGATTCAATAAAGACAGAATAACCACTATTGTACAAAGATTAAAATGTCTTTTTAAAAAACTAATATACAAAATAAGTTGGGTTAGTTTTAGAAAGATTTGTCTACTGTCCCACCAACTTACTGTAAACAAACTAGTCCACAGTATGCATCCGATGAAGTGAGCTGTAGCTCACGAAAGCTTATGCTCAAATAAATTGGTTAGTCTCTAAGGTGTCACAAGTCCTCCTTTTCTTTTTGCGAATACGGACTAACATGGCTGCTACTCTGAAACTAGTTAGATATAGGCTTTTGTATGGAATACTATAGTTTATAAAGAAGTTACTTCAAACATGGAAGGCCACATATGCAAACTCCACGATAATCACTTCAGCCATAGGAAAAACAAAACAACAACAACAACTATTTACTTATACTTTGGAAGAACTAGGACATTTTTTTCCTTTGATAAAACTATTAACATCTGCTCACACATCACTATCAGGTAGGGGGTACTCCCAAATACAGCTGGGCAAATAATGGCTGTTTTGGTTTACTGGCAGTTCCAAATCGAAATAAAAAAAAGTTTGATTTCAGGTCAAACAGAAAATGAACGATTTTCAAAATTTCCGGCAAATCAAGAAGTTGAAAAAAACTTTTTGAATCGTTTTGTAACTTGACATTTGTATTGATCTGGGGCATTTTTGGCAAAAGCGAAGGTGGACACAATTTGTGAAATGCAGGAAGAGGAGTAGCTTGCCTGTAGCCCAGAGGTTAAGGTACTCTCTTGGCAGGCAAGAGCAGGGGTTCACTTCCTGCCTCTATCTGATGTGGAGAAGGTGTTTAGAGCTGGGTCTCCTACATTGCCTGGAGAGTGCCCTACCTACTGGGCTATCATTCAACCTCTCCTGTTGAAGCTGTTCCACTTTTTATATCTAAATAGCCAGTGGAGCAGGAACTTGAACTTGGGACTTCTACACCTGAGGTGCATGTAGGCTGACCAGACAGCGAGTGTCAAAAATCGGGACAGGAGGTGGGGGTAATAGGTGCCTATGTGAGAAAAAGACCCCAAAATCGGGGCTGTCTCTATAAAAATTGGGACATCTGGTCACCTTAGGTGCATGCCCTTTGTCTCTATGGCCTGGTGGTCCTCTCTCTTGTCCTGGCCCAATGATTATTCATGGTTATTCACATTGGCCATTCACTTGCAATCTTAATTCGGTGCCTTTGTGCATACACATTATGATGCAGTCTTTCATTACAATCTCAATCTCATACTAGCTTCCCATTTTGGGTTGAAAATTTTCCAAGGGGAACACTTCCTGTTTTCTAATCACCACAATCCACCATCAACTTCTACTCGCTAAGGGGCCTGGAGCTGGCTGGAGAAGATGCAAAACTGGACAGAGCTGGCAGGAACAGGAGTGAGATTCGGGCATTGGGTATCCCTTTATCACATCTCTTGGGGAGCTCATGCCTCCTCTGGAACTCCTAATCTCCCCCCTAAACACCAGGTTGATTCTCCATTTGAGTCCATTTCCCCTACCAGGCATGAGGGGACAAAATTGTACTAACAGATTTTCTTGTACTGATGGGATGTCTTAATTAAAGCCCTGATCCTGATGCCACTGGGTTTGATAGCAAAACTCCCACTGACTTCTATGGGAGCAAGGTCGGGCCTAAGAGATAATAAATTGTGTGCAACTCTGCTTTGAAACAGTTGTATTGTGGGAAACCACATAGTCCAAGACTCTTCCCCCCCACCCCAATAGATGTACACATGTAAACCACTGAGAAGGAAAAACAGCAGTGGAAAGAGTATTGTGCTTAAATCACCTGTACATTCACAAAGGAGGGTGTGGTGGGGCAGTGCCCCACCCCCATGCCAGATTGGGCTACAACAGGCCAGAGCATCTGCGCAAGGCGGCAGCCAATCAGGGAGGGCCTGTTAGAGAGCCAATCAGGGCCAGTATTACAACTAGCCAATCAGGGCTAGGCTAGGCCCTATATAAAGGCCGCCCAGGAAAGCAGTAGGCAGTCTCTCCCAGGCCTTCAGGGGGTGAAGAGCTGTCTCCTGTGTGAGGAGACTAGCACCAGGGACAGCGCAGCGGAAGGGGATGGGGACTGCTGTTGGGTACCTGCTGGGCTGGGGGCTCTGAGAAAAAGGGACTAGCCGGTGCCAAGGGGCCAAAGGGGAAACGGCCCAGGGAGAGAGATGGACAAAGGGAGAGAAGGAAGGCAGGCAGGAAGGCTGCCACCAAAGGGTCCCTGGGTCAGGACCCAGAGTAGAGGGTGGGCCTGGGTCCCCCCCCTTGCACTTCCACTTGGCTGTTAGGAGTGGCCATCATGGACTGCACCAGACCCCTGCCAAAAGGGGTTAGACTTTGGGGTGTAGTTGGCTACTGTGGCTGGGGCGAAGAGAAGGACTACTGGTAACACCAAAACCGGGGGTGAGACCAGAGCAGTGTCCTGAAGAGGATGCTGCAAGCTGGGAGCAACGCAGGTCGAGATGCCAATCTAGGGTGAGAGCTGGACGGGACACCACTGGCAGAGGGCACTCCACATGAACTGAGCTAATTCCCAGAGTGAACAGCAGGAGGTGCTGTGCTGCTGAGTCCCCACCCTGTCACAGAGGGTCACCCCCAACATATTAATTTTATACTTATAGTTGCAGTCCATGTGTAGGAAGGATTGTCTAGTGGATAGAAGATGGGACTAGGACTTGAGACTTAGGTTTAATTCCTGGCTCAGTTACAAACTTAACCAAATACTTTAGTTCCCCATCTGTAAAATGGGGATAAGATACCACTTTTGTACTTGATAGTCATGTGAGGATTAATACTATTACTAAGGTGCTAGGGTCCATCTCTGCCCCATGCACCTCCTTGCAGCACAGAGCCCTGCCATAGCTACTCTGCCTCAGTTTCTCAGGTGTGGTTTCCAGCCAGGCTTCTCTTCTCAACGGAGAGCAGTTTATCTGTTCTCCTTCCTGGTCAGCTACAACTGCACCAGCTCTCCCCTTTTCATCCCCCTTCCTACAGGCCTGCCACCCACAGGTGTAGCAGGCAGGGCTGATTGCAGTGAGCACAATTCATTAACCTTTTCAGCCTACATGGGGTTTATATAGCTCCATCACAGGGTGATGTAATAAGGAGATAGATAAAATTCAGTAAACTTCTAGTGCTTTTTAACTTTCCATCTCACCCAATCCATTTCCAAGGACCACAAAACATTACAGGCAAGACTGTGCCATCCTTACTTATGCAGAGTATACCCTTATACCTCAGATACTCCTAGTGGATCAGATCACAGAGCCCTTACTCACCTGAGTAGTCCCATTGGAATCATTGGCAGGGAATTTCTATAGCATCAGACAGGATTCCCCTTATCCAACCTGAATTAATCTCTTCTTAATAAAGCCTGCTTTTTTAAAAAAACTCACTTCCACAATCTTACTCCAAACCCAGCAATTCAGAGATCCAGCCTTAGATGAAACACTAATGTTTTCCCTTTTAATTAGCTCACTGCTTTAAATCACCGGAATTGATTGAGCATGTAATTAGGGAAGATCTACCTGAGAGACTGCCTCTACCTTTGTGCAATGCTGTGGCAGATGCAATCCTCCCAAACACTTGAGCTAACAGCCCCTGGTATAGAAGAGGGGCTGAGATCTGGACACTCTCAGTGAGAAGACCATGGCTAAAGATCTGGCTTCTTGCCTTGGTTCATTGGAGCTGGGATTTGCTAGTTTATGACCTGCTGCAAAAGCAATCTGTTTTCTCATGCTTTTCCTGTGCAGGAGGACTGAGGGGAAGGAGATTCAGTAGAAATAGAGGGTGATTATGCTGGAAGCTATGAAGTGAAGTAGTCTTTCATGGCAGCTGGATGATGTGATTATGCCTGGGCTATGAAGGTGATTATGCTGGGTCTGGCAAGACTTTTGGAAGTTTGTTTTTTTAAGAAGATATTTTAATTGCAGTTTGTTAAAATGTGGGCCTTAAAATTGTAACATGCTTAGAGATTGTGATAAATGCAATGGACGTTCAAGTTTACTGATATACACAGACATGCTTTGGGATTAAAGCCTATATAACACACAAAATTAGGGTGACCAGATGTCCTGATTTTATAGGGACAGTCCCAATTTTTGGGTCTTTTTCTCACATAGGCACCTATTATCCCCACCTCCTTTGATGCTTGCTATCCGGTCAGCCTACACAAAATCCTAGAAATGTTGGGCTGCTAGAGACCTCAAGAGGTCATCTAGTTCCCCCCCTCCGGCCCCGCATGCTGAAGCGGGATTAAGTATACCTAGACCTTCCTTGACCAATGTTTGTCTGTGTGCGCACACACTCAAAAAGCCAGTGAAACTATTATGAGGCACATGCTCAGATAGCATAAATCTGTTGAGTACCCTTGAAATCCCTGGAGCTAAACCAGGGGTCTCAAACTCAAATGACCACAAGGCCACATGAGGACTAGTACATCGGCCCGAGGGCCGCATCACTGACCCCCTCCCCACCGCTGCCCTGGCCCCAACCCCACTCCACCCCTTCCATGAGGCCACACCCCTGCCCCACCTCTTCCCAGCCCCCATTCCAACCCCTTCCCGGAAATCCGCACCCCAACTCTGCCCCCTCCCTGCCCCCAGGGGGTGCAGGAGGGGTGCAGGGTGCGGCAGGAGGCTCAGAGTAGGGGGTTGGGGTACAGGAGGGGTGCAGCAGGGGGTTGGGGTACAGGAGGGGTGCAGCAGGGGGTTCGGCTGCAGGAGGGGTGTGGCAGGGGGTTCGGCTGCAGGAGGGATTCAGGGAGCAGGCTCCAGCCTGGCAAGTACCAGGGGCAGGGCAGGCTCCCTGCCTTCCTGCCCTGCCCCCGCAACACTCCGGGAAGCGGCTGGGACCTTGTGAGGAGGGGGGGCACAGGGGTCTGTGTGTTGCCCTGGCTGCGCCTCCAGGCACCACCTCCCATTGGCCAGGAATGGGGCATCGCGGCCAATGGGAGCTTCGGGGGAGGTACCTGGGCCGTGCGTTTGAGACCCCTGAGCTAAACTGATTTGCATTAGCAAAGGATCAGGCCCACTGTTTGTGAAACCTGCATTATGCAAGTACTTTAGTGCATGCCAAGTATTCACAAACAACTGGCTTAAGCACACAGCACTGTGACCTGCCAAGAATTTCCTTCAGCATGACCTTACAGCCCAGAGAGCTGTGCAGTCAGTTTTCCTCCATAGATCAGTGCTTTACTATCATCATGAATGGACCATGATTTTTCCGGCATTATCTTCCTCTTAGCTTTCCGTTTTACAGCAGTACTGACTTTAAGACCATTCACAACTGATACCTATGTAACCTTATGATTCATGTCTCACAGTGGGAAGAATTTTAATTCTTTATTCGCAGACAGGCAAACATGGTAAACTGCTTACTGAAATGACTAGGGTAGGTAGCCGTTCAGCGAGATCCTTCACCACTTATTGAAAAGCCTTGAAGCCTCTACATTGTACAGTAAGCTAACTGGATATGCAACCAGGTGTCCTACCCTTGTCGCTCTTCCTCTTTTGTGTTCCATACCCTCTTATTACATCTTGTTCTTATTTAGGGCTAGATTAGATTACTCTTGCTTTAGCTTCACAGTACCTAAATCTAATCCTAGTGACTTCAATAGGACTATTAGTGGAGTGAGGTGCTAGTCAAAGCAAGTAAGGTATCAGATTTGGTGGGGAAATCTGTTCCCAGAGAAACCAATGTCAAAATTCCAGGGGCCAAGATTTCACCCTGTTTTTTAGCTAGAAAGCTCTTTGAGAAAGGGATTGGTTCGTCATGGGTTTGTCCCGCCCCACACGACTAGGATCTTTTTCAATATAAACAACCATCTCTACCAGCAATACAGTGGCCCAGTTCCTACCCAAGATATGCAGCAATGGTTTACTATATATTCTAAACAATGCACGCTTGCTGACATTGTGCCCAAGTGCAGTAGCAGTTCAGACATTCAGATACAATACCATGCTGCACGGATACAAAGCAGGATTGGGGAAGGAAAAGAAAAACCCACCTTGTAATTTGATTTTTTTCCATTTTTTAAAACGTGAAGCAAAACCAATCAGGTAACACTATATTGACTGAAAAAATGTTATGAAATAGACACCACCTCCCCTTTTTATATTCTACTCGTACTTTAAAATGCACCCTAACTTTTCTATAGGAAAGATCTATTCAAATATGAAGCTAAATTCTGCTTTTGGTAACACCCATACAACACCTACATGTGTAACACTATGATTAATAAAGACAGACCTAGCTCTTCATTATTTTTTTGAATTATACTTTACTATCTACAATGTCAGCACATCTCACACACACAGCATCATTAACCCCACAGTGAGAGACAGAGGCATCCTTCTAAGTTGTTACACAGAATATTGTACTACCCTCAGATATTACTGACACTTTGCAGATCACCTACTATATCTTATACATGGATAACATACCTGGTGGCAGGGGGAGGAGTTTAGAGCTTTGGATGCTCAATGCCCAATAGAAGTTAGTGGAAGCTAGATATTCAAATCCCTTAGGTGACTGAGAAAATTCCACCCTCTGTACACTAGCAGTGCCCAATTTTCATAGGTAGATATCTAAATAGGACACCCAAATTTAGATGTACAAGTGCCCCTTTATTATGTGATTTGAGTTTCCAATGGAGCGATGTGCATGTTCTGTCGGAAAACTGGGCCCACACGGTGACCTGTCAATGTTAATACGTCATGCAGAAGTTACATGAAGGATTCCCCTATCTTGTACTACAACATTCATGTAATTCTTAAAGATAGAATAAAAATGCTTAACGCCGATTCACCAGGGCAGTTATGCACATGCTTAACTTTAAACACATGAGCAGTCCCGCTGAGGTTAAAGTTAAGAACACACTCAAGTGATTTGATGGATTGGAGCTTAAAAGAAAATTTGTTAGGACAAAAAAAAAAATGCACACCAGAGCTTCTCTATTGTTTCTGAAAACTTCATTTTTCAGTTCACATCAAGAGGAGACAATAAAAAAAAAAATACAGTAATCAGACATCCAAGACCTCTAACTACTGAGTAGAGCTGGTTGGTCATTTTCTACTCCAGAAGTCCCCCTCCCATTTCCCGCCATCAATCTCAATGGCCCAGTGACTCCATCATCCAATGGCTGTCAAAGTAAGGCAGAACATGGATGCAATATCTTCCAGGGCTTATCAACATTGCTTCGTAAGGAATGAACTTATCTATAGAATACACAAGAGGTAATTCAACCACTCAGAAGGAGTGATCTAGTGGTTGAAAAATAAAGAGTCTTTAATGCAGCCCCAAGAAAGGTTCAACAAAAAACAGTAACACCATGGGAATTTGCTAATCCCAAGAACCTATAATAAACAGATAAAGTTAATAAGATTCAATAATAGAGACCAGCCCCATTGAGAGCTCTATCTACACATTGCACACAGTATTTATTGAGTTCCCTAGCTGAATTCTCTGTATACAAAACACTAAAAATTCATTATCTCTAGATGCAATGCTTAGTCAATTCAATGGTAATTAATCTCCATTTACCCTCTGCATACATTTGTGAACAGATGAAAAGTTCACTCAAAAGTTCTTTCAGTCAGTCCAAAGAAAACATATTGCTTTGATAATTCCCCCTCCCCCTTTGCAAACCCATGCTTCCCCAGGAGAAAAATAATACAGTTAGCCAATTTTGCATGGTTCAAGCCAGGTGCTCATTGCAAATTCAGTAGCATACATTGGCATGTGTTAGCTGCAGAGAAACTGAAATTACTGAAATTCTTATGCCAGTATAATTCACTGAAGGCAGCGCATTGAGGATTAAGGAGAACTGTTGAGTGCTTGAGGATTATAAAACAAATCAAAAGGGAGTGTCTAGTTATATTTATACATTTCTTCCTTCTTTTAAAGACCAGCTGTATTCCATCAACTTCCTAATCTTTTAAGGTGGTATGTTGCATCACCATTGTATGTGTTCATTTGTTAAGATTTCTATTAATAGTATTGCATATGTTAAGAAACACAAACCATGCTAGGCAGAACAAAGAATCCAACTGATATGTGCTGGTAATATTTAAAGTCATAATTAAGTCTGATTATCCTAGAGTGGTAGTGCATCACTCCCTTATTTTAAGTCATGTGAAATATAGCCATCAGACACAAAAATGCAGTCAAGGTGCACATGTGCATTCCACTTAGCTGCCTTAATTTTAATTTACCATCACACTACTATACTTTGCCTTAACCTTACTCATATTTATGTGCCATTTAGGCAAATTTTAAGGTATAAATGCATTAAGCACCCATGATTTACTCTGGTGAAGTCTATTACATGGTATACTGCAATTACTGTTTGATGTCCAAATTACCTCACATATTTTCAAGTGTTGCTAAGTTATTAAGTAACCATGCTATACAGAAACCTAGCATGCTTCAGTGACGAAATGGATCAACATTTTATGGAATCTGAAACTCAGATATAACTTCCATGCAAAATAATAGACTGAAGTCTCACGTAGGAGCATAGCATTAGAAGAGAAAAGGAGGACTTGTGGCACCTTAGAGACTAACCAATTTATTTGGGCATAAGCTTTCTTGAGCTACAGCTGTAGCTCATGAAAGCTTATGCCCAAATAAATTGGTTAGTCTCTAAGGTGCCACAAGTCCTCCTTTTCTTTTCGCGGATACAGATTAACACGGCTGCTATTCTGAAACCTGTTATTGGAAGAGTGTTTCTAATCTTCAAATTAACAGAATCTCATTCACAGTAAGGCCCCTTTACTCTTTTCTAACAGCGTAAAGAAAGGTGTGAATGTAGTTTACATCACTTTTTGGCCCCTTCACCCTGCCAAAGTACTGTAAAGGGACTTAGTGTACGTAAGAAGCAGGCCTATTGCTTTTAATTATCCATGTAGACAAATGAGCGTTCTGTGTGGGTTTGTTTTAAAATGCGCTCTCTAGATTTGAGCATTTGAAATAGATCTGTATGTGACTTCAGGAAATGGAAAGTTAAATTTTTAAAGCAAATGTTCATTTGCACCTCATCATAATGCAATGGAAAAATTCTAGCTATCTGCATTTACTGTAAGATTTTATTTTGTGAGGTTATTGTATTTATATTCAATTCTCCATTAGGCAAGGACTTCGGAGAGAACATATGTGAATTAAAAATATACCTTGAAGTAATTTTCACATTGCTTTTGCACACCAACCTAAATATAGACTCTGACCTTTGTTACATGGTGTTACTCCGGAGTAATTGCATCTTGGAGCTTCCATGGAGAAACTCCAAATTTACTCCAATTTAACCAGGTTCAGAATCTGGCCTTATACCTTCAGTGGAGTTACTCTGGCATCAATATAAACAAAACGGTGATCTGTCTTTAAAGGGGTTACTCTGGATTTACACCAAGATAATTGAGATCTGAGTCTGATCCTTAGTATTCTATCAGAACACAACAGGACCGAGAGGTCTGGGTCTAAATGCCCACAGATTCCTCTGAAGGAGCAATAAATAACCTTGATGACATAATTGTCACAATGAAGTCTTATTAACAGTATTACTATTAAATTCCAGGTTTCAGACTAGTATATATATCTACTATATGTTCCATTCTATGCATCCGATGAAGTGAGCTGTAGCCCACGAAAGCTCATGCTCTAATAAATTTGTTAGTCTCTAAGGTGTCACAAGTACTCCTCGTTCTTTTTATTAAATTCCAGCTGCATTTATGATGCAACTTAGATTGACAAGCCGAATATATGGCTAGGCGGCCAGCCCACTGGCATTAAATTTCCAGCTCTTTTACTCTATCATTTTTAGAGCTGTGTGTGCATTTACCACAAATGATACTGCAGGTGTGGATATTAGTCACATCCAAATGTAATTCCAACCTTAGCCTGATAACGCACCAATACCATGCTACCTTGCCTAAGGCGAGAATTTCAAAAGGGTGGATACAGGAACACACAATGGAAACATCACCCCAAACGTTACCGACTTTCCCTCCGTGCAAAGGAAGATGCGGTTGTCAGTCTTTGAAATCTTGTTGCAAATACGTCTGATTAAAAAACACGTTAGAAGAACTAAGTGAAATGGACATATCCACCTTTAATCATAGTAAGTGCGGATGCCTGACCCTAAATTACCATGTGAATCTTTCGTTTTCTAAAATGCCGTCAGCAACATTGTTTTATCACGCCCAGCAGAGGGGATACACTCTAACGCGAACAAGGAATGGGGATGCCCCGATTGGTTTCCTCATTCCCAAGTTGCCATGCCAAACAAAAAAGGAGCGAGACAGTGATACAAATCATCACTTGGATACAGGGTTATGATGTAGCCCTTTGTTGGCAGTATAGTGTTTTTAATAGTAAAAGCTTGGAAACAGAGGTTTAAAAGTACCCAGTAATGAAGGTAAGAGTATCCGTGCAGAACTCCGGGTAGCAGAAATGGGGGAGCGGGTTTACATCTCTCCCCCGCTCCACACACACCCTTAAATCGTTTGCACGGTGGACAGTCTGGCTGCTGCCGAGAACTCTCATTCTGTACCAGTTCTCTCAATGCTAAGCTACGGCAGACTGGAGCTGGGTCGCCCAACGCCGTATGTGTCGGTAGCGACTGGGTAATGTAGGATCGGGATCCACCACCCCCGTCTTGAAATATGCTGCGGGCCCTGAATCTCCTTCGAGGTCCGTGGAAGCGAGAAGAGCTCTCGTCACAGGAATACTTGGCACGTGGCAGGAGAGAGTCCTCAGTCCCCCCTCGTACCCTTTAATCCCACGACAGGGACCAGAGAACACCTTTCTGGCACACCAGATTTTGCAGAACCAACCCCACCCACTGGGCTTTCCCGCCCCCGACTGAATGTACTTTGGGAGCTCGAAGTTCCCGAGTGGAAGGCGGCCCCGCTAAGGAGGGCGGAGAAGCCGGGGGACCCGCCGGTCAAACCGCGCCTGGAACCCGCAACACTTTTGCTTTCTCTTTCAGAGCGTGGAGGCAAATGCCCCGGTCCGGTCCGCACCCGGGCCAAGAGCACGCGCCGGTCTCTGCCTAGGTGGGCGCTTTTCCTCGCCTGGAAAGTGTCGCCCCGGCCCCCGGCAGCATCCCCGCCCCGCGGGTGGTCATTCAATGGACCAGCGCCCTGGGTGTCTGTACACACACACACACACACACACACCCCGTACGCGAGAGGCTCAGGTGGGAAACTCCAGTCAAGAGCGGACTGTCTCCCCCGAAAGGAAAACTCATGGGCAAAGGTCCCCTCCGGCGAGAAAGAGCGATGGGGCCAGGGCTGATCTCCCTTTGCCGCGGCTCGGCTCGCGTCTCCACAGAGTCGCCTTCCCAAGGGCAGTTTTGCAAGAGCCGGGAGACAAAAGCGGAGCGAGTCTCCTGCTCGCCCAGACAGCCCCGCGCCTCCCCGCCGCTTCCCAGGGTGACAGCAGCTTCCCAAGGCATTAACCAGCCTCCGCCCCTCTCCCCGCGCCTACCTTGGTTCTCATCGGAGACAGGAGCCCTTCCATTGGGGCTGGATCCTCATGCCAATCCGTCCTCCAGTTTAGTTCCTCTTCCCGTCCTCGGTCATTCCCCCATGACCAACAGGGACGCGTCCCTCCCAGCCGAGGAGCCACCCAGCCAACCTGGCGAACTTGAAACCGGCAGCCCCGTGGAGCACCGTTCCTGGTGGCGCTCTCCTCTCGCCAGCCTCCTCTCTGCATAAGCTGCCTGCAGCCAGATTTGTACCGGAGTCGCTGAGAAACGCTCCCTGTCTTACGTAATGCGCTCAGCACGGGACAAGTGATCTTAGCCCAAGCCCGGGGATCAGGTCACACGGGACAAGCCTGGAGGGTCCGGGACTCTGCATTGCCTGCGGTAGCATGAGGAGGGTTATTAATAAGCTGAATTTTCTCGCCCCCTTTTGTGTGGCTGACAAGTAACCACTCTCCGGAGTCGCTAACAAGACGGACAAACGTCACAATTACAGGTGTGGCGAGACAGAAGATTTTCTGGGGTTATTATTTAAACACCATATTCCAGATCCAGAGCTTTAAGCAACATGCTTTTTCTCAAATACCCTATTCACCACCGCAGGCAGTTCCCGAGCAGCTGAGTGCCGTATCAACTCCGGAGGATGCTGAATACACCCGCCCCTGTCTGTTTCACTCCAGGGTGCTGCTTGTAAATGAAAGACCCAGAGGAAAGAGGATGGGATGAAAGGAACCCAGTGCTCTAAGGCTGGAGAGCAGCAGGCCAGCTGCACTTGACGTTTCCCTGTCCTCACTCCATGGGATCATGTCCTCATTAGGGAAAGGCAGGATGATTTCGTGGCTAAGGCGCTGGATTGAGATCCAGCGGATGAGGGTGGAAGCCCTGACTCTGCCACACACGCTTCCTGTGTGACCTCGGTCAGATCACTCTCTCTCTCTGTACCTGCGTTCCCTGTCTGTAAAACGTCTCTCTCCTTATTTTCTTTGTGTATTCGAGTTATGAGCTCTTTGGGGTAGGGAATCTCTGTGTGGATCTTCAGTGCTTAGTTCCTCTAGAAGCAACTGCAAAAAAAAAAGCAGACACTAAACATAACCCATGCTATTTACTAATATTAGAGAAGCACTAGGAGGTCTAATTGCAATGAGCCCCGTACAAACACATGGTAATACACAATCTATGCACTAAACAGCCCTACTAGAAATCCACCAACAATGTCACAGGACAAAAGCACCCCAGATCATGCTTCAGGGTCCTATGAACAGAGGACTGGAAGGGACCTCCTGCATCAAGTCCAGTGTCTATCACAGGCAATTTAGTCATACAATCCAGTTTATAAATTTATTATAGATTCTAAGGCCAAAAGGGACCATTGTGATCACTTGACTTCCTGTATAACACAGACCATAGAACTTCCCCAAAATAGTTCTTAGAGCAGATCTTTTAGAGAAAAAAATCCAATCCTGATTTTAAAAATGGTCAGCGATGGAGAATTCACCATGACCCTTGGTAAATTGCTCCAATGATTAATTACTCCCATTGTTAAATATTTACAGCTGATTTCCAGTCTGAATTGGTCTAGCTTCAACTTCCAGCCATTGGATCATGTTATAGCACTCTTTGGTAGAATGAAGAGCCCATTATTAAATATTTGTTCCCCACATAGGTACATATAGACTGTAATCAAGTCACCCATTAGTCTTCTCTTTGTTAAGCTAAATAGATTGGGCTCCATGAGTCTACCACTATAATGTATATTTTCTAACCCTTTAGTCGTTCTTGTGGCTCTTCTCTGAACCCTCTCCAATATATCAACATCCTTCCTGAATGGTGGGCACCAGAATGGGACACAGTATTCCAGCAGCAGTCAAACTAGTGCCAAATATAGGGTAAAATAACCTCTTTTGGCCACAGTGTCACACTGGGAGCTTATGTTCAACTGCTTATACACTACGACCCTCAAATCTTTTCAGAGTCACTGCTTCCCAGGATAGAGTTCCCCATTCCATCGGTATGGCCTACATTCTTTGTTCCTAGATGTATACATTTACATTTAGCCACATTAAAATGCATATTGTTTGCTTGTGCCCAGTTTACCAAGCTATCCTGATCACTGAGTCAGTGACCTGTCCTCTTCATTATTTACCACGCCCCCAATTTTGGGGTCTTCTGCAAATTTTATCAGTGATTTTGTGTTTTCTTTCAGGTTATTGATAAAAGTGTTAAATGGTGTAGGGCCAAGAGCCATTCCCTGCAGGACTCCCTGGAAACACACACACTCGATGATTCCCCCCAATTACAACAACTTTTTGACACCTATCAGCTAGCCAGTTTTTAATCCATTTAATGTGTGCCATGTTAATTTTATATTTTTCTAGTTTTCAAAGTGTCATGTGGTACCAGTCAAACACCTTATAGAGTCTAATGACAGGTTTCAGAGTAACAGCCGTGTTAGTCTGTATTCGCAAAAAGAAAAGGAGGACTTGTGGCACCTTAGAGACTAACCAATTTATTTGAGCATGAGCTTTCGTGAGCTACAGCTCACTTCATCCGATGAAGTGAGCTGTAGCTCACGAAAGCTCATGCTCAAATAAATTGGTTAGTCTCTAAGGTGCCACAAGTCCTCCTTTTCTTTTTATAGAGTCTAAGTATATTATGCCAATACTACCACCATTATCAACCAAACTTGTAATCTCATCAACAGAAGATATCAGGTTAGTTTGGCAGGATCTATTTTCCAATCATAGAAGCATCTCAACTTTGATGCTTCTTTGAATATCCAGTAATTTTTTTTAGCTTTACTCACCATTACCAGAGTTGGGCCTGAATGAAGCCCCCCCAAATGAAGCTGAACACCCGTAAACTTTGGGAAAGATAGGATGTGAATCCAGATACTGACCCAAGCTTTGAAGTTGACCCCTGACAATAGATGAACCAAATCCTCAAACTCTAAACACCCAGAAAGGCTGGGAAAGTTTAGATCATCTGGATCCAAACTCTGTGGTACTGTCTGGTCTTTAAGGACAGCTTGGTCTTGAAATATGCTGAGAGCTCTCAATCCCCTTTGAGGTCAGTGGAAGATAGAAATGCACTCTACACAGGAATACTTAGCGTGTTGCAGGACAAAGTCCTAAATCACCATCATACCCTTCCATAGAATTAATATGATCAAAGAATACCTTTCTGGTACACCAGTCTTTGCTAGGGGTGTTTAATCAAGAAGTGTATGGTGATCCAGCTGTCTTTATACACCCGTACACTGTGATAAAAGGAGAGTCATTCACAATACAGTAACATTTCAGAGAAGTGGCAATCAGTGATCCTGTCCTGTCTTGTCATGCCTGAAATAAATCCCTGTAAAATTTCCTTATGGTGACCTGTATATTCACTATGTCACTAAACAGGACAATAAGATCAGCTGCTGTGTTACATTTTGTGTGCGCGCTGCTCGGGGATCATGTGACCAGCCAGATCATCAGCTGAACAAAAGGTAGTATCAAGGTGTTGCCACGGTGACTTCCCAGCAGTCTGAATTGCTATGGCATTGTGAGAGGAGGGGGGAAAATCCCAATCATCTACTGTAGCAATGTTGAAACATACCTTATTTTTAGAATGTGCAGCATGTAGAACACTAATGAATATTTAACGCTGTAAGCATCTTTCCTGCTTGCTTTTCTTTTCGTGGCTTGTTTGCTATAAATGCAATGTTTGCCTTTAAAAAGAGTATGAATTACATTGCGATTATGCTTTTTCTTTCACAGCTTCTTCATCTTCTCCTGCATTTTGTTAGACTCTTATTAAATAGCACATGCTAACAAATGGAGGCCAAAGCACTACACCCATAGTATCAGCAAAACAAATCCCACATTAGAAGGGAGCAACGTAGTCCTGGGAATACGTTAACAGAACAGGAGACATGGATCTGGAATATATTCCAGGCTCTCCTACTGACTTCCTGCATGACATTAATCAAGTTACTTGGGGCTAAGTTGTGATTTTGAATACAAGTCCATGTAACAGAGTAAGAGCAGCCCAGATACTCCTGCAGGCCCAACATCCAGGTAGCCTGCGAAAGGGTAAGTGGGAGCTGTGTGTACCTGCTTACTCCTAACTAGAGCTGGCCAACATCTTTTCATTATAAAAAGGGCCATGAAAAAATATTTTGAAACAAATTCAGACAAAAACCACAAAAATGAAAAAATGTACAGATTTTCTTTCCTCCCCACTCCCTTCTCCCATGCCCCCCTTTTTCAATGGCCAAACGGGAAAGAGTACAGAACCCCAAACGAAAAGCCTGAAAATTTCCTATATTTTCATGATATGTTTTGAATAATGGGGACAGCAGATGGACATAGATAATGTTGGCTCCACCCCAATACTCACTGGCCAGTGTAGCCAACCTTGTGCATGGGGTGGTAGAATGTGCTACTGATATAGGCCAGCAAACTACCATCTCCCCATCAAACAAGGAAGTAGTGGGGGGCAGTGGGGCACACTGCAACTCAGAGAGGGGTCTTTGAGGTCCAGTGCTACTGGGGATACTCCTAGGGTGATGCAGCTCATGCAGTACCCTCTTGGTGAGGACTGGGCCTAAAGTCACAATCGAACCCATAACCTCTGTGCCTCAGTTTCCCTATCTTTAATACGTGGGAGAGGGAGTTCTAGTCCTGTGCTTTACCCACAAAACTACTGAAGATAGGTTAGACTGACATACAGAAGATGATGATGTTTTGAGTTCCAGTCTCAGCAGAGGATTCATTTTAAGGTGAAGTTATAAATCCCTCCCCCCACCCTCCAAGTGGCTAGCTGATTCCTTTCTGAACGCCTCTATTAATACACGTAAAGAAGGATTTTTTTGATCAGAAAGGTAAGTCTGTAACAATGTTGTGTTTTGGTCTGTGTTTATTCTAGCCTGTAACTTTCATATAGTCAAATGTGCTTCGTTTACAAGTCATCTCCAGGGTTGAGGCTTTAGTTGTTTTGAGACTGCCAGCACTACAAATGCAACCTGGGGTGCCTTAAAACTAAGGCCAGGTCTACTCTACCGACCTACACGGATATAACTACATTGCCAAGGGATGTGAAAAACTCACCTGGGCTCGCTCACTACTCTGGATTCCAGTCCAGGGACCCTATGCCTAGGAACTGCAGTCGGCTTGCTCCCAGACCACGTGGCTATTTCCCTGGACTCGTTACTTCCTTATTCTATCCTCTGCCCCCCTGGGGTTTACTGGTCCAAACACTCTCCTTTCAGGGAGTAACTATAGGCTACTTCCCTGTAACTTCTTGGCAGACTGTCACCCCAAACTCCCCCATCCCTCTCCCAGGGAGTGACTGTAGACTACTTCCTCTGGAGCTCCCTTCTCTTCTCAGCTTGCTGCTTTCACAGGCTCAACCTGCCCCTGCCCAGCTAGGGTTCCTCACCAATTGGCCTTTGAATCCCTAGCTCTCCCCCAGGTGCTGCCTATCAGGTTAATTTAACCTGCTCTGCCTTGTGTGGGGGCGGACAGCCCGTCCCACATGGCACTGATTTTATGGCAGTCAAAAAATAAAAAACCAACACAACTCTCTTTATTTGATTGCACCCTTAAGATCTAAATGACCCATTCCTCAGAGTTGTTCCATTCCACCCACAAAGCAATATTACGACTGTTAAAGTCACTGCTAAGATTTTTTTTTTAAAGTGACAAGTCATTTTGGGTGCCCACGTTGGGATGCCAAGCACTTTCTGACAAGCACGACATTTTAAGTAGGGTTGCCAACCCTCCAGGATTGGCCTGGAGTCTCCTGGACTCGGCATCGTCCTCCCGGTGACTGTTGAAAGCAATCCAGGAGATTTTAATAGGATATTTAAGAAAATGACATTACATCGGGGGGAGGGGGGGAAATCTCCTGGAATAGCTTCAGTCAGAGTTGGTAACCCTAATTTTAAGAGATCTATAAGTTAGGCACTTAAAAATCACTAGAGACTTCGGAAAAATCTTAGACTAGATGTAAAGATCCAGGCCAACAAATAAAGTAACTTAAACCAAAGTCATCTTAGTAGTTAAAACTTTTGGCACAAAGGCAGCATAACAATTATTTGCTCTCATATTGGCTCTTCTATCCATTGCCCTCAAAGCAGTTTGATAAAATTAGTCTCCCAACACACCAGTGAGGTAGGCAAGCATGATCATCCCCATTTAATAGATGGGGAAACGGACACAGAAAAGATTGTCCCATGGCCATGCAATCTGGAGTCGAGAATAAACTGTGGGAGTCATCCACATCCTAGAGCAGGGGTAGGCAGCATTGCCCAGTGGATAGGGCACTGACTGGGAATCAGGACACTTTGGTTCTATTTCAGCTCTGCTACTGGCCTGCTTTGCGATCTGGGTGAGTCTCCTAACCTTTGTCTCAGCTGCTTCTTTTGTAAGATGGGGCTAATGAGACTTACCAGTGTTTTGAGATCTATAATTGAAAAGTGCTAGATAAGAGAGTCAGTTTTCACTATAGCAGAGGAGATGGGCCTCAGGTCTCCTAATTCCCAGTAGGGTGACCAGATGTCCTGATTTTATAGGGACAGTCCCGATTTTTGGGTCTTTTTCTTATATAGGCTCCTATTCCCCCCCCATTCTGATTTTTCATATTTGCTGTCTGGTTACCCTAATTCCCAGCTAGGTGCTATAACCACAAGGCTACCTTCCTGCCTTGTCTCCTGATGAAAAGGTTGCATTGTAAATATGAGTAAAGGTAGATCATAAATGTTAAGTCTCTAAGGTGCCACAAGGACTCCTCATTGTTTTTGCTGATACAGACTAACACGGCTACCCTGAAACCTGTCACCATGCAAGGCACTGAATTTAGCCTTATGAAGTGGAAATCCATCAACTTCATGAAAAAACTCATACAGTTACAGACAGAGGCATCTGATGAAGTGGGTTTTAGCCCATGCAAGCTTATGCTCAAATAAATTTGTCAGTCTTTAAGGTGCCTCAAGTACTCCTTTTCTTTTTTCTAAGTACTAGTATAGTTGTGGTCCTGGATGTTATCAAGACATGTATGAAGCCTTTTATTAGCATACAAATTGTATGAATATATATTTTCAGCAGTAAAATGGAGGACTCATTCATGCACTTTGTAATCATCCAGACAGGGCACAGTGTTCAGTGCTATGTATATAGCAACAGACGCTAAGTGTGTTTCCATTGCGCGAATGAATCAACACAATGGGATAAAAGAAACTGTTTTTGCAGATAGCAATGTCAAGGACTCCACATCCTTGTCAAGATCTAGGTCAAATTAAATGCCAGTTTTTAAAGCTACATCTCAGGCAAACCACAGCTATTATGCGCTCTGTGAAAACGCTACCTCTGACTATTATGTTCTCTGTAAGAACAGTCTCTGATGTAAGGTGACTTCCCGCCTATCCTGTAAGTGACAATAAATACTCTCACTGCCCCATTCACACTGCTCAGACAGGAGAGAAAACCTTAGCTCTATATAGGGCAGGCAAGGCATCAAAGAGGAAACCATCAGTATTATATGAGGTGTTTGCATGAAAGGAACCTCTCACTGAAATGCTCAATTTTACAGGTAGACTCCTTTCCACCACGTTCGTCAGTGGAAAGAGCTTCTTTCACTGGCTGCCTCACCCTGATTTTTAGAAAGACCAAGAAGCTTCCCACACAACATAAACACCTCCACTTTGTGCTTGATAGGAAAGCCGCCCCCCCCCCGCCACTTCCGGTGCTTTCAACGGTTCTTTAGAGAGGCACTGCACGTAGAATGGATTAAAACCTATGAGCAGATCCCTTCTCTTAAACTTCCCTCTCACGCATTTGCCCTGACAGAATCAGCTGCTCAATACAAATCAGAACTGAGCAGCAGACTAAGCTTTTGAAGTGTGACTGTACCTGGAAGAGTGACTCTAAAAATGCCACAGAGAACCCAGGATTTATTCCATCACAGCTCCAACCGTGAGCCCTGCTGTGCAGCCAGATGGTCACTCTTAACAAGTCCTGCCCCTCTTTCAGCCTCCACACCCTTCAAATACTTGGAGAATCATGGCATCACCCTATGTGACCCTAAGAACTGCTCAATGCCAACTAGGAAAGCGGGTTACAAGGATAGCCGGATCGTGGTACATACATTCTGGTTCAACAATGACTGTAATGTAAGATCTTAAATGAAAGCCAGGATCACACTATTCATTAATATTGTTGTGAAATGTACATACAGATACTATGTAAAAAAAGTTATGTATGTCTAGTGACACTGTTCCGAAAGTCTGAATCAAGGCAGGGCTGATAAACAGGTTTCTGCCAGACGAAGGTTGTCTATTCACCTGTGAGTGTTCAATGGATAAGAGGCTGAATACTACATGGGGATGCCTCAAAGCAGCTTGGGGACTGGGGTGCACCTACTGTTTACCTGCAAGGCAAAGTAAGAGCTGGCATAGTCCAGAGCAGATTGTTTGCGTGGCTAACAGACTAGAGGTTTAAGGGAGCTGACATGCAGTAAAGCACAAACAAGTCTTCCTGTTGCTGGGGGCGAGATGGGATAAATAAGGTGACTCATGGTCCTGGGCACCCTGAGAACCATCACACCCTGGCACTGGTTAGTCAAACAAAACATTTTGTTTTTTTCCAATTTTTTCTCCAGCCCCTTGATAATTTGTAGCTCTTCTCTGAATTTCCTCTGCTACCTTCGTGATCTCCTTCTCATAACAAAGAGCCCAGAACAATACAAGGTATTCTAAGCATGGTTTCATTCCTTACTCTGTGATGTGATCCATCTATCTATACACTCCTGCTGCTTTATTGCCATCTTGCACCGCAAATTCAGATCTACTTTACTGTGCTCCAAGAGCTCCAAACCTTTCCAAGTAATTCCCTTTTAGGGACACTCTGCAGCCCAGTTTATTACTTTCCAGATTTTTTTTTTGCACTTTTGTAGTTTGAATTTCATTGTATTTAGGGAGAGGGAGTGTAGCGAAGGCAATGGACGGAGACTCAAGAGACCTAGCTTCTATCCCAGGCTCTCCCGCGGACTTGCTTCATGAGCATGAGCAGAATATTTCAACTCTCCATGCCTGTGTTTCCGGTCCCACCCCTTCACTATCCAAATGGGAAGTTATTTGGGATAGGGACAGTCTGGGACTACGGGTTTGTACAGTTCCTAGCCTGGTGGCATCCCGATTTCATTAGGAGTCCTCTATGTGCTACTCTAATACAAAGGCATTTCTGCACATCTTTCTGACCTTCTTAGATCCCTTCTCTGTCTTTATTGGTGCAATGGGTTGTTTACCAACCTCCCCATTCCTTCCAGAATATTAATCAAGATGGAAAATACTGATCCCTCCAATGCCCCACTAGACACCACTCCAACTAGATGCATTGATGTTTATGTTCATATACTTCACGTCTATCTCAGATGGTTTCAATCTACACAACTATCCTTACTTTCTTCAAAGCGAATTTGAGTGAATATTTTAAGTAGGATTTCATGAGGAACTATTATCAAATGCTTTGTTAAAATTTAAGTGCCTGATCTCCTTCCACTGAAGTCAATGGCAAAGCTCACAGAGCAGGATTAGACACTATCTTACATCTACTGCATTCCTTGCATTCACTGAGTCTGTAATTCTATCGGACACAAGGATTAAGGCTGTATACCATGATTTTCATTCATTATTATAAAAGTGTGCTGATTACTGGTTATTGTGCCTGTTGGTGATAAGAGAACGTTGTGATTTACCAGGGTACAATCCAGACCAACGAGTAGCTGTATCACCCCTATCCTATAATCTTGGGTACCCTTTACAATGCCTTCCTAGTGTAGCCTCCAACCTGGACTGCTCACAAATAGCCTTCAGCATGTAAATCACTCCCAGCTATATCTGTATATGTGCAGCAGCCAGCCAGCCACCCTTGGGCATTTACAAGCCTTAAAGACTACCACAGGGTGACCCCAGCACACTCTCAGATTTCCCCTTAGAAACTTTCATCTTGTACTGCTCCCAGACACTACAAATATATTAAGGCAGTTATTCCTTTAAGGGAATAATATGCACACAACTTGTTACCCCAAATGGAGTTACCCAGACACTTCAACTGGATTAGATAAAACAATAAAACACATCTATTAACTACATAGAGACAGATTTCAAGGGAGTACAAGTAACAAGGCATAAAAATCAGAAATGGTCATAAGAAAAAGAGAGGTAAAACGCTTACTGGTGCCTAACAAACTATATTAGATGCAAAGCAAAGTTTTCTCACCCAATGCTTTCAGCAGTTTTACTGACCAATGTGTTTAGTCAGGACCCCGCCCCTATAGTCCAAGAACTGCTTCCTGTCTCTTGAGGTGCAATGAATGCAATAGACAGGGGCGGGGGGAGGGGGAGAGTTGTCCCTCTGTTTTATAGTTTCAGTCCCCCTCTTGAAAAACATTTCCAGCTAAGACCCAGGAGACAAGGAGTCTATATCCAAGGGTGTTCTCTGCTTTTTTCCCCACCTGTTTCAACTTCCTTTGTTTTCATTCCCTGCTTGTGAGTCTGTTTACTGCTTAAATGCAAATTTAGGCAAGCCCACATTCCTTCTTTTGTTTTGGACAAACCTGACTTCTTCCTGGGCAGGGCTGTGTGGTTTGAAAGATGTGTTAACATCATCATACAAGGGAATCTTATAACTTCAGTTACAGTGTTGCCATATATATTTTACCAGGACAATACTGACAAGCAAATGATGAGTTTTCAGATTATGCCTTACAAGGCACACTTTGCAAAGATCATGACAATAGTGTGCAGGGTATGAATAGAGGGGTGTATTCCAAATGTATCTGATCGAGATACTTTCACTTAATATCCATTCCCTGTTTCACTTGGGACAAGGTTCAATTAACAAGAAAATCATTGTTAAATGTATTTGTCCTGTTTTGAAAGTTGGAACCATGCCAGTTTTTCTCCTCCCTTCTCAGTCCTTTGAAAACTTTTCAGCTGTCCTTTATTTTGCAAAGATAATAGCTAGTGGTTCAATAAGTTAATTAGCTAATTCACTTTACAGTGTTAAGTCCATGTACCACCTGTATGTGGGGACTGGTGGAATCCAGTCTCCCGAAGCATTTCCATACCTGCTTTTAATCTACAGTTACATGTACAAGTTCTTCATTACTTCTTGACTGTCCATCCCTCTTTCCCTTACTTAGCTTATTAAAAACAATTTCAAAGCAGTGGATCATCATCCCCCTAACACCCACTTCTGAGCCTAAAATGGGATTAAATAGAATCAAAGTAAGAACACATGTAAGTAGTTTTCTCTCCTATTGATTGAGGGAGGATTTATAGGTTTGCCTTCCACTAGTGCTAATAGGAGTTATGCAACTGTTTTCCGTAGTTTAGTGCATGTTACATAGAGAATAAGAGCCTGCAATAGCTGCTATATAGAGGGGCTACTCCTGTAGGACAAGCACTAGAGATTCTGCTTTGATACTGGCAGTCCTAGCTTTGCTTTCCACTGAGGAGCCATGATAGAGGATTGTTACACACATGGATTTTTTTAAAGCATTCATAGGAGCCTGGGTCTAATATAACAGTGTTGCTATACAGTTACCAAAGCTACAATGAGTAAAACTAGGAGGTAACCAGATGCAGGTGGTTAGGGGATTTATTTGTGAGCATTTTATCACTGGTATCCCAGTCTGGTTCACCCAAATACCATTCAAAGCAGTACTCTGAGTCATAGAGAATCAAGACACACCGTGACCAAGCCCATGGCGAACTTTATATTTCATTTGATCAGCTCTACTGACTTATGGGCATGGAATAGTTTGAACATCTTGCTGGCTCAGTGGCATGATTTTCTGAGGGAGGGACTGGTTGAGGTTTGCTTTCTTCACAATCCCTAAATACATCAAGGTGCATTATGAAGAAAGAAAGGTCAGTCTGGTGGTTGAGAAGTAGCAATCAGGAGGTGCAGGTTCTATTCCCATATCTACCACATACTTCCTGGGTGATCCTGAATAAGTCACATGGCAAATCCTTCTATGCTGAGTTCCATCTCTCTGAAAGAGGGGATGTTACATACCTCAGAGGGACGTTGTGAGGCTAGATTAAGTAATAGAGCTCCTCACATGGAAGGTGTTACAGAAATACAAAGTATTATTTATAGAAAGAAATCATTCCAGACCCAAAAGATACTTTTTCTCCACACTAAAATCAGCCAAGCAAACAGCTCATTGCATTTTAAAAAAGAAAAAGTGTTTGGCACAAATACCAACAGCTCCTGTAGCCAATTGTACAAAAACTGAGCTGGGCACAACAGCAGAGCAGCTCACTTAAAATGCAATCCTGCAGTCCCAATCCAAGTAAGAGTCATATTGAAGTAGTACGGAGTTGATCTCGATGGACAAAGTATTGCAGGTTTGAGACCAGAACAAGTACTTCCATTCTGTATGGGTAAGGAAGTACAACTGTGGTCAGAGAGTCAAGAAGCTACAAAGGAAAACTGCAATCCAGGAAGTTCAAAGCCAGGATGCCGAGAGGTAGTGTGAATATAAAACCCTTAGAATATTTGATCCTGTGCCCAAGTGTAAAAACTGGATACAAGCAGGGTCTTACGAGAAACCACATGCTGCACTTGAATTAAAGTCACCAGAGCAGATAAATTACAAAAAAACAACCTGTCAGAAATAAGCTATATGGTGATCAACGAGCAGTGCACTAGCACTGGTTCTAATTCTAAGAGAGTTGTGGCTGGCTAACAATTTATCAGCAGCCCTCCTAATCTACACTAGCCACACTGAATGATGTTTGTGTCGTGCTTAAATTTAAACTTATTTGACTATGTTTGGGATTGTTTTGCATTGTGTACCGGTGATCTCTGTGAAGGTCACCTACTATATTAAAGTGTCATCTCCCTATTTGGCTCTGTCCCATCATTATTACTAATCACTTCAATTTTCACATTCTCAAATGGATCTGCATTATTGGAGCCAGAACTGTGCTTGCATTCCTGCCCTTTCCTGACTCTTCTGCGTGATTAATCTCTCTCCCTGCTTCCCTGGAGTTGCCCTTCACTATTTCTACATCCTTACAAAGCAATCATTCTGCCCTGCACCAAGAGAGCACCACATCTGGTCACAAGGAACCACCGTAAGCTTGGCTCAAAGGCATCGCCTGGATGCATCACACAGTGTCATTCATCCTCTTGATCATGATGTATTTGTCTATCAGAGTTTGACCAGTTGTGACTTACTACGGTATATCTTGGAGGTTTCTTTATCTCCTGCAAGGTCTCTCATAAGAGATCCAGAAACATTTGAAGGAAGTGTCATTTCGCATGCTTTGCTTGCATCTGAGACTCTCAGAAACACTTTGCTATCATTAATGAATTTGTTCTACATCAGTGGATTCATAATTAAGTGGACTTAATTTACAAGTCATTTACAAGGTAGTTTACAAACATTAATGGATTTATTGTCCACCAGTGACAACCAGCGGCTGAAGAAGGTGCTGTAAGTACTATCTCCATTTCCCACAGGAAAATGTGGCACAGACTGATTAAATGACTTGCCAAAGGTCACACAGGAAGAGGAACTTCATTTTAAAGCTACATTTTAACATACAACAGCTAGTCTCATTATCACCTTATCCTCTGAAACAGTGGGGCTGAATGCTCAGCCACCAGAATAGCTTTAAGACTCTGCAGGATTTCAACTTTTGTTGCGGGGGAAATACCATAGTAAATTTCTAGCCCTTTTAGTTTCAAAGAAAGTCTCCCTGAAGTGAACAGAGTGTAACTGATGAGCAACCTGAGGCTGACTTGTCTTCTTGATTTATTGACAGCCTAAAACAACAACTCGAAAAAATGGAGCAGTTCACAACTTCTAAAGTGGGACAATAAAGTGTGCTCCTCGGGCTGGAAGTAAAGGCTTGTCCACACGTTGCTCTAGTCCACACCAGAGGGGAGTAAATGCTACTGTGCACTAGTGTATCATGCACTGACTGGTCCACATGAGCCCTGCTGGCATGCACGAGAAGTTCCCTCGTGCTCATACTGTAGTCCTGTTTCAAACAACACTACATTAACATGCACTAAGGAACTTCTAGTGCATGCCAGCAGGGTCCACGTGGAGCAGTTAGTGTACAACATGCTTGCGGTAGCATTTACTCCCCTCAAGTGCGGACTAAAGCACGGTGTAGACAAATCATAAGATCCAGATTTTCAATTCATTTTGGTGTAAACTGGGCACCTGGTTTGCATAAATACCACATCTGGGTGGTCAAAATTACGTAACTGCTCAACAGAAGGCAGTAATCATGGTGGTCCCAAGAGCACCCCCTGTCATTTTTCTCACTGAGTTACATCAAATACATCAGTAGCTTTACAAACTAAAAGCTTAGTTGCTATACAGGGACCATATTCTACTACAGATTCATCAATGTTAAGACCAGAAGGGACAATTATGGTCTAGTGTGACTTCCTGCATAACACAGGCCAGAGGCTTCCCTCTCCCCAACCCACATTTTATATCCCCATTTTGGTGCACACCTTCCCACAGCACAAGATTTTATCAGCACAAGATTCCCTGTGGCTCAGGGCATGGGCGACAGGTATCATAGGCAGGGGGAGGCTGTGCCTAGCCTAGCTCATGCTCCGCTCCCAGGTCAGGCTCCTGTAGTTTCCAGCACTCTGCCCTGGCTGGCCAAGCTGGCTGGGACTGGCTGGCCTGCCTCCTGCAGGGACTCAGGGCAGCTGGTGCTGGGGCCGCTCTGCCAGCCTGGCTCTCGGACCGCGCCGCCCTGTGCACCGGGGCTGGGGGCACAGCAGCCATGCTGCTGAGGCCACGGTGGGGGTGCTCTGGGCCCCTGAGGGGGAGAGGGGCAGAAGAGGAGGTTCTTGGGGGGGGGGGGGGGGACAGACAGAGAGGGGAGGGGCCTGGGCACAAGAGGAGGGGCTAAGGGCTAGCTTCCCTTGCGGCCGGATCATCGGCTGCCCATGGATCAAAATTGATATATAGCTACAGCTTTATAGATCTCACCCACCATAATTTAAAATGCTTGGCCCTCTTCAGAAAACAACTCAACATAGCTTCTTTAGCAAGGTCAGGATGAAATGCTTCCTTCACTGGAAGCGTGGGTCCAAGCAAAACCACAAGACTCGCTGCATTCAGAACATGCTGAAGACTAACACACAGCGCTGTCTGTTCCTTTCCAGACCCAAACCCCGTAGAATAGTTGTGGATCCAGCATTATTTTCAAGCGTTTCTAGTTTCCCTTTTCAAGCAGTTTCCTGTAATTGAGACTTTCCCCCTACCCAGTTTACAGCCTTAAGGTACAGCCCCAGCCTCAAGGGCGGCACAGGTAACAGGCATATTTTCTTGATATGAATTCATTGTACCTTCAATTTGATCCCTCCAGGATACAGAGTATTAAAAAAAAATGCAGTTTCAGTTCTCACCCCTCGAGAGTTTTCAAAGCACAAAGAATCTTTCATTGAGATATTATCCCCCCATCAGAGTCCTTTTACATTCGACACCTTCTAAGCCCTTTACGTCTCTGCCCCTACCTCATTTCTTATCGTTTGTACTACAGCAGCACTTACAGGTCCTCACCAAGATCTGGGCCCCATGGTGGTAGGCACTGTACATATACATAGGCTATGTCTCCACCAAAAGTGTGATTTTACATTAGCTTAGCTATCTCAATGCAAAATCCTAGTGGAGGCAAGATACGGATAGTTTTTACCTCAGTGTAGCTAGTCGAGGTCAACGCTGTGAAGGAAAAATCTAGTAGGCCTAAACTAATAGGCCTAAAACTTTGGTCAAGCTAACTGTGTATATGAAGCATAAGAAGATAGTGAGGAAAATTCCATTGAGGGGCAATTGCAACAGCACAGCTTAAGAAATGTAACCATAACCGCTAGAAGTTAGAAAAGACCGTTAATCGCAAAGGAAACACCTGTCAATAACAGGTAAAGCTTGTTTTGCTAAACTCCAAGTAAGGCAAAGCTACTGTTGAAGCTTGCACTATATGCCAAATAAGGAAAATGCTGTTGAAGGAAGTGGGTTTGACAAATTGTGGTTTTCAGCAATATAAGCTCCTGTATTTCCAGTTACACCAGAGCAGCTCCGGCTGACTCTCCCTGTATGCGCATGCTTGAATAAAGGAGCCTCAGGTTTGTTCTGAACACGACGTGTGGTTAATTTTCCACCACAATCTTCGTGCCGTGACTTGGATAGACAGCGACCCCCGAGAGCCGGAGGACCGCAAGCTGTTCCCCACCAGACCCCGGGCCCATCCGAAAATGTAAGAGACTTTTTGAAATCTCTATATTGGGTTTCTGGTGGAGGACTGCCCGTAGGCTCTGGGCTTGGGTGAGTTGTACACTCTATCCGGACTTTTGCTGCCAGATACGCCTGACACCCTTGGGATAGGTTAGAGTCCCATCCAGTTTGGTTTCCCCAGGAAGAGCCACTGAGTGTGGCTGGGCAGGTCGTGGATAGACCTGGTTCCGTGTGCCAGTGTGAGAGTGAAGGTCGGTAGACTGGTGTGAGTGTGAGTCACAGGAAGATGCCCAGAGCGCCCTGCGAACCCGTGGGCTTATGACCAGTGAGGGGCCTGTCTGGGTCTAGGAGTGTGTGATCCCATCCCTTCCATCCTCGAATGATCTGTTTCCGTATGCTCTTTCCTCCCCTATCTCTGGTTCCTCCCTGAATGCGGTTTGATAAGCCACTGACTGGTCTGATCACTTCGCCTGAAGCGACAGAGTATGCGGCGCCAGCCGACGCTCTTTGCTGAAAGGGGACTGTAAGACAGTCGTGGAAGCCCTAAACAAAACCTTCCCTGTGTGAGTGTGACGAGTGAATTGAGTCGGGCACTGGGGGCCGGAGGGTCCAAGAGGATCCCCACCTCGCCTGGAAAAGGCCCAGGGTACTGGGGGCTGGAGGGTCCAAGAGGATCCCCACCTTGCCAGGTAAAAAATGGGGGCCGGTGAGTCAAAAAGGATCACCGTCCTGCCAAAAGGCACACCGGCGTACTACACATACGCAAATTATAGTCCTTTTACTTGCAAGTTTTTTTAAAAAATGGAATTGGTATACCAGGGATGATCTGAAATTACAGTTTCCCTTAGAGGGAAGCTTCGACCTTGACAAGATTGTGCACCTCAAAGGCGCACTTCAGGCCAAGGCGGTAGGGCAAAGTCAGTTTGATGCATATTTCGATTGGTATGGGGAAACAGAAAAACGGCGCTGTGAATCTCAAATAAGGCGTCTCAAGGACTCCAAGGAGAAACTTACAACACAATTAAAAGAGATAAAGAGAAAATTGGCAAAGAATTTAAATCCAACTAAGCCGGCAAGAAATATTAAGTAACAGAAGCACCTTACGTTCACCCCTCAGACAGTGTCTCCCCATATTGAGGAAATGTTCCCCTTGTGCCAACTCCTGGGCATTGGTGCTTCAGGTCATGAGACTTCAGTGTCTGCACATGCACCTTGGTCTCCTAAGGAATTGTCTAATTTACTTAAAAAATTTCCAGAAATAAGAGAGGACCGAGTTAAATTCAAAAATGAATTGCAAATTGTTATAAACTGTCAAATCTGCCCATGTAGGGTTATAAACCAGCTTCTACGAGGGGTCATGCCGAGGGAAACACTGAATCACCTTTGTGAAGAAGCTCAGTGGCTCAAGGAAAATCCAGGCCATGACCAGGAAAAGTTAAATAAAATCAGGGAGAAGCTGTTAGATAAAATTCTCACAGTCTGCCCAAAGAAAGCTGACTGGAGCAAAAATTAGCACCTGTAAACAAAGTAAAAATAAGAATTTGAATAAAACCCAAATACTCCCACTGACACATTAAAACTATGTTAATGACCTTCCAGCTCCAGAAGATACAGGGACCCCGTAATAGCTGCCCATTGCAGGGGGAGAAGTGGAAGGCCAAACCAAGGTCCCCACCGTCCACCTCCCCTAGGGACCCAGTGACGGCGCGTGTTACTATTGCAAGCAAATGGGCCATTGGATACAGTAAATGTCCCTACTGCCCTGGTGGATCCAAAAGCGGTAGG
Organism: Chelonia mydas; assembly: GCF_015237465.2. NCBI lineage: Eukaryota > Metazoa > Chordata > Testudines > Cheloniidae > Chelonia > Chelonia mydas. The sequence goes on along the minus strand of NC_057849.1, from coordinate 332,135,989 downwards.
GGTGGGCAATACTCTTATTCCCCACCCTGTCTCTTCACCTCAAGCCGTTTCTATCGGTCCTTTGTTTGACTGTCATGCTTTCCTCCTAAGCACTTGTTGACCTGCTAACCTTTTGGGAAAAGTCTTGCTGTGTAAATTAAATTGTATAATCTGCTGTATCCCAAATGGTGTGTATCTGGACATGCCTGATCCCACTCACAATGAGGTCCTGGCAGTTTACAGGAGAAGACTGACCCCAGCCCTTCCTCGTTGCAACAGGAACTGCCGGCTAAGGTCTTTCCCTCCTTGTAAGCCTTGTGAGCAGATCATGCCAACCAGGTTGGGTGCACTGGGTCTGCCCATCCCGTTAAGATTCACCTAAACCCAGCAAGACCCCTTCCCAAGGTGCAGCAGTACTCTCTATCAAAACAGGCCAAGGGAAAATCCAACCTGTTCTTACCTCCTACATTCAGCAAGGAGTCATTATCTTACGGTCAGTGAGTGTAACTCCCATATTTTACCGTGCTGTTAATACTGCTGTTCTTCCTATCTTTCCCATTGTCCTTAGCCCTGCTACTATCCTTTCCTGCAAAGCACCGGTGCTGAGGGGTTGTTACTGCCGCAAATAAGGGAAAGGTTGTATTAAGTCCGGACATAAAGGTTCAAAGTTATTGTTAAATAAGATGCATCTAGAGATGAGGAATGAATGTGTGTATAAATAAATAAAAGGGGGGTTAGTCAAAAAGCCCACCCTCCTTGCTAAATTGGTAGTGAAACAATGCCTGTGTCCATGGAAAGAAATAATGCGACAAGGAAAAAAAAAAAAAAGGGGGGATCGGGCCCAGAGAAGCAGGCAACCACAGTAGAGGAAGTTAAAAGAAATAAAGTGAGAGGTTAACTCTGTAGTTACTGGAGGAAATTAAGCAGTGAAACTTTGTACAAATGCTAAAAGAAGGTGTTATAAAAATAAAATTCTTGGTTTCTTGGTTTCCTTTGGAGAAAGGGCACATTTCTCTGGAGGAATTTCTGTAAATAATCCAGGCAAAACGTTATTTAAGTGAAATCATTTAACTATGAACAAGTTAGTCAAATTTGCTAAAACAACACTCCTAGTGTGTACAATCTTTGTTTTATAAGTTTAAGATGAATTGGTGTTGTTTTAAAATTGTAAAACCAAAAAATACTTTTGCCAGACAAAAGAAACTAGTATTGTTTAATTTTGGTATTTAGCATTTAATACTTAAGGTGACTTAATGCTTTACAAGATTTAAAATGTTTTTGAATAAAGACCAAAATTGTGGCTGCAGCAGGGCAGTCAAAGCCAGGAAAATGGGAAAAGATTTTGAATCTGTTTTGGTAACAAATAGCAGATAAAAGCTGTAGTCAATGCCCCACACTAAGTCTTAAGGTGGCTCTGTGTAATCAATGGTCACTTTGCCAAAGGGGAGCCAAAATGGGTTGTGTTTTCCTTTTCAAATCAATGTGTGTTTAAAAGCAGAAGTTAAAAGTTAGAAGTTAATTGTGTCCTTTTGAGACAAAGCCTCTAAGCAGCTGATAACTTTGAATCCAAAAGCAAGCCGAAAATGTCTGTGTTAATGAAAATCACCTAAATAATAAAGATAGAAGCCATTGAAACCTGACCTGCCTATAAAACAAATACAGGAAAATATGGGGAGTAATTCCTCAGTTTTGCCTGCAATCAGCAATCAGCAAGGGTATTTTAAGCAATACTGCCAACAGTGTTGCCAGCAACATAGCGTTGGTAAAGCTGTCGAGGTTAGGCAGGCAGCACATCCCCCTTCCTGGGGACCTTTTGTAAATATTCAGATGGATTTTATTTAAATGTCTAAATGTTGTAATTATGAGTGTGTTAGTTTTAGTTAATGTATTTTCCAACTGGGTTAAGGCCCTTCCCTGTAAAAAGGCAGATGCCAAAACTGTTGTAAAACTTTGTTTAAGGATTTTGTACCACGATTTGGCACACCTGTGAGTAGGAACAGTGATAGTGGACCTAATGTTATTGGACAAATTATAACCAGTTATGTGCAGCTTTACAGATCTAACACAATCTCCACTGCCCCCACCACCTGCAGTCTGCCGGGACAGTAAAACGTCAAAATGGGATTTTGAAAAATAAACTGGCCAAGATCTGTGCTAAAACAAATGTAAAGTGGCCAAATGCCCTCCCATTAGCATTAATGAATATGAGGGCCACTCCCAATTGAAAGACTGGACTCATCCCTCATGAAATTCTAACAGGGCACCTGATGCGACTACTGGCTGCGCCCCCACTCGCCTGGCTCAAATGGACAGTCCTTTAATGGCTAACACAATGCTTCATTATTGTCAGGCACTAACAAAAGGTGTTAGGTCTTTTTATATACAGCAGCCCTGTCACTCACTGAAACCAGGAGACTGGATCTACATAGAGGTCCATCAGCAAGGAACCGCCCTGGCCCCATGCTGAAAGACCCTTATCAAGTCCTGTTAATTATCAACACTGCTGTGAAGTGCCGAGAATTGACTACCTGCCCATGTTTCTCACTGTAATGGCTCTCTGACTGATGATCGGTCTATCTTTCCTTCTGGTATTGTTGCTCCTTCTGGACATCAGGAGTGAAGAACAAGGTGAAAAGTCGGTAACCTCTCCTTTGTCCACTGACAGACCCACCGTGCCTTTGAAGGCACAACCTCTCTACCTGAGAACATAATAAAGCCTCCAACCAAGCAAGGTGATTGTGCTAGTAACCCCTACCTTGCTGCCTCATTGCTGGACAGCTAAGTGAATTAAGACTACGAAATCTTGAAGGATAGCTTGCGAAAGCTAGCCAAAACTACCTGAAGATAAAACTTTTAATATTCCTCAGCCTCTCCTTCTTAACAAACTTAGGGTGGGAATGGGAAAGTAATATTTTTCTAGATCTTGTTCAATCAGTAGCCTCACTAGTAAATAATCAAATGTATACCCAAAAAGTTTGTTCTGCCACTGGAAATTTTGCCTGTACTGAAATTATCCCAGTAACTGATCATTTGACCTGTACCCTATTGTAATATACCCCTTCTTATGCCATTGATGCTGAAGCCCCTCAGCCGTTTTGTGAAGGTGTTTAGCCAACAGATGTGGTACAATACTTCATCAAAGAAAGATGGGTTGGAGTTTCAATGGACTGTAATTAATGCTACACTAGGGACTGTAAAATTTACACTACCCTTATCTAGTTTTCAGATTACCTCTATATATCCTAATTGTTCAAAAGGAGCTGCCATTTGGTTGGCACAACAACAGACCTGGGTTTCTGCCAGAAAAAAGAGGAACTTGGCTGGACACCTATGGAATGGTACAAATAGTGTAGCTGCAATCTGGAATATCCATAAAGGTCAGCAACATGAGGAAAAATTGGGACAGTTGGAAAAAGCCATGGGCCTTATTACTGGAGCACAGCTAGCCCAGGTTCAGGCTTGTGTTGGTGAATTATATGTTATATCTGCCCTTAGTTCAATGACCCAAAAACTGTTAACAAAGATGGTACTAGGTATCACGAACGCTGGAAAGATATTGCAGTGGGATCAGGCTTGTTCAGAGGTTCAGGATTTTCTGAATGACCAGCTTACGGCCATTCAGAAGGATCTTGAACATCAGGCATGGCCTACTGCCCTTACAAATACCTTAGAAGTTCCATCTAATCTGTGGCCATGGCGACATGCTTGGAGATTTTCTAAATGGAGATGCAGACGTTCACAATGCTCCTTCCAAGCATATGGGCCGGTCGGAGGGGTGTGGGCTCCCACCTACCAAATCCTGCCGGGTCCGTGGGGAGGATGCATGTGGGATTGGATAATTCACCGAGACATTTGGAAACTTAAACTACCTGGTATGCCCAACCGATTCGTAGTCAGTGCTCCTGGAGAAAAGCCCGACATTTGGGTAGGGATTGGAAGCCAATGGACACTCTGGCCATTAGAACCCCCTCAACTTCAGTGTATACGTAAACTAAAACCAGGAGAGGTTGTCACTGTTCATGACAACATTTGTTGGGAGGGTATGGGACACGGGACTACCCTGACAGGACGCCTACTTTTCCAAGCTAATAATAGCTGTGTGCATGTTGAGACCACCACCTTGAATGACGTACATTTTAATCTCACCACAGCCGCAGGCAATCTTATAATTTATTGGCCTGCAGATAAAACTCTACAATTATCCCTTAGGTTCCAGATACCCTTTAACTGGACTGCTTTAGTACCTGACTGATTTCAAAATTTGCTTTCGATCCTGCCAGAGGTTCAGAAAATTTCCAAATTTCAGGACAAATTCACATTGTCCAAAATATATATCAAGCTGAAAAGAATGTCTTTTATACTGCCTATAGAATGTCTACTTTGTGTACCCAGACTAATGTACGGTGTTTTGTGACTAAAGCTATACAACAGTCTCAACCGCATCCTATTATCACCATGGAAATGCTGTTGCTTTTACTGCTGTTTAGCATAGGGTTATGTTATTGTTGCTGTAAGAAATGTATTTAGCATTGCCTATCCAGCCCTAGACCTGCCAACCTCAGCGCAAGGAAGCAGGTGGCACTAATGATTGTAAATGAAATGTGTGACACAGTTTGGGCAGAAGAACAGGAGGACGAAAAGGAGGAAATTAACAGGCTCATGGCTATAGAAGTTTAGGCCCAATTAGCAGTGCCAAAAAGGCACCAAATGGGGGAATGTGGAGGAAAAATCTAGTAGGCCTAAACTAATAGGCCTAAAACTTTGGTCAAGCTAACTGTGTATATGAAGCATAAGAAGAGAGTGAGGAAAATTCTATTGAGGGACAATTGCAACAGCACAGCTTAAGAAATGTAACCATAACCGCTAGAAGTTAGAAAAAACCATTAACCGCAAAGAAAACACCTGTCAATAACTTGGAGTTTTGCTAAACTCCAAGTAAGGCAAAGCTACTGTTGAAGCTTGCACTATACGCCAAATAAGGAAAATGCTGTTGAAGGAAGTGGGTTTGACAAATTGTGGTTTTCAGCAGTATAATCACCTGTATTTCTGTTTACGCAGCAGCTCCGGCTGACACCCCCTGTATGCACATGCTTGAATAAAGGAGCCTCAGGTTTGTTCTGATCCAAACACAACACATGGTTCATTTTCCACCACAATCCTATACCACCATGACAAGTAAAAAATTACCTGGGCCTCATTTCCACTAGGAATTTGCATCAAGTGAACCAACAACATAAAAACCACACCTGTTTTGCAGTGAAGACACAGGTCTTTGCTTCATTCCAAAAATATGTCCATTCTTATCTTGAGTCAGCTTACTCGAGTGAACATATTTTTTCTTTTTCTGGGGTAAAGACAAGGCCATAGCCATAGTGAGAGGCAGTCTCTGTCCTGCATAGCTTGCAATCTAAATTGACAGGGCAGAGAGAGCAAGCATCGTCATCTCCATATAACAGATGGGGCACCAAGACACAAAAAAGGTTAAGTGACTTGCCCAAAGTCCCATTGGAAGCCCGTAGCCTTAGCCACAAGACCAGCCTTCCTCTCGCCACATCTTTGCTTGACTCCTCCACCAAAGTATTGTTAACCCCACATGTTTCCTTCTTCCACAGTACCTGTGCATTTTTCCACTGGGCCCCCATGCACGCAGTGTCCTCCCCCTCCCTTACCAAGCCACTGCCAGCTCTAGCTCAGTGCCTCTTAAAACCCCACTTTGTCTGACAGACCCACAAGTAGTGAATTTACAGTTCAAGAGAATGCTCTTCACCTCGATTTTCCAGCGTGCTTCATCTTTCATGCGATTTGCTTGTAGGGTACGTCTACGCAAGAAAAGAATGGTTTTTTTTACCTCACAGTAGCTAACCCATGTTACAATAGCAGTGAAGACATGGCAACTCTGTTTTTAACTCAGCTTAGCAGAACATGTTCAACCCCAGGTTCTCCTACACAGGCTTTAGCTGAAGCTGGTAACCAGAGTTAAAAGTAGCATCTTCACTGCTATTTTAATGGGAGTTAGCTAGCCTCAGTGAAGAACACACTTTAAAAAAAAAAAAAGTGTAGATGTAAGCACTCAGCCTGTAAGCAATCTGGGAAAGGAGCTGTCTGTGAGCTGTACGGTATGGAATACACTGTTAGAGCGAAACAAACAAAAACCGTAAGTGCTATGATGGAGAATGAAAAAGCCTCCATGAACTCTCTTGAGCCAGTCTCTTTCCAGATTAGATCTCAGATAAAGAGCCAGCACAGCTGTGGCCTTTTCTCCTTTGGTGGTGGGGAACCACAAATAAGCAGCAGCAGCTGCCGCCACACCGCCATGGGTGCATGAACCCTGTACCAAGATTCACACAGATTTGGGGAGCGACAGTAAAAGTAGATTTCACAGCATCGCTATCTTGCTCTGCACCTTGTAAAACACACATGGATGCTGCCACAGAAAGAGGCCTACAAGATTTTACAATCAATGCTTACAAACCTGGGTGCCTAGACTCCTACATCCAGACTGTAGGTATTTAAAAAGAAGCAACTTGTTTTTCAGAGGTGTCATTTACTTTAACGGGAGCTGGGCCTGCTCAGCACTTCTGAGAGTCAGGCTGCTTCATTTAGGTGCTTAATTATAGATTTAAGACCCTGACTTTAGGCTCCCAGGTCTGAAAGTCTCCTGGACTCCAAAACTGCCATAGTGAGAGTCAAACCCTGTCCTGAAGAGCTTGCAATCTAGATGGGCAGTGCAGAGAAAGCATTTGTGGTTAAGTCCCTGGTACTCAGGAAAATGGGGGTGTATTCCCAGCTGCACCATAGGCAGCTTCCTGTACGAACATGGTCTTGTCAATTAGGCACCTAACTCCCACTGATTTCAATGAAAGGTAGAAGTCTAAATAACACTCTTTTTGCCTTGGGTACTCATCTGTGGATGGAGATATTGGTTGGACTTCCCTACCTCATAGAGATGTTGCAATACATTAAAGATTGATAGCTGCTCAGATGCTTCCCTAATGGGGGCAATATATGTATCTAGATATCTAGAAAGATAGCTCCCTTTCTAGGAACATTCAGAGGAAGAAAATGCAGTGATTTCAGTTTCATAGTCTGCCCACATCTCAGATGTTGATGTGCCACACATCTTATACAATGTTCTCATTTTCTAGTGTTCATATGTTCCGAGAAAAACTTTTCTTAAGTGAATAATCAGAAGTCTAATCTGTCAAAACTCATTTAGCTAAACCCTATTATCAGAAAAACTCATTAGCCCAAAATGAGGTCATCCCCCCACCCCCGGGGCCAAATACTTTGAAATGCCCCCACTCATCTGAATTGCTCTATATTTGAACTTCTTCCCTGCTCTTCGATCTCATCTAGATAAATAAGGTTTGGCCATAATCACATTTTATAATGGTTTGGAAAAGTCATCTTTCCAAGAAAATACATCATTAGTGTGTTCACAGCAGGGTTTTATTTTCCCTTGTAATTTAGGGGCAGTATCTTCCCCACCCCCATGATTTTCCTCTACTAGATTTTTTTTAACAAATTAAAATCTGCATTTTTTAATATACTGATATTGTAGAAACTGACACACCTAATAAGAACAAGAAAAAGAAAGATGAAAGCTTTCTGCTCATTTCTGAGCAGCTGGGAATGGCACTGAGAAAAGCAGAGAAATTGAGATGAGTACAGAGCTTTCACAGGGTAAGAAAACCCAGCTGCTTGGAGGAAAAAAAAAAATCAGATCTATTGAACATAAAGACTTCATGCAGCAAAAAACCATCTTGCTGATAAAGGAAAGTAACAATGTACATGCAGGCTATACAGTCTTGAATTATATTGGAAAATAAAGGGGCAGCTCTATATATTTTTTTCTCTTTAGAAAATACATGAGCTATTCCAAATTATGCACACTCATTGCCTCTTTCCCCATCTCTAAACAATCAACTCCAAGATTTTCAATCTCCAATAATTTACCCCATGGTTCAGCAGACAGGGCACTGCATTAAGAATTAGCAAACCTAGGTTCCATTCCCAGCTGTGCTATTGACTTTGTATAAGCCATTTAACTGCTGTGTCTCAGTTTCCCCATTTCTAGGGACATCACTATCTTTGTGAAGTGCTTTGACATCTCTAGATGAAAAAGCACCATTCGAGCACTATGCGTTAGTTACCAATATCTTTGTACTGCTGACTAACCAGAGTTCAGCATTCAGGACCTGTACAGAATACAGAGAGCTGGTCCTTTAATGGAAAACTGGTATTTTATTAAAAAAAAAACAAAGATTCAGTTAAAAACAAAGTTTTCAGCCTGAAAGCTTGTGGTTTTCAATGAAAATGCAACATTTTCTGAAGAAAGCAGATGCTTTCCAGGGAAAAATTAGTTCAGCTGAATACCCAGTTTTCCATCCAAAAACAGCTTCCATGAAAAAGCTTCAACCACTTGAGCACAGTATACTGCTTTATTATGAGGTGAGGTAAGGTTTGAGTGAAATCCAGCTCTCTCTCAAGTACAATATTTTCCTTACAAAAATATCTGGAAGGTCCAAAGACTAAAATGCCTGGAAGCAAGGGAGCCTCCAGAAATGCCCCCCTCCCGGTATGCACGTTCAATCCCTGTGGAGCTAGCCCTGCTGCAGCTGCTGGTCTCAGTCCCTTGTCCACCAAGTCTGTGCCACACTCAGCTCCCATCTTCCAGCCCTGCCTGCCCAGGTGCAGTGTCACTCCCGATCTCTGAGAAGGGACATGGGTGGCTGGAAGTGGGGTGAGGCCAGGTAGGTTCCCCAAGTGCAGGAGCCGGCCCCATGGCAGTGGAGAGGAGGAGCAGGGCTGACCACTCCACTGTCCACTCAGGTTTGGCCCCACAGCCCCGCCGGAGGGCCAAAATTGAGTGAGTGGTGCTGTAACCCCGGTGCACCCCCCCCCCCCATCATGGCAGAGGGCCAGCACGGCCAAACCTGAGTGAGTAGTAGGGTAGCCAATGCTGCCCCTTCTCACCCCTGCCAAATGCGGTGCACTTTGTGTGTGAACAGCTGTGGTTGCCGCTGCCAGGAAGTGAAGAACTTAGGGATTTAGCCATTTCTCCATCGCCTTTGTTATACACTGTGGCCATGATAATCACACTAGTAAATGTTTACAAGATCCAAGCACCTCAGCCCATCCCAACACTATTCTGCCCCCCTTCCCCTCCAACTTACACTGCTCATACAAACTTAAATTTTCTCCACAAAATAGGTAAAAAAAAAATCCCACGATAAAATCCGGTTATAAAATCCCATGCCTGTTTAAGAAAACCACTTCCAATAAGGTCCTAGTAACCTGACTCTTTTTTAGAAAAGTGCAGTATTTTAGAACAAAGTAACACTTTTTGGATATTAGCCGGACGCCAGAGAAACAATAACAATCTTAGTTCTTTCTAACAAAGTCCTTTGTCTCTGAATAGGTCTATTAAGCAAAAGAGGCCTAGTACCATTTCCTTTTGACACCCCACTGTTAACCTTCCATGTGAATAACTGACCAGCAATTCCTACTTCTTTTTGTAGAATTTCTGCAGCTTTCTAATCCATGACACAGTACTTTACTTCTCACCAAACGCCTCTAGGGTCTTATTAACAGCGTCATACGAGGGATTTTGTCCAAGGCTTTTGCAGGGTTCAAATAAACTGTGTTAACCCATTCTCCTGCACTCTTTCTGGTGATGCAGAAAGGATTCTAGTAGATTGGAGAGACATGGTTTTTCTCTACAGGAACCATGCTGGTTGGTCCTCAATGCATCATACTCTAGCAGAGAGGGCTGTCTAGTTTACAAGTCTATGTACTGTGTTCCCAATGGTGAGCAATAGGGGGAGTTTACCTTCACAGAAAGCTGGTGTGTACAACTGCAGTCAATCAAGTGCACTCTGCTGCTGCTTAGATAGGCAGTAATGTGTGCATTATGTGGCCCTCAAATCACCCTATTGGAACACACCCTTGCCAGCTTGAGTCCCTCTGCAGAGGATGCAACAGGAAAGGTCTCGGCTCCACCACCGTTTGCTAGCATGCCCTGAACTGGGCCCTTTATTACTTTACCTCAGTCTCTTCTAACCCAAGAGGATATGATATAAGTGTTGCCATTAAAATGAGAGTAAACAGTCACATAAAATCCACATAATTGGGCCTCTTCTGAAATAAGTGAAAGCTTTCCTTTTAATGCTTGAATACGCATGAGAGGTAGACTGCCCTCTTTTTGGCTGACTCTTAAGGCATAAAGCAAATCCTTACTAACACAGAGAGAAAGCAATCAGTGGATTGTGAGAAAGTTTTCCCACACCCCACTTTTTTTTTCTGAATAATTTCCAGGAAGGAATCTTAAATATTTATTTTTGTTCAAGGGGGTCCATTTCTGCTACTGTAGGTTTTTCTAGTGCACTGCTCACTGTAGCATTTAGGAAATGAGAGGTGGCAAGGCTCTCTCATTTTAAAGATTCCTGAGCTTATAATTTTCAGCTGAGAATCATTCTATTTAACTCTAGAGCTTCAGAGTAAGATGCAAAACCCATGGCTCAGGAATAACGGGTCTGATCCAAAACCTCTTGACGTTCCCGGGAGTCTTTCCATTGACGTCAATAGACTTTGGAGCTGGTCCTGAACGGGAATGAAGCACCTTGAGATAAGGCCAAGCAAGATCTCAGCCAAGATGATGTGACTGCACCTCCTGCAGGCTGATGGGGTTTAGTGCTCTTGGTTATCTTCTTTTCCAGTGGGCACTACGGTAGCCTGGGGAATGCATCTTAGTGCAAGATGGTACGTGACAGACATGGACAGGAGTTTTCCCTTTGAGAAGGGCAAGATTTCCAGTCCTTTCCCTTCATAGCAGAGCTTCGCTTTAATAGAAGCAGTGATAGTTGACCTATTAGGCACAATTCACATTGAAATCAGCTTGCCAATTCCCATCAAAGTCAACATGTGGTTGGGTCAAGTAAGAATCACAGGATCAGACCCCTTAACTGGAGACTTTGCCCTATTTTCTTTATGGATTCAATCACAAAGAAAATGTGAAGGGTTAAATTCTGCCTTCCAACGTGCACACACCTATCCCACTGATTTCTGATTTCTGCTGCAACCAGAGGCAGCATTTGGGTCGACGTTAAAGTCATAATTTGGACCTACGTTGGCATCTACACATCAGTGCTGGAACTAGGGGTGCTGGTGTGACAGAAGATTTTGCCTCAGTTGTTTGAATTACCTTAAATTGAAGGTTTGCAGAAAAACCTCTGAAGGGGGGTTAAAATCGGGAAAATTAGAACTTGCTTAATTAGACACCAAAAGAGTGGTGATAGTGTCAGGAGCCTTTGGGGTGCTTAGACTAGTAATTAGTTTTAAGACTAAATCATTAATTAGATAGAAATTAATAGTAGTTTAAATTAGAAAATCCAGTAATGGCGGCTATAGGGTGATAGAGTGGAAGATTCCATTTCTAAGGCACATAAGGGTCCATCACCGATGACATAATTATTTCACTTCCTGTAAAGCAATGGCAAATGCCACTTCCGGTGGGGAATGACTCAGGAAGATGCCGTAGAGATACATTATAGCCCACAGGAATACATGGGGCTTCCAAACAGGAAGTAGCTAGGGGTCATCCACAGGTCAGCTGAAAACCCCCCACAGGAATACATTATAGCCCCTAGGAATACATGGGACTTCCAGTGAGGAGGAGGAGCTAATAGTTATATGTTGGTACATGTGACTTAATTAGCATACACCAATCTGAACTTAGCATATGCTTATCCCAGGAAGCTGATTGGCTGAGCCTGAGTGCCATGTGTTGGTACACATGACATAAATTAGCATATGCTAATCTCTGAAAGCTGATTGGCTGAACACGGTGAGAGAATTATGTTGATAAGCTGACCAAATGGTATATAAGGGTGACAGCCAGCTGGCTAAACCCTGTAGTGGGATCTTGAAGAGAGAAGAAGCTGCAGGACACCTAGAAAGAAGATGACGTGCAATAAGAGCGGCAATAGCATCGGCGGATCCCTGCAAAGCAGAAGCTGCCTGAAAAGCAGTTACTACAGCAGCAGCCGCAGCCATTCCAAGCGTGCCCCGGCCGAAGGCTGTTTCTGCTACCCAGCCAGCAGGGGGCCACTGCAGCAGCTACCAAGCCGGCTTCCATCGCTCCTGCAGCTCAGCACAGCAGCTGCTGGAGACCACCATCAGCAAACAGCCATCGCTCACATACTGACCAAGCAGAAGGACCTTTTGAGACGGATCAGAGGGATTCTATAAGAAAAACCCTTGTAAGTTCAGCCTTCTTCTGTTCATTATCCTAGAGCATATGGGTTCTGCTTGGAAATAAAGTTGGGTGTCTGTGATGTGAATGAGATCTTCCCCTACCCATCTAGTAACCACCTGGCCAGCGCTTACTGGATGTCCAGCTTTAAGTATTTAGTAGTGAATATTTAATGGATATATCTTTATGTATATTATTATCAAGTGAAATTGTTATTACAGCGTTGTGTCTTCATTTGCCGGGTCACTTCATTCCCTTTTTAACTGTAACCCCTATTATCTCGCTCTCTCTATTCTTGTACTATAACCACTCATTTCTAAACAAATATTTTTGTTTTTGAAGACTTACTGCTTACTTGTCTGTTCCTGATTGGAGGGCTGTCTCCGTGTCTTTTCAAGGGCCAGCAAGGCTAGCTTGCTTCCCTGGCAATTCCTTTAGGGCGGGCCACAACCTTGGTTACCAGTTTAGATAATTATAGAATAAAGGTTTTAAATTAAAAGCAGCATCTTAGGCAACATCACCGGTATAGTATAATTGAATTAAATCTTCCGGTAACACTGCGGGTACTGCTGCATACCCAGGCTTGAAATAGTTTCCATCATATACAGGGCTTGCAGTCTGCTTTAATGGCTTTCAGCACCCCACTATAAAGACTGTTCCAGCACCCCTGCCTCTTCAGTGTTGTTGTAGCCATGTTGGTCCTAGGGTATCAGAGAAACAAGGTGGGTGAAGTAATATCTTTTACTGGACCAACTTCTGTTGATGAGAGTGACAAGCTTTTGAGCTTACCGTGGGGTTTTTTAATCGCAGCGTAGACATAGCCAGAGACCTCAGTCTGCTTAGAACCATGGCAAACACACCATTAAAAATCTTTTAAACCTTTTATTACAAATATAGGAAGAGAAGGGCAGGCAGTTAAAGCATTTAAAATGTAAAGTATTACATAGGGCTTTCATTTTAACAGCATTCCTTGTTCCCTTCCCTTTAGCTGAAGAGAGTTTTTAGGGAGACAAAACCTTGTTTGATAATTGTCCTTTTTTGGGAAAAGAGAAGAAGATAGTATTAAGGGGCTGGAACTGTCATTGTTGCTGTTGTTGTTAAGTCTGATCCAGTTTCCTAGAAGACAAGACAAGACAAACATGCACAAGAGGGAGGTAAGAGTAGCAAAGACAGAAAATGCAGCTTTTGTCTCTGGTGTTGACTTTTACATGCAACCTTATTGCTGGAAAAACCCAGGCACGGCACATGGTCTGATCAGTCATTCTGAGACCTGCAAACTTGTATTGGTGTTTAGCTTTTTTAGGGCATTGCTTTTAATTGCCTCTCTGGTGGCAGGCTCACAGCAGTGTTTCAAAATATTCAGTCTTGGCCAGCTAAGCCAGGCTCTTATTGGACAGATGGCAAAAGGAGGGGGATTGGGGAGAGAAGAAATAAGGTGGGGAAGGAAAAGGACACATTAAGGAGGGGTGTGTGACAGTCTCACATCCCACATGGTGCTTGGGATTCAGTTGGAGCTGGCGGAGGTGATGATATCAACTGACTCCATCTCTCTGGTCCAATCTGGTCAGGACATCTCTCAGAATTAGTGTGAAGAAGATCTGGGGTCCCAGAAGATGGTGGGGGTGGCAGCCATGATGGTGAAGCTCGCTCAAGTAGCCAATTTTTCTCCCAAGGTTATTGTAACATTCTATGAACTTTCACTCACTTCTTACAGTTAAGCTTACAATTAGGGTAAATTTGTAGGCCTAAATATCACAACACTACCCTTTGAACATTAGGATGTCTCCCTTACCTGACATTAGCAGAAGGTCTCTGTAGGCATCTTATTGAATATGTCCAGAGCTCTTCCAGTCAATTTTGCGACAAATGTGGTCATCCTGTGAGCGTCAGGAATTTTATGGAGTGTGCACAGGCTCTCAAAGGTGAGAAAATATTCAGCAATATCACTGGATTCATCATACTGTGGACATAGTCGCTCCCATTTGTGGATTGTTGGGGAAGGATTGTTAGGGTTATTCAGTATATTCTGCTGAGCCCTTGCCTTCTCTATCTCCAGTGCATGCTTCCTCTCTTTTTCTCTCTCCTCCATTTCTTTTTCTTTTGCCTCCATAGCTCTCTTGTGGGCAGCTTCTTCTGCCTCCACCCTGGCTTTTTCTTTGGCCGCTTGTGCATCAATCTCCATCTGTCTGAGTTCTACCCATCTTTCATGTTCCTTCTATCTTTCCTCAGCTTCCAATCTGGCTAATTCCAGTTTCTGTTGGACATTGCATTCTGTCATCCTAGCCTCTCTGTGTTTAACCTAGCTATACCCGAGAGTTAGAAAGAAAAAAAAAACCTGGCTTGTAAAATTTGCTGTGCTATAACTTGATACCTTTGTCTCTGACAGCTGTTCCTAGCCTACAGAAAAATCCTTTTGTTAAAACCACTAACAGCTCTGCCTCCAGGCAAAGGGACAGAAAAAACTCTAACTGCTTTCAGTTTAAAAAAAAAACAACCTCTTCAGGTCTGTGCTTTTGGTTCAAAATGATTTCTGGTTCAAAATGATCCCACCTCTCTGCCACCATGTCAAGGTTCCTTCCCCACTCTGAACTCTAGGGTACAGATGTGGGGACCCGCATGAAAGACCCCTTGAGCTTATTCTTACCAGCTTAGGTTAAAACTTCCCCAACGCACAGATTTCTTTCTTGCATTGGGAACCAGCTTAAGTTAAAACCTGGTACACTGCCACCACCAAGCGTTTTAACAAAGAATCTGGGAAGAGACCACTTGGAGACATCTTCCCCTAAAATATCCCCCCAAGCCCTTACACCTCCTTTCCTGGGGAGGCTTGAGAATAAACAAGATGAGCACAAACCAGCCTTGGATTTTTAAGACCCAAAAACGCCAATCAGATTCTTCAAAAACAGAACTTTATTAGATGAACAAAACAAAGATAAAAGAAACACTCTGTAAGATTAGAATGGAAGCTAATCTCACAGGCCGTCAGATTCAAAACATACAGAATCCCTCTAGGCAAAACCTTAAGTTACAAAAAGACACAAAAAGAGGAATACACATTTCCTCCGGCACAGAGAATTTACAAGCCAAACAAAGAAAACCTAACACATTTTCTAGCTAGATTACTTACTAACTTTCCAGAAGTTGGAGGGCTTGCATCCTTGATCTGTTCCCGGCAAAGGTATCACACAGACAGACAAAAGCCTTTCCCCCCGCCTCCAGATTCTAAAGTATCTTGTCCCCTCATTGGTCATTTTAGGTCAGGTGCCAGCAAGGTTACCTTAGCTTCTTAACCCTTTACAGGTGAAAGGATTTTGCTTCTGGCCAGGAGGGATTTTATAGCACTGTATACATAAAGGTGGTTACCCTTCCCTTTATATTTATAACAGTCTCTTACCCTCTTTTGGGCCAGCTACTGCTGGTCATTGACCCAGACATGCAATACTGTACATCATAACCTCTGCAATCATCTCTTACCTAAGGATGTTTCTGCCATAGTTAGCTCATGCCCTTCAGAGACAGATCCTGAATCTTACTGTGAAATGATCAACTTTCAAGACTGAAAAAGAGAGCTCTTGAAGTCAGACAGAAATTGAGACTGGCTGCTGGTGATTTCATGTTAGACTGTTTGCCAGGAACACCAAAGCTCTATTCCTGAGTCTAACTCTGATTCTCTGAATATAGAGCCAGAAAGACAGGTGTTCAGAAACTTTCAGGTCTGCCCCTTTCTCCCTCTACTTCTGTTTCCCCACCTGTCAAATGGGAGTGATAACACTTACCTAGTTCCCAGGTCAACATGAGGATCAGCTGGTGTTTGGGTAAAGCACTATATAAACAGTAAATAATATTAATATTTTTAGGGCTTGATGCTGCCCCTACTGAAACAGATGGCAAGACTTGCACTGACTATAATGAGGCCATTAAAAACCCAGTTGAGTACCTGCAAATATGCATCATTTTGTTCTATTTGCAGCTCACACACTATTCCAGCCTTCCTATTCCTAGCCCAGCTTTTGTTATTTTATCTTAGTGTATTGGAATACAGGGCTCCTCTATACGAGTCTGGGGAAATAAAAGGACGGTACTCTTTAACTGCTGCCACTGCTTGTGGAGAATATAGTGGCCACTCAAAATTTCAGCTACTTTAACATCATAGCCATGCTTACAACTATGTGCATGAGTCTGAACAGTCAGCCAGATCATCAGCTGTGAAATACATAGCCCATGGATATTTTACAGTGCACAGTCCTTACATTTTACCAAATGGATGAAACACCAAATCATGAGTACATCTCTGTTACTGCCTGAAATGTTGGGTAAATGTGCCATAGGACTCTGGTTCCTGCAAGAGCATTGATAATCTTGAATGTAAGGTGCTATGGATGTGCAATTATATATGGCACAGCACAAAAATATGTAGTATAAACCACCTGTGATGGAAAAGTAAAATATAGCTACTCTGATGTCAATGAGGTTACACTAATTTACATCAGCTGAGGATCTGGCCCTTGATGTATAGCTAGTGGCTCCCATTATTTTAAATTGGGATTGTAATTATTGTGGGAATATATAAATATGTGCTGGACTTTGCAGTGAGTTGCACTGTACTGCAGTAAAGTGCAATACGATACACTTTGTAAACCTTTACCCGTCACTATTGCTCTCAAAACTAGGGTGCTATTTATACACTTTATGGTATATAACTTGTCACATGCATGATTAATTCCACATCCAACACCTTTTCAATGATGTGGAACCTCAAATGAAGTGGAGGTTAGGTGGTGTAGTAGCTTAAAGCCATAGCCTTTGACCTCGAGGTCAAATTCTGCTTCAATTAGAAGTGGAAACAAGTTTGGTGTGCACAAGCCAGTACCGAGTGTACAGTACAGTGGAGTCTCTGCTCAGGAGAGATCCATAATTTTTGTGGAGGTGAGGCCAGGGATGGCATTGAGGTGTTAGGTTGGGATTGAAAAGAAAGTAATTAAGGAAACTAACCACAGAGCTGCTGCTACTAAAGTGCCTGGAGCTAGCCTTGGCTAATAGTTCGATGAGTTTTTAACCTTCCTGGGAAGGCACATACCTCCAACTTAGCACTAACAGGAGTTTTGTGGGGAAAATACACTTCTCTGGCTTTCAGACACGCCGAGAGGAAGATATCTGATGAGCAGAGATCTCATCCAGCATGGCGAGCTGCTGTGGAACCATTTGTTGATCACGTTGCAGTAGTTTGGCTTCACCGTGGTTATTATGGTACACTGGGCAATGAGTAACCCTGGGATAAATCACTTCAACATTCTTTCTGTCTGAATTTTACTATTAGTGAAATGCTCTTGATTACCAAGGGGCAGGAGAGACTGTTTTCAGACTAACAGAAGCTCGGCCTTTTCTTTCCCCCAGACGACCTTGCCTCTTATTTATTTTTATTGACCCAGTCTGCCTTTCCCATTTGGTTTACAATGCCACGATTGCCACTAACTGCACGTTTAGCCATTTTCCTGGTTGCTTGCAACCTTTTAAAGCAAAGCATTCAGAACCCAGTCAAAATCCTTACAATTTCCCACCCTGTGGCCTTGTTTTTCCCCCTTCCCACTCTGTCAACTTACTAGTCCTTGGTCAAGTACGTTCACTCAGACGTTCTGCAGTTCATAGAAAATGATTTGCACACTAAGGCAAAACTGTGGCTCCTACCACGCAAGGGTTGGGGTCGGCAGGACAAGGTACAAAAAGATTCTTCTTCCCTCATACCCATGCCGTCTCCAGCACAGCACCTAGGGTCACCTAGCTAAAAGGGCTGGAGGTTCTCTCCACCACACAAATCCTACGGAGTGCTAGGGACTTGACTGCTTCCTGAGGCATCACAGACTGAATGCACCTGCTCCACTAATGTGCTCATATAACTAATCTGGTTTTTGGATTGCACTCTCCTCGGGGGCATTGATCTTGTCATTTTGCTTGTCCACGAAACACCATGCCTACCTCGTCTACTATATCAAAATGACTAATAGTGTGCAATGTGTATTAATTCTCTAGGATTTATTCACCCACAGTCACATCTTCTGTTGGAAGCAACAGTCAGCTACAGCTGCAGCCTAATCTAGATTGTCATCTCTCCTTATCAGATAGGAAGTATACTGCCTCAGATGATGGCCCAGGGCTCCTAGGAAACTGCATTTTCATTAATAGTGAAATTGATCTACAGTCCTGATATGGCAAATCATTTACTCCAATCTAAAATCATTAGTACATTAAGCCATCCACCTCTGCAGAAGAAGGGCTAGATTATTTCTCTGGGTGCAGTGGGGCACCAGCAAAGGGGTGCACCTCCAACGTCCAAACTACAATGGAAAGAGGACTTTATTATGAAAGTCACACTGCCTCCGGGGTAAGTGGGGAGGTGCAGTGAGGGGTGACTCTTGCTGGGCTGGCAGGCCATCACTCAGCCTGACCCTTGTGGGTCTGCAGTGAGAAGCGGGCCTTCGACCCGCCTCTGTTCATCTCCCTCTAGACTTGTTAGCATTGCAACAGCAGCAACCCACCTCTTCCTTGTGCTTCCTGTGGGTGCAACCTGTCAAAAAGGAAAAGAGTTCCTGAGCCCTCTCCCCATTCTAGCACATCGCCAAGGGTTCTCTGCACCCCCAAAACATCTCCAATAACCTGAAGCACATGGACATCTCCTGTGATCCCAAAAGCATTATCTGCAATGTTGCTAAGAAGACACCCAGGTTTGCTGCCTTACCAAGACTCTTTTGGAGGCACAGTGACATAATTAACTCCAGCTGATTATAAAGAGACCCCCTCACCTTGACATTGCCTATAATTTATTTCTCTCTGGGATCTAAACCAGATCATGAAGAATTCCCGAAGCAGCCCGTTTTTGTGGAGTACAGCTGAGCATTGTGACACGCAGGACTGAATCTGGAGTCAAAGTGACTTGGGTTCCCAGAGAGGCATGTTCACCTAATCACTTCCAGTTAATTATTTCAGCGAGATCATAGCAAATGTGATGTGTTTGGGTCATAGAATATCAGGATTGGAAGGGACCTCAGGAGGCCATCTAGTCCAACCCTCCTGCTCAAAGCAGGACCAATCCCCAATTTTTGCCCCAGATCCCTAAATGGCCCCCTCAAGGATTGAACTCACAACCCTGAGTTTAGCAGGCCAATGCTCAAACCAGTGAGCTATCCTTCTCCCCCCGTCTAACTTAAGCCGGTTAGACTGGAGATCGAGTAGATGTGTAAATAAAGGGGATTAAGTTTGACTGTTTTATTGACCCATAATGGCAACCAATCAAGGTGGAGAATAGCAGTTTATACCATCAGCGCTTCTTGGCATTAATGTGTCTAAGGAAAGTAAGTGCATCCCAGTGGCACCATGCATATAATAGTACTTGGCACAGGAGTGCTGGAGGACAGAAACAGGGCAATGAAATAATTAACACCATCAATATGCACCCCTTTAAAACCAGATACTATTTCTCTCTTATGGAAAAAGACAGGGTTTGATTCTCCTCAAGGGCAACACCACTGGGTTCAATGTAAATTTCATGCATGTGAGATCAAAATTAGGACCACATGGCCAGATCCTAAAAAGGTGTATATCAGCATAGCCACACAGAATTCAATGGAGCTATGATGACGGAGAAGAGCAAAGGATCTGGTCCTCAGTGTGCACAGTTCAGTTATATCTGCCTTATGCTATTTGTGTTAAACTGCGCATGGTTATAATTACAATTTAACACCTGAGTTCAAAAGATTTTGATCATTATGACTGCATGCAACACAACACTCAGCATGAAACATCAGACGAGTATTTTCATTTAGATGATGCAAATACTGCAGGCAGAGGAGGGAGTGTTTGGGTTTTTTAAAATTATTATTATTATTCTTTCATAAAATAATCCCCCTCTGGATAAAGGCAACAAGAAACAAGTGTTGGGAGAAAAGTACCATTTCATGGCAGCTTAGAAAACAAGGTGAGTAATGTAATAAATGAAATTCATTGTGATCTGATTAGTAATTAGAGAGGACCTAACAGTGAGCCTGCAAACTTTTATCACAAATGAGTTACTGCTACTTTGGTGCTTGCACTGGCAAATACAGATGTGTCGAGATTCAGTGCCCTGCGAGCTTTACATTGATTAAGCAGACATCAAAGGGAGTCTTCAAGTAGGTTGTGGGGGTGGCGATTTCTTTTTCTTGGTAAGTCTTCTATTTCAAGAACAGGAGAATACAGGGAAATACACTGTTTGCTGACTGCAGACATTAAGCTGTCATGGTCAGTAAATTCAACCATGCCCAAAAATGTGAACAGCAAAAGCCTATTGTCAGAAGAAAATCTAAGGGAAAAAGTTATTCAGGAGAGCTGGCAATTTCTCAAGCAGACAATAACTGCTCAGGTGGTAGTACTACTGAAAAGGATCTGGGGGTTATAGTGGATGACACACTGAACATGAGTCGTCAATGTGATGCATCTGCAAAAAAGGTTAACATGATTCTAGGGTGTATTAACAGGAGTGTTGTATGTAAGACACAGGGGGTAACTGTTCTGCTCTACTCGGCACTGTGAGGCCCCACTTGGGAGTACTGTGTCCAATTGTGGGGTCCCCACCATACTTGATGAGGCCCTCACCCTGAAAGAAATATTTCTTGAACCCCACCTTCTGACGTTCAGACAACCCTCTCTCGACCCCTCCAAGCTCATCATCAGAAGCAACTCAACACCAACTGAAAGCAGCACCAGACCCTGCCAGAACAGATACAAAACCTGCAGACGTATTTCCACTGTTACACTGACCAACAGCCCCCCACAACACATCTTTCAAGATCCATGGGTCCTACACATGCCTATCACAACACATGGTATACCTCATCTAGTGCACTAAATGCCCCAATAACAACTCTGTGGATGGATGCAGACAATCACTATGCTCTCGAATGAACTCACACAGGAAAATGATAAAACACAAAAACACCATATCATCTGAGGGTGAACACTTTTCACAAAGCAATCACTCTATATATGATCTATCAGTCCTCATCAGAAACCTGCATAACATAAGACGAGCCTGTGAGCTTAAATTCATAACTCTGCTAGTCACTAAAAATCATGGACTGAAGAGACACACTAGATTTATGGCTTATTACGACAATCTAACACTCATTAACAACTCATTAACAACTCCTTCCAGCTGCTTCCCTCTCTTCCTTTCCTCCCTATGACTGGAGGTGTATTAACAGACCACTTCACTTTGAATGGTCCCTTAAAATATGCATTAACTACTTACGCTAAACAATCTGTTTCACCTTGTATTTAGCTGTTACACTCCAATTAAGTTTCCCAGACCTGAAGAAGATCTCTGTGTAAGATCATACAAGCTTGTAAGCTTGTCTCTCTCACCAACAGAAGTTGGTCCAGTAGAAGATATTACCTCACCCTCCTTGTCTCTCTAATATCCTGGAACCAACACAGCTATAACAATTGATTTCAGGAAGGCTTTTGTCACAGTCCCACTTGACAGTCTCATAAGAAAATTAGGGAAATGTTGTCTAGATAAAATTACTATAAGGTGGGTGCACAACTGGTTGGAAGACCATCCTCAAAGAGTAGTTATAAATAGTTCTCTGTCATACTGGGAGGGTGTATCTAATGGGATTCCGCCGGGGTCCGTCCTGGGTCTGGTACTATTCAATATTTTCATTAACGACTTGGATAATGGAGTGGAGAGTATGCGTATAAAATTTGCAGATGACATCAAGGTGGGAGGGGTTGCAAGTACTTTGGAGGACAGGGTTAGACTTCAAAAGGACCTTGACAAATTTGAGAAATGGTCTGAATTTAACAAGATGAAATTCCATAAAGACAAGTGCAAAGCACTTCACTTAGGAAGGAAAAGTCAAACACACAACTACAAAATGGAAATAACTGACTAGGTGATCTCGGGGTTATAGTGGATCCCAAATTGAATGTGAGTCAACAATGTGATGCAGCTGCAAAAAAAGACTAATATCATTCCATGGCATATTACTAGGAGTGTTGTATGTGAGACACAAGGCACAATTTTCCCCACTCTATTTGGCACTGGTGAGGCCTCCAGCTGGAGTACTGTGTCCAATTCTGGAAGCCACACTTTAGAAAAGACATGGACAAATTGGAGGCACTTCAGAAGACAGCAACAAAAATGATAAAAGTTTTAGGAAACCTGACCGATAAGGAGAGGTTAAAAAGAACTCGGTATATTTTTTCTTGAGAAAGACTGCTGACAGCAGACCTGATAACAGTCTTCACATATGTCGAAGAGGATGGTGATCAATTGTTCTCCAGACACACAAAAGGCAGGACAAATAGTAACTGGTTTAATCTGCAGCAAGGGAGATTCAAATCAGATATTAGGAAAACCTAACTATAAGGGTAGTTGAGATCTGAAATGGATTTCCAAGGGAGTTTATGGAATCCTCATCATTGGAGGTTTTTAAGACCTCTGGAGGCCCTTCCAGCCCTAAATTTCTATAATTCTATGATTTTACAACCTCTGATATCTTCACACAAAATAAAGCGCATATGCGAAGTTGTTTTAGAGAATGTTGTTCTCAGAACTTTTGAAAAACAAGCACTTTTGGATAGTAGAGAAAATGTATATTTTTGTGTAATATAATCTGATTTGTGCCAATATGGCCTGCTAATCGGGAACACTTTCCAGCACTTACCAGGGGCCACTTAACAACCACACTGTGCCAAAAGTTCCCCCAAATCGACACCAATTCACCCGCACAAACCTACTTAAACAAGCAGCATTACGGGCTTGATCTGAGGCCCTGCACTGCTGCATGGCTTGTGAGGACAATTCCATACTATAATAATAATAATAATATTAAATTATAATGTTACATTTACATAATAGCTTTAGTCATGTAGGATCCTGAACATCAGCTTTCTGCCTCATTAAGACTGCCTTGAACTCTATCAGCTGCACAAAACAGCCTTAAAGCTGGTTTAGCTGGCCAGTTGGGAATTCCCCCTGTATGTTGGGAATTTTTACAAAGTACAGGGCTGTCCTTGACGCTCCTACCCTATCTACTCAAAAGAGAGGGTGTGACTGGGGGAAAGGGAGTGACCGGAAAGGCCCTGCACTCCAGTCATCCCAGCTGGCAGAATAGTGCCTGTGGATCATTGGCAGCTGGTGGAATTGACAGCAGCCCCCTGAGGCTGATCCATGTTATTCCTCAGGACAGGCCGCAGAAGGACCTGGCCCTTCAGGTCAAATTCTCCTGATATATGCTTGACGTCAACGGGAGTATCCAAACTTTAAGTGAGGGGAGAACTTCGCCTTCTCTCTGTCTCTGGATCACTCATCCCCCCGTTAAATGCAACCAGCTCTGGGGTAGTAGGTAGCAGCCACCTGTATAATCAACACCATGCAGAAGGGGCGTAAAGAACAGGTTTTCCAGTTGAAACCCCAGGTACGACTGTAGGTAGGCAGAACACACAGTAATATAACACCTAAGGACCATTTCTTGTGGGAAATTTCAAAGACAACACAAACAGATTTCTACATATGACAATTCTCACTCCCCTGTACACCAGAGACTTGCTGTAATATTCTAGTGACTAGCTGTGAATAGTGATGGATGAACATCGAATTGTTCAGAGGGTTTGGTTTGGCGAGACAACCAGAAATCTGGCTGCTTGTACAAATCCTGTTAAAAAAAATCTGAATTTACTGGTTCTACTTAGAGCTAAGTTTTGATTTGCATTTGCAACACCGAGAACAAAAAAGTGTCAAATGCAACGCTGGAAAGGCTCAGATCCTCATCACAGATCAGGCTTCGCTCAAACGGAGAGTGCACTAGGATGAATTACAAGGAAGATGGAATGGAACCAAACTAGAATCAATTCCTCCAGTGTCGCCAACGCTCATGATTTTATCATGAGTCTGGTAGCATGTGGTGTTGTCTTAAAGATCCAGCAGCTCCTGGACTCATCTGATTAAATGTGAATCAAAATTCTCATGTGAAACAAAAAAGTTTCTAGCCCGCATTGCTGTGGGGAAAAAAACATTGAAATGTGCAGCTAAAGACTCAAACACCAGAAGGCAAACAAAAAAAGCCCCCAAATGTATTATTACTTTTTAAAAAGTGTCATGATTTTGAACATTTGGAATTGGCAGGTTAAAATATATACCAGTGAGTTAGAATGCTTGCCTAGGACTCTGTGGAAAGAGTTTGGATTTTTGTCAAACGAAAGAATTTAAGCCTTTTAAAGATACAGAAGGAACAATGTTTGAGACAATGTTTTGTTAGCTTGGCTAGGATGCCAAAGAATACAAGAAAAACCAATTGACTGAAGTCCAGCTCTTCAGTCAAAGGAGGCAAGCCCTAAAACAGCCAAAACAAAGAAACCGAACCATTTTTTATTAAAAAAAAAAACAAAAAACATTACATATAAACACAGACAGAAATATTTTCATGATACTCAACACTATGCTAGGATTCAGGCTGAAATGTTATTGAAAATGCTGCATATCAGTATGTCGGACATGTAAGGTGGGTGAGATAATATCTATCTTTGACTGGACCAGCTTCTGTTGGTGAGAGAGACGAGCTTTTGAGCTGACACAGAGCTCTCCCCCTCATTGCTCTAATATACTGGGACCAACCACATCACCAACAGCAGTCAGAGTAGTTAATTAATTTTGGGTGCAGAACTTCAGACACCCAGAACCTGATTTTCAGGAGGTGCTGAAAATACTTGTCTCTAGCTCCACTCAGACTCCCAAATAAACCCACAGCCTCAAAACTGCTGGATTCTTCCCCCTAAAAGACTGACAGCACTATAGTTAAAAGTGTCACTAGGCTTCAGAGTTAAAACCCCATTGTGTTGAAAGAGCTCAGCCCACCCCCCTTTCTCTTTCTTCAGATGCAGTAACACAACATTAGGTCATGCTCAGAAGGCTTTCTTCACAAGGGACAGAAACCATTTTTTTTAATAGGTTAAGTTCCTCAGAAACTGATGAGGTCACCAGAGAAATGTTGACAGAGTGTTACCAAAAGCTAGCTCAATCTGACCCAAAAGCTAGTTCAGTCTGACCCTGGATTATATTTAGACTACCGTGGAATTGTTTTGTAAATATGGGCTAAGGAGGTCATGATCCGTAGCCTTCATGCTGGTGAGGTCTGTGAATCTATGGGGCTGCCTGGATCACTTGTGATGGGTGGTGAAAGTCATCATTTGTGATTAAATATATATCTCCAATAGGAACCTCAGACAACAAAACAACTACTGGGTAAAACTTAAGAAAATCAACTAAAGATGGAGCTTTTCTCTTGTTTCACTCTGGCAGGGCTCATGCAAAGCTGAAGCTTATATTGTGACCAACAATATTTCATTTCTTTTTTTGTCTTTTTTTCTCTGCAGCAGCGATGACTGGGCTAAAGAGGAGTATATTGGCTTGCTCTCATTTATGTTGCTTGGAGCAATTTTGCTGCAGTGGTGGCAAGACTGTAACTGGACTATACCTTTGTGGCTGTCTTAGTTTAAACAGCCTAGGAGCTAGATATGTTGAGCACCTGCCTGGAAGTCTAAAGGCCCAGTTTGTAAATTTCAGGGCCTAAAATTAAGTGCCCATTTAGCTGCTCAGGTGCCTAGCTTCACTCATAAAATACGTATCAATTATATTAGGCTTCTCACCTCCTGAGTGCCTTACACACATGAAAACTGGGCCCATACAATGACATCATATTTAGGGTAACCAAATGTCCCAATTTTATAGGGACAGTCCCAATATTTGGGATTTTTTTCTTATATGGGCGCCCATTACCCCCACCCCCTGTCCCAATTTTTCACACTTTCAATCTGGTCACCCTAATCATATTCCTCAGTGGGAATTTGGCCATGACTTTCATAGATGAGGATCTAGCTCTGATTGACCTTGACCCCTTCCTCAGGGAGAATTACTGCAGAATTTTTCAATGTTTATTTCACATTACCCTAAGCTTTGCTTGCTATCTTGCACCATACTGGAACAGGTACAGAGAAGGGCTACTAGGATGATCCGAGGAATGGAAAACCTGTCTTATGAAAGGAGACTCAAAGAGCTTGGTTTGTTTAGCCTAACCAAAAGAAGGCTGAGAGGAGATATGATTGCTATCTATAAATATATCAGAGGGATAAATACCATGGAGGGAGAAGAATTATTTAAGCTCAGTACCAATGTGGACACAAGAACAAATGGATATAAACTGGCCATCAGGAAGTTTAGACTTGAAATTAGACAAAGGTTTCTAACCATCAGAGGAGTGAAGTTCTGGAACAGCCTTCCAAGGGAAGCAGTGGGGGCAAAAGACATATCTGGCTTCAAGACTAAGCTTGATAAGTTTATGGAGGAGATGATATGATGGGATAGCCTAATTTTGGCAATTAATTGATCTTCGACTACTATCGCTAGATATGCCCAATGGCGTGTGATGGGATGTTAGATGGGGTGGGATCTGAGTTACTACAGAGAATTCTTTCCTGGGTGTCTGGCTGGTGAGTCTTGCCCACATGCTCAGGGTTTAGCTGATTGCCATATTTGGGGTCGGGAAGGAATTTTCCTCCAGGGAAGACTGGCAGAGCCATGGGGGGTTTTCGCCTTCCTCTGCAGCATGGGTCACTTGCTGGAGGATTCTCTGCACCCTGAAGTCTTTAAACCACGAGTTGAGGACTTCAATAGCTCAGACATAACATGTCCTACCAGGTGTAATTCGTAGCATTTGTGTGCGTGTCCTACCAGGTATAATTCGCAGCAGTTGTGTGCGTGTCCTCTCAGGTGTAATTCGTAACAGGGTTTGTTACAGGAGTTGGTGGGTGAGATTCTATGGCCTGCGTTGTGCAGGAGGTCAGACTAGATGATCATAGTGGTCCCTTCTGACCTTAAAATCTGTGATCTATGATTCAACGTCTGAATTAGTCTGCAAGCTACGATTATTGTACGACAGCCTTTGAAATTTGTATTTTTAAATAGAATGCAGACAAAGCACTTTCATGGTTCAGTTATAGCGTGGTCAGGAGAAATAGCATTGGAAACAGACCACTGTTTTTGTGGGCAAGTTCATAAACACACTTACTTCCCCCAGCCCCACCAGGTGCATATGACACAAGTGCAAAAATAAAGAAAACTTCATGCCCCACAACATGTCTCCCTCTCTAAAAAAATACTCATAGTGATTGTCACTCCTGCAGAAACCAGTATACTGAGCCACAGAGGAATCAATCCAGGTGTGTCTTCTGCAATCTTCCCATTTCTCTATACAGCTATTCTTGTTTCCCTGCCATTACACATTCTTCCAAATATAGTCCTTGCAAACTTCAGTTCAACAATTGCATTCTAACTGAGATTTACAAGGCTCCCTGTGTGTATGCAAAGAGCCACAACTTGGATGCACAAATGCATGAACACCCCAGCTGGCTCAGAGAAAAATTTCAGTCTCTAAAATCAACTTGGTGACACAACAATGGAGGGACTGCCAAATGAAATGAACACATTTAGGCAGATCTTCCTCAGTGCACAGACACATAACCACCCTTCTCTGCCAATATCCAACCACTATGTTCCCTGCATTAAGGCATCAAATCCTTTGGCTGCGTACTATGAAACCAGTAATCTGTCTTGAGCTAATATAATGGACTGCACTGTGTATTCAGCAGTTTAGTTCCTGCAGAGATATGGGAGCCATACTCCTGGTTCTAAACATTCAGATCAAAGTTCTCAAGGACTCCACACTGATTTTGGATGCCCTTAAGCTTTAGGTGGCCAACTTTAGACAATTAAACATCTCAGGTTGGTCACCCCAAAACTGAAGCACTGGACACTTTTGAAAGCACTGGCCTCAGTAACTTTGCAACCAGGGAGCACTTGGTATTACACAGAGGAAGGCAGGCCTGCTGATTAAGGGACTGAACTGGGACTCACTGGTGAGAAGTGCAGTGCTTGCATCAGAGCACCCTACACGGATATTCCAGCTCCATATGCCCTTGTATGGCACACCACAGAAAGCAAGGACAGAATGTGGCATTTCAATCTGTGTATGGGTCAAAGTGCTTTCACTGCCACACTGTACGTACTGCAATATGATATCATTGCCGTTGTGTTACACACCCTTCCCCCAGCCCGGTGGGAGCTCACCACCTTTTCAAGCAGGACTTTCAGCTTTGTAGCACTTGCTTATCTTTTTTTCTTAGAGCCTCAGCTTCTGGAGTCATGGGATTATAGGAGAAGCTCAGTTTTCATTGAAAAAAACCCCTAAAGTTTCTAGTCTTCTTGGTTAGAGAGAAAGGTTTGAAAAGGTGAACCCTAAAGGCTGAGAAACCAGACAGAAAGATAAAAAAGTAAAACATTTGTAAATACCTCATGCTTTTTAAGCCAATCTCATGATTTGGGGGTGGGGGCGACCCATCAGAATGTGTGGGGTTGGCAATTCTGTAACACATTAAACAGGCCCTTTTCTAAATTGTATTTCATCCACATCTAAACAGAAGTTTATATATTGGGCATCCTACGTTAAATCTTGCTTCCATTTAGTAACATCAAGACTAATGCACAATAAAGATCTGCCAAGAGAGGGGGAGCTCAAAGAATAAATTCAATTTCACTTGTAGGCTGTGGTTGAAATCTGACCCAAGGTGTAAACCAGGCTACATAACAAAAACCCACTACAGTGCATGAGAAATTCTCTAGCCAGAGGGAAGCCCAGAGCAGAGACAGATTGGAAAATTAATTCCATTTCACCTCTAAAAAGGGGCTGATGTCACCAGGTTAAGAATAGCATTTCATAAACACAAAAGAGGTCATGAATTGAAGTCTGCTTACACAATGCCTGACCAATGCACAAGACACAGCTCAGACATGAAAGCACCCAGACCTTTCCCATTTATCCCTTTGCATAAGGAAAAAAATAGAATAAAAATTTTAACAGCACCTTGCATATATTATAGGCCTATTGTTAAGGTTGCCCAACACTTCCCATTACAAGCCTCTCTTTTCAGTTGGTTATAGCTGCCAGACTCCAAGAAGTCTATTGACCACGTTCAAACTGAGACTTTTCACAGACTTATAACTTGGCCAAATTTTCACAGCAACAGCGAAAGGTACAGCCGTGACACCAGGGCAGCCCAAGCCCTCTGCGAAATTTCAAGCCCTTGCTTTGGGATGAAATTGTCAATGCTAGCCATCTGCTTCAGTTTAATTTTTTTTAAAAAGCTTCAACAAAAAACATTCAGCCATTTCACAGAACAAGGTTAAGAAAAAAAATCCTGTCTTACTGTGTTAAAAAAAATCTTATAACTGTTTAGCTGAGAAGCTGTAGCGCCTCCATGCTTTGGAGCAAGGGCTTGAAAGTTCGCAGAGCCTGGGGTGCCCTGGAATCAGGGCTGTACCTTTTGCTGTTCCTGTGAAAATCTGGCTAAGTCTGTGAAAAGTCTCAGTTGTAACGTGGTCAGTAGAGACTTCTTGGAGTCTGGCAGCTGAAGATTCTGCCTGTAATGGGCATGCTCCATCCACTCACAGCTCCTGGACTGTGCAGAGGCCACTGAGCACAGGAACAGAGAGCAGGGAGACTGCCTTTCGTGTGCTCATATTGGTCCCCAGGCAGCATGGAGGAGGAAGTTGCCTGAAACTAATGCAGAGGGGACAAGAGCTGGACCTGGGTGGGGGGGGAGTGAAAGGATTGGATTGGAGCAAAGAGTCTAGAGAGGAGATTGAGACTAGAAACTGGGATGGGGGAGAGAAGAGCTGAGTTTGGACACGGAAACTAGGGCTGGCTGGGTAAGGAGACTGGAATGAAGAGGCATGATGGGGAAGTCCGGGACTCAGAGAGAGAGCCCCGGGCGGGGGGCAAAAGGGGGTGAGATGGGGAGTTATACAGGACATGGTCAGGCTGGAAGGGACTGAGGAAGAAGAAGTGATCAGGGCTTGAGGATGAAGGGGAACAGAGAAAGAAGTGCCGACTAGAGTACACTCCCTTCCAGAGCCTGGAATGGAACCCAAAAATCCCGAGTCTTGCCACTCCTCTGCTGTCAGCAAATATCTCTGAAAACCACTGGCCAAGCGTCCCTTCCCCTCTAGTGCTGCTCACAAAAGAGGATGACAACCTACTACTGCTATCAGCTACTCCATTAGCTAAAGTGCCAGAGACTGCAATGGATCTAAAGGCAACAACCGTTAACAACAAGATAACACATAATTAGGGCTTCTGATTTTAGGTTTTAACAAACACCCCTGTTACAAACAAACAAAGTGTTCATTCATAAATGCTTACTTGTATTTAGGGGCTTATCTACACAGCGCAAGAAATGAGGATTACAGGGGTGTAAATTCTACAGCACTCTAATGTGCTGCCCATGCAGACCCTGCTGGTGTGCACTAAAGGTTCCTCAGTGCGCTTTAACATAGTGCTGAAACAGCACTATATTATAGCGTACTAGGGACCATACAAAGAGAACACTCATTGCAGTATACACCAAGCAAAAGCCCTAAAACCCTCATATTTTTGGACATCTACACAGACCGCAAACATTAGTAAAAATAAACCTTGAAAAACAGACGCCCAACACATAATGAACTTTAGGTTTGTTTGTTTTAAACAAAGCAAGTTATACACAAAAATACATTGAACGAATGGTAAGGTTGCAAAGCCAAGCGTTCAAATGTCAGGAAAGGCCAGAATTAATGTTGCCTGTGCAGCCATAAATTGGCCCCCTGGCACGTTTGCAGTGTGCTGTGGTCTTTACTTACGTGAAGAAATGCTATTTTTCCCACAGAAACCCTGCCTCGTTCAGTGCACAGGATGGAGGAGGGTTACATGATGAAGGAGACCGTTGTCCGTAGGACTCAGGCTTCATCTATTGCTCAAGTTGGAAGGTTTAAAGTGCATGAGATAAGGGACTGTAGGAAGAGCAAGTCCAGTTTCACCGTTAGGGCACTTAGATGTACAGCTGCATGGGAAATGGTGTTTCCATCCCATGAGAGTTGAGATTTTGAAATGATTCCCATCCTGAACGAGGATGAAAAGTCAAAAACCTTCACAAACTAATAATGCAAAAAGGTTAAAGAGACAAGGTGGGGCGGTAAAATTGTGGATGAAAGAAACAAGCTTTCAAGCTGCAGAGAGCTCTTCTTCGGGTCAACTGAAATGTTTCCTTTATTTCAAAATGTTTTGTTTCAATTTTGTATAGTTTAAAAATGAATTACAATTTAAAAATGAAGATTCATTTTGAACCAGAAAACAAAACTGTTTTGAAAATGTTAAAATGAGATAATTGAACACAAAAATGTTTGAATTGGGAGATTAAACAAAGACAACTATTTCCTAAAACTGGTTTCAATTTTTCTGACCAAAAAAAAAAAAAAAGTTTAGTCAGAAAATTCCCTACCAGCTCTAGTTAAATGCCAACCTGAAGAATTGGTTTCTATTCCTGCCTTAGCTTCATGGTTCCTATGTGATGCTGGACAAGTCATTTGAACCACACTTTTCACAGGAGGTCACTAACTGCAGTTTTCAGAGTGGTAGCAGTGTTAGTCTGTATCAACAAAAATAACGAGGAGTCCTTGTGGCACTCCTCGTTATTTTTACTAATTGCAGTGTTCCTCATTTTCTGGATGTCCAACTTGAGATCCTGGAATCTGATATGCAGAAGTGCCAAGCACCCACATCTGCAATTGAAGTCAATAGGATCTGTGCTTTAAATGTAAGTGCTATATAATGCTAAGTACTCTGAAAAAATAGGCCATTGGTGTTTCAAATAGAGCACTCAAAAACAGTGGACACTTTTGACCTTAATCTCTTTGTGCCTCCAGTTCCTCATCTGTAAAATGGGGAAAATCTGACCCTTCCCTCTCACAAGAGTGTTGTGAAATAAATTAGTGCTTACCATAGCAGTGGGCATAATAAAAATACCTATGAGGAAATAAATAATTCTGTATTCAGAATAGGTTTTGAATAGTGAACAGAAATAGTGAGAGATTCTTTTAACATATTTTTGGGGATATAATTTAAATACAGTATTTCAGTCAACCAGCAAAGTTTTTTTTAAAATGACATTTTTCAATATTCAAATAAGAATCAATCTGGCAAAGAAAATTACATGATGCTAATTATGCTTTGTGCATATAAATCAGCTGTGAAATCATTTGAAACTCTTGTGTGTTTGGGATCTTTATCAATGAGGCAGAATAATCATCAACAAACCTCAGTTAAGCCGCACTTTAAAAAGATCTCATTATTGAATATGAACACAGTTTTGCACTTCAAAGTCAAAGCTGTTCCCCAATGGACCAGGCAGATATCTAAGCTTCCATGCACCATTGTGCATATCTCAAAAAATTAAATTATAATTATTTTTATGTTAAAAATAGGAATCCGCCCCCTTCTTCTCCCCTTATCCTTTTATTATGGCAACTACTGGCGCCTATTGTGACCTAGAAACAAAGTGAAGCTTGGTCAAATGTAACGCTGCTGTGCTGAATAACCAATCTAAATGCATGCTAATTCCTAATCTAAATGCACGCTAATACACATACGACAAGCATTGATACAATTTCCAGTAATGGAGAGCACCTTAATAAGCACGGAGCATTTTTGTATTCTAAAGTACCAATTCGTGTACAGACCAAGCTATAAAAAACATCGGTTTCAATCTCAGAGCAGGTCTACTAAAGATAATAATAGATTTCTGTAAGACAGCCTCAAAAATGAAGTTTTGTTATTTAACCTGAGTAACAAAATTTTAAAATAAAAGTTCCTATAAACAGCCTCCAATGTAAACATATACAACACCCAGTTTTGACATAGTGCTTCATCAGTAGAGCTCAAAGCACTTTACAGAGGAGGTCAGTATCATTTTATAAATGTGGAAACTGAGGCACTGAGTGGTCATGTGACTTACCCAAAGTCACCCAGCAGCAGAGCCAGGACTAGAACGTAGGTCTCCTGAGTCCCAGACTAGTGGTCTGGCCACTAGGTCACACTGCTTCCCAAACAGTTTGCTGCATTCAGTAAAATTGTTCTGTAGAGTCAACCCACACTGCTCTGCTCTTTAAGGCAGTGTAACGAGAGTGCGTGTTACCTCCTGGGAGGAGGGGAGAAAGACAGACTACCTGACAGTGCCCTAGACTAGGAAAGGGTGCAGTGGATTATCAGCAAAGAACCTATGAGTTCTAAATTCCAGCTCTGCTACAGATGTCTTAATATTCCTGTGTATTTCACAATCCTTGATTAGCCAAAGCTCAGCCACTTTATCACACTGCCTTTTGGAAATGGTGGCCATATCTCCTTGTGTAACCCACACTAATAGTGGGGCTTCGCCCTTCTGCACTGGACAAATCACATGGAGGTTTATTAGTCTGCATGATGGGGTGTACGAGCCCCTCGCTGGTAGACTAAGGGTTAAATAGCAGCTCTGGGCCCAGAAGGCCCTGCCCAGCTGCACCTGCTCGGGATGCTCACATTGGTGGCTGGGCTCAGAAGGGTGCATCTCAGCTCAGTCGAGGTGGACAGAGAAGCAGAGCAGTTGTGTGCTGCAGAGAAGCTGCTGGGGCTTCATGTGGCTGAGACCTGGCTCCACTGCCAAGCTGCCACAGGCCCTTCATCTCACTGAGGCTAGTAACAAGGGGCCATGGCTGAAAGAGGAAGACCCTCCGGAGTGCGATTAGAGGGAATCCAGAAACTGTCCAGTGGCACCAACGGAGAAACCAAAGCCGGGGTAGGAAGTGGCCCAAGGAGCAGGCGAAAGGGTGCCTGTCCATGGGCCACACATTTAAGCTATTATTCACAGGCTCCTGAGTTGGAACTCAGTGGAGCAGGGAGGGCCTGGGTTCCCCTATCCCCGGATCACTGCCACTAGGTAACACTACCTGGTTTGGGCTTCAACCGCCCAACACAGGGTGGAGAATGCAGGCAGTTAGAAGGACAGCAAGTGTAATAGTTAACCCAACCCAAAAGAAGCGATGGATACTGAAAAGTTACTGAAATGGATGGTGGAGAGCTAGCGACAGCCGAGAGCTGCTTTGTTCAATTGCATCACAACAAACTGATGGGCCGGTGGTGGTGGGGACTCCCACTGACAAACAGGAAGTAGGGAGGGGTGGAGCACAGTTTCATCCCCTTATACTCTGGGTAACTCAGTTAACCCCATGATGACCCCTTTGCTACTGTTTCTAGCCGTTTCTTCAGGCATCCAGCCCTTTCTTTGCAATGAAGAGTCTGGTCTGGATGCCTGTAGGAAGAGATGGGCAGATGTGTAGGAGGGGCCATCATCACGTGCCTGGCCAGCTGTCTCTGACCATCAGCAAGTGCTTTGTAGATGAGATTTCGAGAACCACTGATCTAGAGCAATTGGGAAAAACAGCAGGGTAGAAAGCAGCAGTCTAGCAGCATGTATGCTTTGTATCTGATGTGGAAAGTGCTTAAGAAGCTGTCCTCAAAGCATTCAGAAGAGTCAAGTCTTCAGCTTAGGGTGGCCACTTGTGCATTCGCAGAACATCAGACATTCCAGCACTTCTGGAAATAGCATGAGCCCTCCCCCCATCTGTGTGAATAGCATGAGTCCTCCCCCCAACGCCACTGGCGTGAGCTCTTACCCACCATGCAGGCAAAGTCACATCGCATGGAAAATGCCATTTTGAAGAGTGCACTGCCCTGCCCCCATTGGCAGAGCAAGTGAGGTCATGTTGGTGGGGACACGGTGGAGGAGTGTGCTCTTCAAAATGAGGTCGCCACATCCAGTGCCAGACAAAATCACGTATGGTTTTGTCTCAGTACCAGACAGGGGACAAACCTTAGAAAAGGAGGACTGCCTGGCTTAAAACCAGATGAATGGCCTGCCTACTTCAGTTCATCTTATTTTTTAAAAGAAACTGGTAAAAAAAAAATCGTTCAGTCTTTAAAAGCAATGCTGTAGCTCAAACAGAAGTGATGGGATTGATTCAGAAGTTATTGTCTTGTGTTCTGCACAGGGTCAGATTACACGACCATACTGGTCCCTTCTGGCCCTTATGCAGCACGGCTGCCTTTCACCAACACTAAATCCACACCCTAATTCTCAAAGTTTACCTTATATGCAAATTAATTGCAGATATTGAAATTAGATCACTAAATAATCTGCATGAAATGCCACACATGGAGCAGCACAGAACTTGGCAGGTGTGAATTGCTCCAAAACAAATAATTAAAAGCATAGAGTCTCACTGTGGTTGCAGTCTCTGGCAGAAGTACCGTCCTCCTTAGTTCAGAGCAGGCAGTTAATTCCTCCAGTTACTCCTTCCCCCTATCCTGAGTCTGGATCAGGAGCTTTTGAGGTTAGGGGGAACAGGACAGCAGCTCCGCTCCTCTCCTATTAGCTCCCTTTCATTTCCTAGCTCTCCCAGCCTCCCCCCACTTCCTTTTTTTGGTGTCCCTTCAATGAGGTGGCAGAGCAGTCAAATCCACCTCCAGCAGCTTAATAGGCTGCAGCTGCCAGCATTTTCCACCAGGCCTGGCAGTTCAGGCAGTCTCTAAGGCTCAGCTCCTCCCTTCTGATAGGTGAATGGGCTTAACCCCTTTCTGGTTTATACATGCAGGGGCACATAAGCCCCCCCTCACAGGAAGCCCTAATGAAACTCATGTCCCAGTGCAAGGAGCCCCATCAAAAAGATATGGAACCGCGCCAATATTTAGGAATCTGTCAGACATTACTGCATGCCACAGCAAAGGGGAACACAGAGCTTAGTAATCACATTGTGTTGTAACCGTATTCTTCCCTCCTTTTCTCTCTGATTATCTCTTACCCTTACTCCTTGCAGTGTGTCTATAATTAGGCCCTAATCCTGCAACTGACAGCACGCAGATACACCGTCAATAGCAAGATCTGGGCCTTGGATTGTAAACTCTTTGGGGGCAGAGACGGTCTTTTTGTATTTGTGCTGTAAGGTGCCTAGCACACCTTAGAGCACAGTATAAACATTACTACTGCTTACTGGTCAGTTGGAAATGGCCACCGTGAAGGCAGTTCCTGACTAGAACTGGTTGGAAATTGCTGTTGTGGGGGAGTGGCTCGACTGTGAACATTCGAATCCAAATTGGAGTTTTTTTTAACTGAACCTTTCTGAGCAGTTCAGTTTCTGGCAATGCAGCTGTCATGGAGTTTCCAGACAGAGAACAGTCCTTTCACAAAACTCCCATTGCTGTAGAAAATATTACTTCACTAAAGGAGGAAGAAGAATAGAAGTTGTGACAAATGCATGTAGGTTTGGCTGAAAGTATGCTTTATTAGCCATGTTCTTTTAGCATTTGTAAAGGATAATTAACTGGTTTTAAACCCCAGAGGACGAATTACTT
The DNA here is from genome assembly GCF_015237465.2 of Chelonia mydas. Taxonomy (NCBI): domain Eukaryota; kingdom Metazoa; phylum Chordata; order Testudines; family Cheloniidae; genus Chelonia; species Chelonia mydas. Next base: position 332,099,416 of record NC_057849.1, on the reverse strand, counting down.
ATTTGTTTTGCAGTAGCATCTGGATGAGATTGGGGCGACACTGAACTAGATATTGTGCGAACATGTGGTAAGAGACAGTCCCAGCCTGAAGAGTTTACCATATGAAAAGAAAGGGGAATAATACCCTCTTTTTATCGATGGGGAAATTGAGGCACAGAGACTAAGTGACTTGCCCAAGGTCATATAGGAAGTCTGTGGCAGACCATGTGATTTGAACTTCGAGCTCTTGAGTCCCATTCCAGTGCCTTAACTGCAAAAATTTGTTAAATTCACTTTTAAAATAGCTAGCTCCTCTTGGAAGAAGTCAGACCCAGCTGGGTAGTTAAATGATATTTTTGGCCAGATTCATAGGGATAAAAAGCACTTGGGTCCTCCCCAACTTGCCCATTGTGTTTAACCCAGGATTTTTTAAAATTAATATTTTATTGAAATGTACCAGAAGCACATACAAAAGGAGGTCAGCTGTGCAAAAGAGGATGTCGGCAACAATCTGCTAACAGTCCAAGAGAGTTAAAGCACCATGAAAAAACTCTAAGCTAGTGCATCCACTCTGCCTCGCTGCATAGCTCAACAGTTCTAGGTGTCTAAGCCTCATGCTATGAAGAATGCTATGAATTATATCATATCCTGGCATAGGCAGGTGGATGAATGAAATTAGTATCTTTGTTGTTTGGACTCTAGAGACCAAGGCTCAGAAGACAAGGGCCTAATGTTTTGATTCTCTATTCTGTAGGACCTCAGGGAAAAGACCTGGTAATGACTTTATCAACACATTACTTTAGTGTCCCGCAATCTATTTCTGGATTGTGATTTTGACTTTTAAAAGGGGAAAAAATCATACATTCTTAACTTGCTTTTGAGAGTCTCTTCAAAGAAAGGTATGTAAACCTTATGTACTCAGGAACACTGCAAAATGGATGGGGTCAAATTCTTCCAGCCATCTCCTATCAACATTTATTATTAATTATTATTATTATTATTATAAATTATTTGTATTACCATAGTGCCCAGGGGTCCTAGTCAAGGGGCAGGACCTCATTGTGCTAAGTGTTGTACAAACACAGATTGGTGTTCCAGTATTACTGTAAGCAACAAGAGCAGAATATGGCCCATCATCTTTAGATCTGCTTAGTGTACCTGTATTAAGAGAGTCCAAATTTTATCATGATCTCCTTAGATGCATTGGTCAGTTATGGTACACACTTATGTTTAGACAAAGTCTCTTTCCTTCTATGTTCATTTTCAAAGAGCTAAATTTGTTACATCTCCTTCTTTCCCATAATAATAATGTTTAGCACTTATGTAGTCCTTGTTCACCAATTCATTCTTGCAAGACCCCTGAGTAGATAGATAAGTAAATAGTGTCATTCTCCTTTTACAGATGGAGAAACTGAAGCAGAAACTGTAAGTATCTGCCCAGGTTCACACAACAAATCATTGTCAGAGTCAGGATTAGAGCTCAGGATAGGTAAACTCAGACCTGTGCACAGACTTTTAGACTCTGATGTCTCGATGACAACAGACTGAGGAGATTTGTTTTTGTTTTTTAAAAAAACAACCCAACTCCATCAAAACTCTTTTTTGACACAAAATGCCTGTTTGACCACAATGAAAATGTTCACTAAAAAGTTTTCATTTCAGTAAAATTTTTCAACAAAATTTTTTGAAATGGACAACTTTGTTTCATTTCAATAGGGCAAACACTTTTTAAAAATCCCTTCCTGAACATTTCATTGTTTTTTTTAAAAAAAGTTTTTTAAAAAAAGCATTTTTCCTTCACCAAAATGTTTTTTTTAAATCAAAGTAACAGTTCACAGAAAATCTTGAATGAAACAAAAACTGATTTTTTAAATAATTTTTCACAAATCTTTTCCCAAGATCTGGATTCTAATTTTAACTCTATTGTAGACTCACCATATGATCTTGGACCACATGCTATTCTTAATATCTTCCTGCCTCACTTCTACCCTTTAGTATAAAGAGAGGAATTACATTTGCTCATCCCACATCCTGCTGGATGAGGCTAACTGAATGTTTGCAAAGCACATTGAGGAAGGTGCTAGCCAAGTGTAAGATATTATTTAAAACTGGAGTTTCATTTTCACTGAAGGATCAAGCAGAGGCAACTCTGGGAAGAGAACAAAGTTTATGGGTAACAATTTCAATAGATTCATAGATTCCAAGGCCAGAAGGGACTCTTGTGATCATCCAGTCAGACCTCCTGTATAACAAAGACCATAGAACTTCCCTAAAGTAATTCTTAGAGAACATCTTTTATAAAACATCCAATCTTGATTTTAAAATGGTCAGTGATGGAGAATCCATCATGGATCCTTGGTGAATTGTTACAACGGGTAACTACACTTGTTAAAAATTACACCTTATTTCCAGTCTGAATTTGTCTAGCTTCAACTTCCAGTCATTGGACTGTATTATACCTCTCTCTGCTAGATTGAAGAGCCCATTATCAAATATTTGTTCCCCAGGTAGGTACTTACAGACTGTAATCAAATCACTCCTTAACTTTCTCTTTGTTAAGCTAAATAAATTGAGGTCTCGGGGTCTGTCACTTTCAGACATGTTTTCTAATCCTTTAATCATTCTCATGGATCTTCTCTGAACCCTCTCCAATTTTTCAACTAATAGCAGCAGAAGACAGAAAATGATTAGCAACATTTTGTGTGTGTGTGTGTGTGTGTGTGTGAAATATTCTACATTATTCTAATTTTTCCCCAGTGTTCCTGCTTAAAGCCAATTTACAAAGAAAATTACTATTAAAAGGAGGGAATTAACTACCCTTTGTAGCTAATTATTATCGTTATTCACATTACCGTAGCACTTAGGAGTAATGTGACCATATTTCCCAAAGTAAAAATGGACACTGCTCGCCCGAGTCACCTGGCGTCGCCACTCGCCAGAGCTGCCTGGCATCACCTGGGGCTGAGGCTGACCACCCAAGCCCCATATTGCCCAGGGCTGACAGCCCGAGCCCCACCACCCATTGCCTCATAGCCACTCACCCCCCTGAACATTCCCTTTTTTTTTTTTTGGCAGCACTGGGCATTTGTTTCATTTGCTGTTTGCCAGCTGATGATCAGCTGGCAAGAGCAAATGGGACAAATGCCCAGTTTTGCGCACACACAAAAAGAAGTCTGGGACAGGGCTTAAAACGGAGACAGTCTGGCCAAAACAGGATGTATGGTCACCCTACCTGGGAGGTCCAGTTCCAGATGAAGCCCCATTGTGTTAGGTGCTGTACAAGTACAGGTAAGGCACTAGAATGGGACTCAGGAGATCTGGGTTCAATTGCCAGCTTTGCCACAAACTCCCTGTGTGACCCTGGGCAAGTCACTCTGTGCCTCGCATCCCTACAAGGATAATAATGCTTCCCAGCTTTTCAGGGGTGTGTATACTATGGAGACCTGGACTGTACAAGTTTCCTGATGTGGAGAAAAACACAGGGGACTCAAATTTCAGAAGTGACTTTTGGGTGCCCAATTTAAGTGCTCAGCACTCCCTGAAACTCAGGGCCCTTTAAAATGTCACAGATTGGGCACCCAAAATCAGTAGTCACTTTTAAAATCTGAGGCTGGGGTAACTAAAAAACCCCAAGGGAGATGTAGTAAATTTACTGGCAATGGCTAAAAGTGCATGGACTGTCCATTTGTCTATTTCAGTCTAAGATCAGGGCTAAGCAGCTGAAGCACCACTGTTGATTACATTCCTGATTTACAAATTGTTCTCCTATTTCTTCCACCTACTTTCTGCTGCGGCTTTCCTTTTGCTTTTCTGGGTACTAATTGGTGCCACACACTAAGGTGGATACTGGAGACTCACCAAGTAAGCCAGCTCTGTTGTTCTGAATTGCTGGTGCCCTCGTTCCACCCATGAAAAGCCCCAGGGTGATAGAGACTGATCATGCTCTCACATCATTATCATCAGCTTGACGATGCCGCTGAATGGGGCGCTTCTCAGTGCTGCTGCCGAAACCAATAACTATCATTCACACATTACTGTGTGTGTAATATCCAAGCATGAATGGTACAAGAAAAACATACTGAGAAATTATTTGGTAAATGGTTATAGGATTCTAGCCAGACAGAACATTTATTACACCAGGAAAACTGTTGAGGCCAAGGAAGAGGATAGAACATTGCTGCTTTGTTAGCCCACTTCTGGCAAATGCAGACATGATGTCATAGAATCATAGAATATCAGGGTTGGAAGGGAACCTCAGGAGATCATCTAGTCCAACCCCCTGCTCAAAGCAGGACCAATCCCCAATTTTTGCCCCAGATCCCTAAATGGCCCCCTCAAGGATTGAACTCACAACCCTGGATTTAGCCAACCACTGAGCTATCCCTCCCCCCAATCTCATAATCGTTCCCCAAGACTGTGGCTATGAATGGGCCCTGCAGAGCCTTTCCACCACTATGTCTCCCAAGCAAGAGGCTGGAGGTACCCAGAGACTCCAAGGAGGGGGTGAGAGAAGCAATAAGCCTATCCCCCACAGACACTATGCTCCAAGACTCTTGCAACTCTTAGGCTATGTCTACACTTACAGCGGCACGGAGAGGAAAGGTACTACATGAGTAGTGACACGCTGCAGGGAAAGGCTCCAGCAGTGTGGAGAGGCTCTGGCAGGCAGAGGGACGCTATGCTGCTAAAAGCAGGAGGGTAGACGTGGAAGGCACTGCTTGGGTGTGTAGAAAGGCATGTGGGGTATATCACCTGGTGGTTCATTTATGTAGCGGACTCTACTCACTGAAGCTACGCCTCACCATCTACACTGATTTATAACCCTGCTAGCTGGGCGCGCCATGTCTGTACTCTGCACATCATGGTAAGTGTTGATGTAGTCTGAGAGGCACGTCCTTATTGGCTAGTTCCTGTGTGACTGAATCCCCTTATATTGCTATCTTCTCACACTCCGGAGAAAAGAGGGGAAAGGGGAACAGAGGAACAGAAAAAGGGCATTCTTGTAGACCAGAAGCAAAAGCCATTGTAATCAATGGAAACTGCCTGCTGACTTCACTGGGCTTTGGACCAGGTCCTTGGGCGGGGGGGGGGGGGGGTCACAAGAAAAATAATAATGGAACTAATGAGATGCACCCCAGACTTCCCCTCAGTCATTCCACTGGCACATTATATCCCTTTCCTCTGCCTGTTTAAACTGTAAGGGCTTGATCCACAAAGGGATTTAGGCACCTGACAACTACTTTAGGTGCCTAATTCCAAAATTGAATTTCTCAAACACCTGCTTGGCTGTTGCCTAACCCTGTGGACACCTGCCATCCCTAGGTGCCTATGTTTCTGCCAATAAAGTTCCCTTGGTGCCTAAAAATTGCCAGTGGGCATGAGTGTAGCCTCCTAAGTCCTTCATTCATGCCCCTAGCTCCAGGCTAAACCCCAGTGGGATTCCCAAATTAGGCATTTCCCTGCCTGTCTCACCTGTGGGACCCGATCCAGTAGCATTCTCAGAGGCTGCCGTAGAGCAGGTCCACTGGATCAGGCCCTGCACAAAATGGTAGTAGTGGTGGTGGCATGACTACCCTCCCTTATAACCTTTAGCTCAGAAGTTAAAGTACTCACCCGGTATGTGGTAGACCCAGATTCCATCCCTACTCTGCCTGATTTGGATCCACATCTGTCCCTTCTCAGAAGGGGAGCCCTAACCATGAGGCTTTGGGATGTTCTTGGGTGGGTCTTTTTTTGCCTCCCGTTGAAGCTGTCCCACTTTGTATAAGTAACTAAATTGTCCTTGGGTTAGAGAGTGAGAATGACTTTATAGTGGTTAGGGTCCTCCCCTGGGATGTAGACTCAAGTTCCTGTTCTAGTGACTTAGGAGTTTTGCCATTTACTTCAATGAGCAAGGATTTCACCCCTTCTGTGCAAAAATTTCATTCTTTTTATTCGAACATTATAAACAGCAGGGAAGTCAGAAACTGCTGATCCCTGGTCTGCCCTAAACTTCAAGGCCCACACCTTCCAATGTGGAGTGACCTCTACAGCCACACCCCAAATCCTTTCACAACAACATCTGTTCCACCCAGTGCCATTGGCCCAGAGCGCCAAACCTAAGTTATACTGGCTCCTGGATCAGGGGAGCAGAAAAGTAGTTTAGAACCAACTTCCCTGCCCCTGCTCTCCACAGCTACTCGATCCACTTTTCCCCGCTCGCTCAGCTACTCCAAGTCCTCCACGAAGCACTTTCAGCCGCAGCAGGGATCTGGTGCTCAGTAAGGCAAGACTCCAATTCAGCCTCCTCTTTGCTGATCAGCGTGTTTCACAGCCCCAGGAATGCTGTCTCTTGGCCTGAAAGAGTTCCTTCATCTGAACGTAGCTGACATTTAAAGGAGCCCATCCTGGGAAATTGGGTTCTTTATGGGTTTTTCTTTTTAATTTAATTTTATTTAACACACAACTCAAACGTCTTTATAGCTGTCTGCTAACTTACAAAAATGTGACAAATGCATCCTTGCCATGAAGAAAATGGCGAGGTAGGTATGCCATTTCACCCTGAAGCAGCTAATGTAGCTTTAATTATCTTAGCTACAGGAAAAATTGCCCTGAGATACCTAGTCACTACTTAATTTACTCACAACTGGCCACGAACACCACCACCCCTCCAAAAAAAAACAAACAAAAACACCCAGAAAAAAACCCCATCACTTGGCACTCAGTCCCTGAAACCCAAAGACTGTTGGAGGTGCTTAGTGGCTGCACTAGAAACAATCATAAGAGAATTAATAGATTAATTAGGTTGCACTGTCTTTTCCATTGAGCAGGCATTTTTAACCAAGAAGGCTCCTTACCCAAAAAATATAAAAAACTAAACAAATGGTCAATAATGTTTTTCTGATCTTGTATTAATCTGCTATCTAAAATGCCATATGACTGCTGAGATTATATTGATTAGCCAAATTGGAAAGGGTAATGGGGAGAGAGAATTTAATGTTCAAGCAGTAGCTAAAGCAAAGGAGTAATAGGAGAAAGCGGAGATGTACTCTTCCCCTCCCTCTCTAATTACATTTTGCTAATCCGTTCAATTAACATTGATGAATTTTATGATGAAAAGCATAATGAATCCATTAAACAAAAAACAAGTATTGGCATAAACTCTTTTCACCCCAGGAAGTGAATTATATCAGAAAGGCTGTGGTAATTTACTAATAACGTGATCTAATGAAAAGAAGTCATTCATTCTTTGGCCAGTTAGAGACAGATTTGAGGAGGTTAGATTCTGCTCTCAGTTACACCAGGGTAAAGCCTTAGTAAATGCACTGAAATTAACAGGAATCACTCCTTCTTTATACCACTGTAACTGAGAGTAGAATTAGGCCCAGATCATATGTAGCTTGTTACTACCTAATAATAATATGTAACACTGTCGTCAGTATTTCTCTCTCCCACCCCCAAAAGGTACTTCCATGAAAAGTAGATTTGTTAAGCAGTTAATCGCTGTCTTATAATTCATAGACTCTCCTGGAAGTTTTAACCAGAAACCACAAAAGCAGTGACAGTTAAGTACAAATTGAGACAACTATTTATGATTCACAAATATTCCTCCTATAATGCAATCTCCTCTCGCAATGTATGCATGACATTTCTATCATGTGCACACTAAATTTATATGTCATGCATTTCCTTAACAAGACTATTCACACAACTATGATAAATAGTGCCATAATCTGCAGCAATTTCAATCCTTCTGCATGCCAGCAAAAGTCGCTTAGCAACGGTTGTTATGGGCAACACCAGCATCTTTTGCTGAATTCAGTGGCAACCAAGCTTCTACAGGCTTACAATTGAGGCTTATACCTTAGAGAATATAGAGTCCCTTCCCCCCACAAATCCATATTAGTTATAATCGCCCTTTGCACAATGTATAAGGCTTAGCAATTATTAATAATTATCAATTTAGTAAGATCAAAACTGCCATCCTGGAGATGATGCACGTACCTCTTTCTATTGCATTGAAGAGCCATTAACTGATATTGCAACAATGTGACAGCTTGCCCTCTCCCCAGGCTACTTAACATTCACAACATCATCTTTAAAATGAGTTGGGGACCTATGTAGAGAGGTATAAAGAAACCCCTTTACTAGTCTCCTGCTGAGATGCCTAGCTTTAATGCACTTCCAGACTTTTAAAACAATGTGCACATCGGTATATTACAGGCATGCTCTTGATGCTCCTTTATTTCTGGGTCCTGACTATCACCTAATGATTACTTCTCCTAATTGTTTAGTGTTTCACATAGAAGGAACTGTTACACATTTATCCTCTGAGAACTGACCCCGGATGCCATTTTTTTCAATGAGAACTCTGTCTTGTGCTAAGATCCAGAGCTCTCCAGATCCTGTAAACCATCTGAAGAACCTTTCGAGCTAGAGAAAAAAATTCAGTCTGGTAAAATCCAGCCAGAAAAGTGACAGGTGATCCTGTGCCATTCAAAAACTACGTGCACATTAAGCAATGCTGGCTTTAATGATGACAGCTGTGCTATGGGTTAAGGAAGGCATCACGCTACCTGATCACAGGGGAATATGAATATTTTATTTCAAATCAATTACACAGTTGCTATTCCCACTGCTGTCCTTAAGGCTATCAGCCTGCCCACTAGAAAATCCCTGTTCAGAGCGGGTTGACATCTTGTCCTTAAAAAACACCATAGTGGGAGCTGAAACTTGGCATCAGTGGGCTTAATCTGGAATCATTTAAAAAATATGTTTAGCTAAATTGCAAGTTTTCTTTCTATGTTTTAAGCAGCAATTTTCACATACCTTTATATAATTTGCATTTAAATTACCTCATTAGCTGGCATAGCATATTATCTGAATCCCATTTGTCCCCTGTGAAAGATTCCCCTCTTTAAAGAAGTGAAAACTGAAAGTTAAACCCAAGCTCTGTGTTTGAGTTATTATTAAGATTGTAACCAACAAGAGCAAGACATGTCAAAGTTATGGGTGACAGTCCATTGTAAGCAATTACCAGGCTGTCAGATCAGTACATGAGATGAAGTATTATTTGCCATAATATCTTGGTACTGCTAGTTGATTTATGGATTGTGTGTCAGACTTTGATTTGAATTTCTTTGTTTATCCTACGGTTGAGCCCTTCCATGAGTGCTAAGAGGGTACTCTGAGTATAGCTACTGTTTGCCAAAGAGGGTCCCACCCTATTCCCTCTGAAGTAAAACTTTCAGAATGGAACAATGAACCTAATGTCATCAGTTCCTCTTCAAAACCTTTGGGCTCTTTACAGTCAAGAGGAAGTATAGTCTTCTGGTTAGGCCCCTTGATTGGACCTCAAAGAATCTGCATTCAGATCCATTTTTTCCATAGTCTTCTTCCGTGACCTTGAGCAAATGACTTTGTATATTACAACATAAGAACGGCTATACTGGGTCAGACCAAAGGTCCATCAAGCCCAGTATCCTGTTCTCTGACAGTGGCCAATGCCAGGTGCCCCAAAGGAAATGAACAGACAGGTTATCATCAAGTGATCCATACCCTGTCACCCAATCCGAGCTTCAGGCAAACAGAGGCTAGGGACACCATTCCTGCCCATCCTGGCTAATAGCCATCTTCCCTGAATCTATTTAGCTCCCTTTTGAACCCCGTTATAGTATTGGCCTTCACAACACCGTCTATGTTCACAACATAGTCCTATGTTGCCCATTCAAAAATGGGGACAATACTTCATTTCTCTCTGACTTGTCCATTTAGATTGAAAACTCTTCAGGGAAGGGACTATTCTCTTACTGATGTATATATTTGTACAATGACTAGCACAATGGAGTCTCAGTCTCAGTTGGGACATTTAGGAGTTATAGTAATATGAATAATAATAATATCACTATGTTTAACCCCATACTCTCCTTGATTCATAGGGTTTAAGGCCCTAGGGACCACTATATTATCTAATCTGACCTCTTGTATATCACAGGCCATTACATTTTACCAAGCTATTGAGCCCAACAACTTGTGTTTGGTTAAAGCATATCTTCTAGAAAGGTATCCAGTCTGGATGGGAAGACATCAAGAGATGGAGAATCCACCACCTCTCTTGGTAGTTTGTTCCAATGGTTAATCACCTTCATGGTTAAAAGTTTGAACCTTATGTCTAATTTAAATTTGTCTGATTTCAGCTTCCATTCATTGGTTTTTGTTATTCCTTGATAAGCTAATCAGACTGTGCTCTTGAAGTATCTCACTGGCAGGCATTTTCTCCAACCCCTGGGGCATTTTTGTGGCTCTTTTCTGTACCCTCTCCACTAGACCTGTTCTTCAGTATGCATGGCTGAGTGAGTATAAGATTGGGACTGAAATCCTGGGAAAACACCAAATTTTTGCTGCCCTTGCTGGAGACCCATGCCTGACTCCTGTGGAGTCATCAAAGGTGGTCCCCTTGAGAGGGAAGCCCTCTATGGGGCTGCCTCATTGGTCTTTGACCCGGCGCCGATCACCGTTGTGTCACCGGTTGCTGGCTCCCCAGCAATGTTCCCTGTCATCACAGCAACAGTCATTGGTCTCCCAATCACCAACTCCCCAGCACTGCATCTCCAGCACCAAGTCAACAATCACCGGCTCTGTGCCATTACTCTCCAGTGTGGCACCACTCTCCAGCTTCCCATCACAGCCGACTGTGGATTTTTATACATCGGTTGATGTAATGTCTGTGGACTGCTCCATGACCTCAACTGTCTCAAAATACCCATGGACCTGTTACCTGTATATATTTTTGGATATGTGGACTTTCCATGCCCAACCTTACTGGAGTGGGGAAGTTCTTTAATGTCATAAAAGTGACCCATTTGGACCCCACTGAGTGATGCCATAGCATCATAGAGTCTAGTACAGGGAAAGGGAAGAGGACTCATCCAAGAACAATTAACATCGAGTTTCTGCCATATCATATTTTTATAATCCAATCACAAAAATCACTGAATGATCAGATGCCATTGTGGTAGAGATTCTATATGAACCTGTGCCACTTTTTGCTACATGTTACAGGCATTGGAGCAGGAAAAGGCAACAATCCTATTGATTTCAATGGTGACGGATTGAGCTCTCATTTATATGGTCCTCAAGTGTGAACAATTTACAGAACAGTTAAAAACAGGCAAAGAAGTGTGGAAGGAATGCAATGGAATTGTAACAGGAAGGTGAAGAGAAATAGAATAAAAGGAGAAAATGGATGCTGGACTGCATGGTTCATGAAACAGCTTAGCTCTATCACCCCACCACAACTGGCATCCATAGTGGCAATCTTGGTACAGGAGCCAAGGACTGAATGGACCTCCCTGTCACCACCTGAAGGAGTTCTCTCTGGGACTTGGTTGAGGCATGTTGGTAGGAGAGAATGGGGAAAGATTTCTTGTACCTCTTCTGTGGAAAGAGACCTTCAGTCTCCAGAGGTGTCAGTCTGACACTGTTCACTCCACAACCCGCCAGGGACATCACTTGGTAGGTTCTTCATGGACGTTGTGTTGGTACTGTTCACTAACGTGGCTGACACATACCCCCTCTGCTGTGAGAGGGAGACCCTGGCACACTGTTGTCCACAGTGCACTGGGCTGCAGCCCCTTTCCTACCTCCTCCAGAACCTCTTTAGGTTCTGGCTGCACTTTTCCCCTCATATTTTAATTTATGGTTAGCCTGTCCAAGACCCCACTAAGTCCAAAGACCTCCTCCTCATCAACCTTCTCCTGGCACTGGCAAAAATGGCTGTGAATCAGTCCCAGATGAAGAAGGTTGACTGTGAGAAGGACCTCTGTGATTGTGGGATCTTCTTCCTGCCACTCATTTGAGCAGACCTCTGGGCAGGCTTCCTTGGGGCACCATCCATTGACTCCCTGAAAATGCTCTTGAAGCAGTGGGTTCTCTGCTTCATTTTCCTTTGCACTGTTCCTCTCACTTCACTCCTATCCTCGATTCTCTTTTGGTTGTCCCTGTACTTAGCTGACCTCTGTGTCTTTTTTGGCCCCTCCCCTCTCCTGAGGGGTGGCCATTAAGAACATAAGAATGGCCATACTGGGTCAGACCAATGATCCATCTAGCCCAGTATCCTGTCTTCCATCAGTGGCCAGTGCCAGACACTTGAGAGGGCATGAACAGAACAGAGCCATTATCGAATGATCCAGCCTCTGTCATCCAGTCCGATGACAGTCAGAGGTTTAGGGAGACCGAGAGGCAGGGTCCCTGACCATCTTGGCTCATAGCCGTTAATGGACCTATCCTCCAGGAAATTATCCTAATTCTTTTTTTGAATACACTTATACTTTTGGCCTTCACAACATCCCCTGGCAACAAGTTCCACAGGTTGACTGTGCATTGTGTGAAGAAGTACTTCCTTATGTTAGTTTTAAATCTGCTGCCTATTTGCTTTATTGGGTGATCCCTGGTTCTTGTGTTATGTGAAGGGGTAAATAACACTTTCCTATTCACTTTCTCCACACCATTCATGATTTTATAGACCTCTCTCATATCCCCCTCAGTCATCTATTTTCTAGACTGAACAGTCCCAGTCTTTTTAATCTTTACTCATACGGAAGCCATTCCATACCCGGTAATCATTTGTGTTGCCCTTCTCTGTACCTTTTCCCATTCTAATATATCTTTTTTGAGATGGGATGACCAGAACTGCACGCAGTATTCAAGATGTGTGCATACCTTGGATTTATATAGGGGCATTATGATATTTTCTGTCTTATTAGCTATCCTTTTCTTAATGGTTCCCAACATTGTTAGTTTTTTTGACTGCCGCTGCACACTGAGTGGATGTTTCCAGAGAACTATCCACAATGACTCCAAAATCTCTTTCCTGCATGGTAACAGCTAATTTAGACCGCCATAATTTACATGTATAGTTGGGATTATGTTTTCCAATGTGCATTACATTACATTTATCAACATTGAATTTCATCTGCCATTTTGTTGCCCCGCCATGCATCTTAGTGAGATCCTTTTGAAACTCTTTGTGGTCAGCTTTGGACTTAACTATCTTGAGTAATTTTGTATTGTCTGCAAACTTTGCCACCCCTCTGTTTACCCCCTTTTCCCGATTATTTATGAAGACGTTGAACAGCACAGGTCCCAGTATGGATTATTAGGGGACCCTGCTATTTACCTCTCTCCATTGTGAAAACTGACCATTTGGTCCCACCCTTTGTTTCCCGTCTTTTTAACCAGTTACTGATCTGTGAGAGAACCTTCCCTCTTATCCCATGACTGCACAGCTTGCTTAAGAACCTTTGGTGAGGGATCTTGTCAAAGACTTTCTGAAAGTCCAAGTACACCATATCTACTGGCTCTCCCTTGTCCACATGCTTGTTAACTCCCTGAAAGAATTCTAATGTGTTGGTCAGGCCAGATTTCCCTTTCCAAAAGCCATGTTGACTCTTCCCCAACATATTGTTTTCCTCTATGCGTCTGATAATTCTGCTCCTTACTATAGTTTCAAACAAACAATTTGCCTAGTACTAAATTTAGACTTACTGGCCTGTAATTGCTAGGATCGCCTCTGGAGCCTTTTCAAAAATTGGCATTACATTAAGTATCCTCCTGTTGTTTGATACAGAGGCTGATGTAAGTGATAGATTACATACAACAGTAAGTACTTCTGCAATTTCATATTTTGAGTTCCTTCTGAACTCTTGGATGAATGCCATCTGGTCCTGGTGACTTATTACTGTTTAATTTATCAATTTATTTCAAAACCTTCTCTATTGACACCTCAATCTAGGACAGTTCCTCAGCTGTGTCACCGAAAAAGAATGGCTCACATGTGAGAATCTCCCTCACATCCTTTGCTGTGAATACCAATGCAAAGAATACATTTAGCTTTTCTACAATGGCCTTGTCTTCTTTGAATGCTCCTTTAGCATCTTGATCATCCAGTGATCCCACCAATTGTTTGGCAGGCTTTTTGCTTCTGATATACTTTAAAAAAATTCTGTTAGTTTGTGTGTCTTTTGCTAGTTGCTTTTCAAATTCTTTTTTGGCCTGCTTAGTTATATTTTTATACTTGTCCTGCCAGAGTTTATGTTCCTTTCTATTTTCCTCAGTAGGATTTGACTTCCAGTTTTTAAAGGACACCTTTTTGCTTCTAACCACCTTTTTTACTTTGATGTTTAGCCGAGGTGTTATTTTTTTGGCCCTCTTACTGTTGGGTTTTTGTTTTTGTTTTTGCTTTGGGGTATACATTTAGTTTGAGCATCTATGGTGGTGTTTTTAAATAGCTTTCAGGCAGCTTGCAGGCATTTCACTTTTGCCACTATTACTTTACTTGCCATTTAACTGGCTTCCTTGTTTTTTGTGTAGTTCCCCTTTTTTAAGTTAAGTGCTAATGTGGTGGGTTTCTTTGGTATTTTCATCCCTACGGGGATGTTTACATTTACATTGCTATTATCGAGCAGTTCAGCTATATTCACCTCTAGGACCAGATCCAGTGCTCCACTTAGGACTAAATCAAGAATTGCCATTGTCATTCCTATGGTGGGACTTCAGAGGTGAAATAGCCTGGCACCCAATATCCCTTGGGAAAGGAAAATCGGGGCAACTGCTCCGGGCCCTGCACTTTGGGGGGGCCCACAGGCCGGTGTGATTGGCCGGCATGGTCGGTCCCGGAAGACGAATCCATCACTTCCACAGGGCCCGCCATCATGTGGGCAGTCGGTGGAGACAGCGCCCAGCTCGGCTGCCCATGTTTTGGTGCAGTGAGTCCCCTGCCCTGGCCGGAGCTGTGAGCCGCTGTGGCGCTATGGTCAACAATAGTCCTGCGGTAGGCACTGGCAACTGCCAGCAGTAGCAGATGGCCCAGCACCAGGCTGGATCTGTCCTGCCAGCCCAGCCGCCGATGCAGAGTGGGGCCCCCAAGCTGGCGGAGGCTGATTTGTCCCGGCCCATGCACGCCCCTGCTGGCACCTTTCACTAGCACCTCCCTCACTTAGAAAACCTGAAAAAAACCATACATTGCAAAGAAACAGTTGCACTGAAAAGCATGGTCAGACAGTGAAGACATTAAGGACCAGATCCTCGGCTGGCATCCTTGACCTCAGTGGAGCGATGCTGATTTACACCTGCTGAAGATCTGTCCCTCAGTTCTTGGCACCTATACACTAGACAGGGGACCGTTGCCTTTTTAAGCAAACACCGGAGCTCCAGGTTTCTGGGGAACTAAAAATCTGCCTAATGAAACGAAGGCTCTGTTAGACTTCAGTGATGTAGTTTTGCCACATTTCCCGATTTGAAATTGCCGGCTCCTGGGTTAGTTTGAGGGGAGAGAAGTAACAGTGGCATTTATTAATATCATCAGGGCTGACTGGTGCAGCGTCTGTGATATCTATAAAAGAGGAGTATGTGTGAAATACTCAGGGTGCTCCCAGAAGTATTTGAGTGTCTGCATTTTACAGGAACACCAGTCTGCAGGGAAATGTTTTCTGTAGGTTTGCATTAGTCATATAGGAGATACAGTTTCTTTGTGACTGGAACTAATGCAATCTGTAAGAAAATCAATGCAGGTTCACATGAAATTCACACATATTTCTGGGAGTGCAGTGCAGCCTAACTAACAGAACCGTGCTCTGCTAACACAGAAAAATGGTCAATAGCCATGCATTTGATCTCGCTTCTTCCACATTACCTCAAGCCTTCCAGACCACAAAGGACACATCTTCACACAGCTTCCTTCTGCTTCAGAATATATTTCAGCCTGGGATGCCGTCTGCTCTGATCTTGCATTATAAAGACCAGCTTGATTATGTCGAAGCTTGGTCCAGAGGCTCAAAGGCTCTTTCCACAGCTGTGGCATAACCAGGCTGCGGGGGGGGGGGGGGGGGGGGGGGCAGGCGAAACAGCGGGAATCCTACTGCACAGAAACCAGAAATAAGTAAAAATTGCAAAAGGGGAGGATGGTCATGGATAACGCAGGAGGCTGGAAAGGCTGAGTGACATAATTTGACACACATTCGCTGAATAGTTTGACCCAGAAATTGTTTTCCCCCCCCAGCTACAGTCACAAAATGGTGGCTTGTAGGAGGCAGTGCTCGTCTCATAGCTGGTTTTTAGTCCAGTGGGGAGAGCACTCTCCTGGGGTCTGAGATGTCCAGGTTCTAACCCCTGCTTTGGTGCAAGGATTTGAACATAGCTGAGTGCCCTAACCACCAGGCTATATTGATATTCATGCTCGTCTTCTGATCCAATGCCTAGTCAAGTATTTTATACACAGTTCAGCAAGCGAGACTGAAAGAGGGCCCCCTTCAGAATACGCTATGGCCTGGTGATTGGGGCTCTAACCTAAGAGTGGGGGCTTCAAACCTAGGTCTCCCACATCTCAGCTGAGTACCACTTCATTCTCCAGCCATCTTGTGAATCTGGTCCTTTAAAAATGGCCCAGGAATAAAACATTTTGGGTTGAACTATGTGTTTTGTTCGACCCTAAAATGGATTCTTTTGAATTGCCAAAAAGCTTTTTGGAATTTTTTTTATTTGATTTGACCTGAACTGAGAATTATTTTGATTTTTTTTTTTTTTTTGGAACGGCCAGCAAACCAAAAAAAATCAGTTATTTGCCTAGCTTTAATTCCTAGACACGGTGACAGTATGAGAAGTCAACAACAGCAGAGGCAGCGCCAGGCATGTGGTGTTTTGTATGATCTGATCTGGATTTCAAACCTGATGAGTTTTATCCAGATATTACAGTTTTTACTTAAATTAGAAACAAAATGATTATATAGCCTGATTTTTTGATTCATAGCTCAGGCCAAATGTAAAGACAGAACTAAACACAAGACCAAGGAAAGGGGGTGGGGTAGGTGGAGGGGGAGAGAGTCACTAAAACCAGAAGAATAAAGAGAGAAACCCTGGCATAATAGTCAAAAACCGAGCAGAGAGAATCAGCAATATTTCAGTTTAATTTATTTGGGAGGCTTAAACCACAGGCTGAAAACTGGGACAACCACTTTGTTTGTTTGCTTCTTTCTCCAGAACAACCAGATCTTAAGGCTTTGTCCACAAACAGCAAAAAGATCAGATTTTTTTCTTTCAGCCTGTGATCCAGCATCTCCACACCTGCACTGAGAGATGTGCTTGGGTATCATACTTTAGTGGAGTGTCTTCTTAGATGGTGAAGCTGTGGAGAAGCCCCCAAGTGGCTTCAGTTACACCCTGGTCCTCTATCCTGTGTCTGTCTTGTCTGTTTAGATTGTAAACTCTTTTCCGTGTCCATTACTTATCAAAGCATCTGAGGTCTTCTGTCAAAAGAACTAAAAGCCACTATTGCAATTCAAGGTGATTTGCATCCCTGATTAAATGACTAGGGTTGTAAGGGGAAGTGCAGAAATTAGCCCTGAAGTTATTTAATTAAAGCACAGAGATATTACAACAAGGCTCCACGGGTCCCTTCTGTTGAGGCTTATAACCAGGGTTCCATTTAGTGCTAACTGTAGCAGTGGCTTGCATGTCATGGATGATTGTCCATTAGGAACTGTATAGAGACCACCAGCTTACTTCACACAGACCCACCACAACTAGTTCACGACTTTTCAAGGGAGGGCAGAACCTTTTAGATATGTTAGGTGGTGTTTTCTGTACGATGGACTTTAATTAAACCAGTGGTATGTGGCTCACCAGTTTGACCAGCTGGAAGAACTGATTTCAAAAAGGAAGCCACCCTAGTAGAAGATTTTTTTATCCAGCACACAAAGTTGTAACAAGATCTAATAGCTGGAAGTTGAAGTCCACCACAGTTCAAATAGGAAATAAGATGCAAATAAGTGAGTGTATCTAACTGCTGGAACTGATTACCAAAGGATGCGGTAAATTGTGTCACTTGGAGTATTTAAATAAAGACTGGATGTCTTTCTAAAAGTTATTCTCTAGGTCAGCTTCAAATTGTTGAACTAGATGTAGGAATCACTGGGTGAAATGTATGGCTTGTGCTAGGCAGGAGGTCAGACTAGATCGCAATGGTCCCTTCTGCTCTAAGAATCTATTCAACATAGATGGTGTTTCTCCCAAGCTCTTCCAATTCCTAGCTTTTATAGTCTGAGTTCCAAAACCCCATATTCCAGTCCCCTGGTTTTTGCAAACGAAGCTGCTTTTATCATGATTTAAATGAAAGGGATACCATGAATGGATACCATGCAAGATATTCACAGCTGTGTAAACTGACTGAAGAAGAAGATGAAGATGTGTATTAGCAGGAAAACATAAGCTATGTGAGCGTGGCTTATACTTCCATCACTTTGTTCTTTTGTTGTAACTCATGTAGGACCCCTAGTATACAAGGTAATTAGGCAGATAGCGTATTACAGGCAAATAAATGCCAATGGTTCCCTTGTTTGTGGGCAGGTTGTAACTTGTTTATTTCATTATTCTAACACAAGTCCTCCTACACTGGCTGCAAGGCTATGATAAAGCTATTATAGGGACATTAAAAAACAAAGCTCCTTTTGAGAAGACCTTTGGAAGAAATCTGTTTAAAATACAAGGTTGTTTTACATTCAGAATTTTAGATACTGGCAAATCAAGAAAAACAAAACCTGAAATAAAAAAACAGAGTAACTCGACTGTCATTAATGCATGTTCATCTTTTTCTAGGATATTGCTGTCAATTAAAAAGCAACAGAAAAAATATCCACAGCAGGCCACAATGTTTAAAGAGAGTCAGATCTGGTAATTACACTTACAAAGAGTGTTTCAAATTTGGATCCAGTATCCTGGGATAAACTCTGCCCTATATTATGTCATTGAAATTACATCGCAGTCACCGGGTTGCACAGCCATTGCTGATAGCAGAATTGAGATGAATATCTTAAAATTGGTTTTATTCTAAAAACGTTAAACCACTACTCAGGAGATCAATAAATGCCAGGAAGTGAGGCCCTGGCCCTGCAATGAGCTCTGTGGGGACAGAGTACCATTGACTTCACTGAGGGTCGACATACGTTAATGGATTTTAGTGCCAGAAGGGACTGTTATGATCATCTAGTCTGGCCTCCTGCATCCCACAGGTCAGAGAATTTCACCCAGTGATATCTGCATCAAGCCCCTGACTGCTGGTTGAGCTAGAGCCTCTCTCTTAGGGCTTGTCTACATTACCTGCAGGATTGATGGGCAGCGATTGATCCAGCGATTTATCTCATCTAGTCTAGACACGACAAATCGACCTCTGAGCGCTCTCCCGTTGACTCCGGTACTCCACCGGAGCGAGAGGCGCAGGTGGAGTCGACGGGGGAGTGTCAGTACGTTATTCATGTAGCTGAAGTTGCGTAACTTAGATCGATTTCCGCCCCCCCAAGTGTAGACCAGGCCTTAGAAAGACAGTCAGTCTTGACTTAAAGTCTTCAGGTAAAAAAAGCATCTACCACATCTCTAGGTGAGTTGTTCCCATGATTAACTAACCTCCCTGATACTAGTTTGCACTTCCTATGGAGGCCATTGAAGGATCAGAACCTAAATGTCTCTCCAGCCCATCAGTGACTGTGATACAAGCATACCATCCACTTTCAGAGCTCCCTTCATTCCAGGAGCTCAACATGCCTTAAAATAGAAACAGCCTCACAATATCCTTGTTAAAGGCAGAAGTATTATCCCCCATATATTTTTACATATACAGATATGGAAACAAAGGGAGATTTAAGGGGTACATTTTCAAAGGGCTGAATCCAGGATTTCCTTCTGGGGGGAACAGCTTGTGCTCACATTTTGTTCCTATAGCTGCATTACAGGTGCAAAATTCAGGTGTAAGTTTTGTAGGTGAAGTTGCACCCACCAAGAGGAGATCACCGTTTTGAAATGCGATGCCAAGTGACTTCTCTAAGGTCTCACAAGGAGTCAATTGCACGCCTATTCAACCTTCACCACCACACCATTCGTCCTTCCTTCTTAGAGTCACTCATTTTACAATATACTGGTCTCTGTTACACAGGGATCGGCAACCTTTGACACGTGGCCCGTCAGGGAAATCCGTTGGCGGGCTGGGACGGTTTGTGTACCAGGTTCACAGGTTCCAGGCCATTGGGGGCTGCAGGAAGCAGTGGCCAGCACATCCCTTGGTCCACGCCACTTCCCGCAGCCCCCATTGGCCTGCAATGGCGGACCGCGACCAGTGGGAGCTGCGATTGGTCGAACCCGCAGACACTGCAGGTAAACAAACCGTTCCAACCCACCAGTGGATTTCCCTGACGGGCTGCGTGCCAAAGGTTGCCAATCCCTGTAACTACAGTATTGTCTCCTCACAGTAAAAAAGCCCCATTATTTGTGCTCCTTTAATTGTTTTGGTAAACAACCAAGACACTGGCTTAAGACCAGGGGCGTGCACATGTTGGGGGCAACTAGGGGCACAGCCCCCCCTCCCCGTAATCATCAGGGGCACAGCATTTCTCTAGCCCCGTGGCCACGGAGGCAGAGAAGAGCGAGCTCTTGTGGGGGGTGGGTAGGGAAGAGCAAGCTCCTGTTGGGGCCGGGACAGTGGGGGCAGCGAGCTCCTGGAGGGGGGAGCACAGAATGTACGCCTCCAAAAGGTGTCACATTTAAATTTCTGCACACACCCCTGCTTAAGACAGACAAACCATTTTTGCTCTCATTTGTAGTCATTAAAATCCACAGTGATTCCAGACTTCAGTTACTCCATTTATTAATTATTATTATTATTATTAACTTGCCTTATGGTGTGGCCTAGGACACAATGACCCCATTGTGCTACGTACAAACACAGAAGAAAAAGACAGTCCCTACCCCAAAGAGCTTACAGTCTAAGTATAGGACAAGAGGTGGATGCAGACAGAGTGGGGAGCACAAGGGAACAATGAAACCAAAATACTCCATATTTACAACAGCGTACCCTAAAGTAGAATTCGGCCAGCAACCTTCTCATGCAGGAAGGACACACTCTCCATTTAAGACAGCACTTTTGGGCAAGAAACCTAAGGATGTAAGTGTTTCAAGGTGCAAAAAGTAAGCCAATAGAAAAGCTGCATTGCCGGTGTACTGATTCTCTTTCAACCAGACCTAATTATTCATTTACTACTAAATAATGTACAAACATCTATGACTTTTCACAACAAATTAGAACATATGAAAGGTGCCAGATTGATAGCCCTAAAGACCTTAGTTTCTCCAGTCAAGAGGTTCGGAACAGGGCGTGGTGTTGTTCAAGATTATCCACGCTGCCCTGCCATTGTGCCTCAAACCTGACCTCTCAGGGTACGTCTACACTGCAATTAAACACCTGAGGCTGAGCTGTGTCAGATGATTCAGGCTTGCAAGACTCAGGCTGCAGGGATGTAAAATTGTGGTGTAGACATTCAGGCTTGGGCTGAGAGCTGTGGGACCTTCTCCCATCACCTAAAGGTATGTTTACACTGCAGTGTGAGCCCAGGATTAGGAGAACTTGTGTTAGCGGACCCAGGATTTGTTAACCTAGAACTTGAGTGTCTACACTCATTTGTAACTCCGGGTTACGAATTGTTGAACCCTAAGTCCTAGCCTGGGGCTCCAGTGTCTAAACTGCATTATAATGAGTCTAAGCACCCATATCTCAAACTTCCTAGCGCCTTCTCAAAATGTGGCTGCTCTAGCCCTTTGTCTGCGGTGCAGTGTGGGAAAACTTGACCAACCACCAAACTTGACTGTTCAGAGGACAAAGAAAGTGAGCCGCTGGGATTGTGGGATACTTTTGGCTGACTCCCAGAGCACAAGTCCAGTAGGACGGCATCTACATTGCAAAGCAATAGTGCTTGAACCCTGGGTCCTGGCTTGTCTCAGGCTTGGACCTTCCACCTCTGTGGGATCCTGGGACTGAGCCCTGGGTTAGCATGATTTGTGTGTAAACAGAGGGTGGTTAGGCCTGAGCCTGAGTTCCAACCCTAGGCTTACACTGCAGTGTAGACATATCCTCAGGGCATGTGTACTCTGCAAAAAGCCCCTATAATGGCAGCAAGTCTCAGAGCCTGGGTAAACTGACTCCGGCTCATGGAGCATGTACTACAGGGCTCAAAATAGGAGTGTAGATGATTGGGCTAGGGCTGGAGCCCAGGCTCTGAGACCCATGAGGGGGTGGATCTCAGAGCCCAGGCTTCTGTCCAAGTGGGAATGTCCACACTGCTATTTTTAGCTCCATAACGTGAGCCCAAATCAGTTGACTGAGGCACTAAGACTCACTGCTGAGTCTTTTTTTTCTTTTGCTGTGCAGACTTATGCTAAGGGGCCACCAGTTGTCAGAGCATAGTCCAGTTTCCGTGGCCCATTCACTGCATGGCCCATTCGCTCTTTAAGTTGTGTGGAAAGACTAACCAAAAGAGGGTCAACACACGCCAGCATGGTGGGTATTTTGTATTGTGGACTATCTGAAGAGTTGATTTTAATATCTCTTTTCTTCCTGCCTTAGGGATACAGGGATCCCTTTTATTGGTGCACCAAATACATTATCACATACAAGCTCAGGGGCCAAAGAGATTTGGGTAATTATAACAGTTGGTTGAATAAAGAGCCATCACACACGGTTCTATTAAGCTTATTCTTTACAACAAAGAATCTTGGCCATAGCAAGGTATTTTCATTTTCAAAGCCTTGCCATTGCAGAATTGCTAATCATTTTCCTGATCGATAAAAACTGCAGCTGCAATTTACTCCATACGCTATCATTGTCAACTTCATTATCCATTATTTTTGCATATAGGAAGTCAAACAGTGAAAACAACCTTTCTTTAAAAGTATCAGGGGGTAGCCGTGTTAGCCTGTATCCACAAAAACAACAAGGAGTCCGGTGGCACCTTAAAGACTAACAGATTTATTTGGGCATAAGCTTTCGTGGGTAAAAAACCCACTTGTTTTTCTTTAAAAGAACACCATGTAAAGGGCCTGACTGAAAGCCCAATTGAGTCAATGGGAGGCTTTGGATAAGGTCCATACGTGGACAACTAGATCGCAATTTCATCAATATTTCCAGGATGGTAAGGCAGTTTCATTTCAATGATTTCTTCGACTTTCCCTTCTGACAGTCACATCAACCTGAGTTCTCAACCGGGTTGTATTTGGGGCCCTGAGTCAACTAATAAGGAAGGGTTTTAGTCTATACAACGGAGCAATTTGGCAGCAGGAGACTGTCCAGGTTTTGCTGACAGATGCAAATATTTACAGCAGACAGTGAATGTGTCATGAGGTCAAGCAGCAGAGCAGCTGCAGTAACAGTGTAAAGCCACATAATGTTCTCTTTGGCTCCATGTTCACATAATTGATTGAATCAGTAGGTAACCAGTTATACTAAACACCCGTTAAAGTATCTTGTTGCCAGTAAGGGAGCCACTTCTTTTATAGAAAGACATCAATTAGACGAGCTAAGGTCATTTTTAACACCCCACGCAAAGTAGAACAATGGGTATCTAAGATTTGCAATGTGCGCCTTTATACTTGCCACCCTGGCCTGCAACTTTTTCTACCCCCAGTGAAATGTAAATACACACAGCACAGCCTGGTTTTCTTCTTTAGTTGCCCGGTATAATATTACATAGACTAAGGAAAACTTCTGTGCAATATCAGAGTAGGACAGATCAGGGACGTCTCAAAGGGAACACACCCTTCAAATTAAAGATTTGCAAAGCGATAGCAAAAAAATAAAAATGACATGAAGAATCATTTGGCTCTGAGTTTTATTATGAATATAAAGACTTTGTCTATATAATCCCTTCCTCCTTACTTATCCTCCTTGTCAAACTTCATGTCACCCTCCACCCTGTCAAATTTTGTACCCTCATCCATTCACCTGTCAGTTTCTGAAACAATTGCCTCTGTGACTTCTCTCCATGTAGTCTCCTGCATGATATGGCCCCCCTGAATTCATTTGAAAGACACTTACCCTCTCCACTTAGGCCTCTTTTAAAACACCACTTTTCTTGTTGATTTGTATAGAAAATCACTTTTCTTTGTTCCTCTTTCTTGATCTCTGCCTACTTGTCTGTCCTTAAACTGTGACTTCCTTGGATGTCTGGAAGACAACTTTCACCCCAGGTGTGCTATGTGTCACACCAATAATAACTAGGGCTAAGTTTATTGTAATGTTCAAGATCCTGGGCCAATGTACGGTTGAACGGCGTAGCCACTTGAAATTCACAGTTTCAATGTGAGACCCAATGGTTTAGTTTCGCTTTCGTTTGGGGGCTTAGCTCTGGGGTGTTCACCGAGTCAAATGTCCATGGGAAACTCTGAGAAGCAAAGCTGCTGTGTTTGTGATGGCTGTCAGGGACATGCAGTATTCAGCGCTGATTAGTGCACAAAGTTATTTTTTCTCTCTTGGATTTCTCAAGAGAAGCCACTGCTCTAACCTGATCATTATAAAATGCAGCACAAAAAAGTAATACAAAATGAATAGACGTAGTTTGTTTCTGGGATGGAAAGGCAGAGGGGAGAGACATCATGGGTTTTCATTCATTGCATTCAAGCCAAGTTATGGGAGATCCAGCCCGTACTTTGATTTGCCTAAGGATCAAAGCACTTCCATACATGTAAAGCCACCTATTTATACTTAATAGCCTCTCTTTCCACTCTCATGTCTTCCTTTCTTTTTCCCCTTTCCAACTTCAGTTGGGTCAGTTGAGCAAAGCCTGCCTCAGTACAGACAGGTTATTTCCTGAAACTGATATCAAAATCACGACCCATGCGGAGTGGTGGTGGAAGGGGGTGAGGAAAAGCAGAGGCTGAGAGTTTCCCCCATTACCAGCTGAGAGGGAACAGGCATCCTCAGGTTGCTTTTGAACCCAGATTTGCCTCTTTTGTATTAGCTGCTAACTCCACCTTGGCACCGATGAATAAATTCCAACGTCAGCTCAGAGCTTTTCGAAGATGTGGGGATGGACTGATTTGCCGAGGCATCCAAGGAGTGCTTTGCAGGATGTTGTTTTCCTTTACTGTACGAGAGCCTGGCCATTATCGAAGAATGTATATTTCCTTGATAGTGTAAGACAAAAAGGAAACCCAAACCCTATAGCCTCTTTATCACATGCCACAGGATTGGGGGCAGGGCTAAGGTTACCATACATCTGGGTTTTCCCAGACACTGCCTTTTTTTTGATGTTCTGCCTTCTGTCCGGGCGGATTTTTCAAAAACAGGCGATGTCCCGGATTTTTGCAGAGCAATCATTGCAGCTCAGAAAGCATCGACTGGTCCACTTCCCGATTGGTCCCTCCACAGCTGATTAGTCCATTCCCCTGCAGTCACAGCTGCTGGATCTTGCCACCCAGGCCTCGGCTCCCAGCCCACACAGGAAAGCGCTGACTGACGGCTGGTGCTGCATCCTGGGCTTGTGGCTGCTGCCTTGCCACAGTGACAAGGAACAATACTGCCCCCCACCTTTAGGGAGTACCCCCGCTGCAGGTACCCCCTCCAGTGCCTCCAAATTCCCCTCCTAGTACACACACATGCCTCCTGCACCCCTCAGATACCGTCTCCAGTACCCCCAACTGTACCCAGCCCCACCCCCCAGCAGTGTCCTCTTTTTGGGAACCTGAAATATGGCAACCGTAGCTGGGGGTTCTCATATGATAATGCCCCACAGCATTTTCCCTCTGCTAGCAAATCATTTGGACATCTGCTCCAGGAACAACAGTGTTTGGGGGCAAAAACATCCACAAAACTCGAGAGCTTAAATATGTGGCCCAGCATAAATAAGTCATGAGCAGGGCAACGTGTTTAAAATTCGTACCGAGACAAATGAAAGCAAAAAAGAAAAGAAAGATGTTCCATTTGAATAAGCTCTGTGGGACACATCCCTCTCTGGTGTAAACCCCTATTGACTTCAGTGGAATTACACCAGGGATGGAGTTGATTCCAGTGCTTTTGCTTTGAAGGTTTTATCTGCCCCAAAAGCCATAGGCTTGCTCTGAAAAAATGATCATTCAAGTGCTCTTCCGGGGAGGGGAGGGAGGGGACTTCTGCTGTTTGAATTTAATACAAAAAAATACAATCACTAGCAAACAGCTGCATACTACAGCAGCGGGCCAGAGACACATTGTATGGGCCTGATTTCCAGAAACATCCTCCCATTTTGTGAGAGCAGTTTTGCACTTGCAATTAGCTGTGGCCACATAGTGTACAATTTGGACATTAAGCAGGCACAGGCCCCGGGGGAGAGATGGTGGAGTCAGGAAGTGACCCTTGCGAGACGGACTGGCAGAGGTGGCAAACCTGCCAGGGGGAAGGAAAGCTGCTGCAGCAGAGGTTGGGGTCACCTGAAACTGGGAGGGAAATCTGACAGAGCATTGCTACATTCTCTGGTTCATGTCTTTGTCACCGTTCATCTGTTCTCCTTTTCTGTCTCACCCTATCGATCTAACGTACTTATATGGCCCCCATCTCTGCAGTGTCTCAGCACCTCACAGTCTTTCATGTCTTTTTCCCCACAACACCCCTGGGAAGTAGGCAAGTACTATTATCCGCATTTTACAGATGCACAGAGAGACAAAGTGATTTGCCCAAGGCCGTGAAGGAAACCTGTAGCAGAGCAAAGAATCAAATCCAGGAGTCATGTCCTAGTCTTGCATTCTACCCACTGGTCCATCCTTCCTCTCTCTACTGGCTCTGTACAAACTAGGGCTCCACCCTGCCTATTCTGGAACTGAGTCTATGTCTTCGTCCACTACAGAAACAGTTTAGACAGGAAGGTAATTTCTGGAGCCGTGCAAAGCTCAGCAGTTTTGCTTCTCAGGGTTTCAGGAGAACTTTGACTTCAGCTTCAATCCATGGGGGCTTGGAGTTTCAGGTGCAAATGACCAAAACACTCACAGTGAAACAATAATAATTTTACAAAAAGAAAAGGAGTACTTGTGGCACCTTAGAGACTAACCAATTTATTTGAGCATAAGCTTTTCTCACGAAAGCTTATGCTCAGATAAATTGGTTAGTCTCTAAGGTGCCACAAGTACTCCTTTTCTTTTTGCGAATACAGACTAACACGGCTGTTACTCTGAAACCAATAATAATTTTAACTTTATTAATTGTATTCTGGTAATGCCCAGAGGAGTTTGAGGTTCCACTGTATGTACACATACACACACACACACACCATTCTCCAAAGAGCTCACAATCTGCATAGACAATGACAGACAAGAGGAGAGAGAAAGGAAGTAACTGGGGTACAGCACAATTATGTGAGTTGCCAAAGGTCACAGGTAGTCTGTGGCAGAGCTGGGAATGAATTCTCCCAAGTCCCAGCCTAGTGCTTTAGCCACAAGACCTTTATCTCCCCGGAAGGACTGTCAGACAACATATAAGGGATTTTAGCTAACAGCTGAAATCCTGTCAATTACTGGGGTTTTGACCTGACACCAAGTGGGTTTGAACAGGTGTTTGGCTCTGAGAAAATCTTCCAATGACCCTAGGCCTAAATTGCTGTCTAACAACAGTAGATCAAACCAAGCAAGAGTTGCGTGGCTTTGGTTTCATAACAAAAGCTTTACACCACTCTCAAAAATCTCCTCTGATGATCTCAGACAGTAGACACATCTTTCCTCCTGGGGAAGCTATTATTAAACCTGGACACTGTGGATAAATCCATAGCTACTGCATTTCAAAGAGAAGTCTTACACACCAAACTAAGAAGTTGACTGCAGGGCCTTGTGTGGGTAGAAACTAAGCAGAGTAAAGTTAAGTGCCTGGTCGACCGTCTAACTCAGCTTGTCTTATTTTACTTGACCTGTTATGATACAATATGCTCACATTTAAAGGAATGTCAGACCTTGAACGTAGCACAAAGCCATGGGCTAGAGAGAAAAAGGGCTGGAAATCTACAGGGTGCCAACTCCTACAGCACAGGATGAGCTGATGAAAATATAGCAGCTTGAATGGACTCTAGCATTGCACCTCTAAAGAACACTTTCTATACACACAAAAGTCGTACCTCTTTAACTACACCAGTATAATTAAAGCAGTGCAATCCTCCTAGTTTGGATGAGGTTATATTGGTATACAGCTGCTTTGTACCAGACCAGCTCTTCCCTATGGGAAGGGGAATAATCTATACTGGTATCAGGCAACTTTTACACCAGTACAGTTGTGTCCATGCTAGAGGTTGTATTGGTCTATTTAGGTGAAAGTATCATACTCCTAAAATGAAGTAGTTATATTGGTACAAAAGCTCTGTATAGACCAGGCCTCTCCTAATACAAAAACTAGGGGTCACCAAATGAAATTAATAGGCAGCAGGTTTAAAACAAACAAAAGGAAGTATTTCTTCCCACAACGCACAGTCAATCTGTGGAACTCTTTGCCAGAGGATGTTGTGAAGGCCAAGACTATAACAGAGTTCAAAAAAGAACTAGATAAATTAATGGACTAGATAAATTAATAAATTATTAGCCAGGATGGGCAGTGATGGTGTCCTTAGCCTCTGTTTGCCAAAAGCTGGGAATGGGCAACAGGAGATGGATCACTGGATGATTACCTGTTATGTTTATTCCCTTTGATGCACCTGGCCACTGTCAGAACACAGGATACTGGGCTAGATGGACCTTTGGTCTGACCCAGTATGGCCATTCTTATGTTCTAGGCCTAAGGCAATGATTTTTTAGAAGTTTCTAGTGATTGACTGTCTCAGTTTCTAGATGCCCAGCTTCAGACTCCTTCAAGAGTTTGATTTTAAGAGGGTGGATGCTCTGTCCCTTTCAGGTGTATGAAGTTGAACATCCAAAATCATTTGTCACTTTTAAAAAATCTTATTCATATGGCCCTATCCTGCAACCCTTTCTCATGTAACTGCAATGTGACTTCTTGCATAAGTGTGACAGAGACCCCAGGATAAAGTGTCTTCTTTCCTTGCAAACATCTCTCTGACAAACTCTGTCTCTCTGACAAACTCACTATATCAGTGGTTCTCAACCTTTCCAGACTACTGTACCCCTTTCAGAAGTCTGATTTGTCGTGCGTACCCCAAGTTTCATCTCATTCTAAAACTATTTGCACTACTTGTAGATAGTATAGTGCTTAGAAAAGCTTTTTTCATTTTAAGCTGGCAAGACTGAAACTCAGAAAGCTTTCTCTGAAAAAATTCTACTGGCTTACCCACATGTGCAGGGATTTTTTGTCTTCAAACGTTGTTGCATATGTGCCAGCTTCATACTGTTATTTGATAGAGTTTCTCCACAAAGGAAACACAAAGCTTGAGGTGGATCACTATGTGCAGAAGTGAATACAAAAGAAATATATTCCTCGCGGAACTGACGATGGGGGTTTTTTTTCAGTCATTTTCAATTTCTTGCAATTTTCACTGTCACCACTACCACTGCTTCCAGCTCCTCATTTTAAAAATGTATCCATTTTTGCATCACATCCGCACGCAGACCATGACAACTTCAATCTCATTAATGTGCTTGCACGCATCAGTAAATGACATAAAATGCATGTTTAATACAGTGTGTTATGTTAGCATATAATAGAGGATATAAAGCAGTAGAAACAAGTCATTTTGTCTGTATGAAATTTTAGTTTGTACTGACTTCCCTAGTGCTTTTTATGTAGCCTGTTGTAAAACTAGGCAAATACCTAGATGGGTTGACATACCCCTGGGAAGACCTGTGTGTACCCCCAGGGGTATGCGCACCCCTGGTTGAGAACCACTGCACTACACCATACACGTGTTATAGGATAATGAAGAGTAACATGTAAGGCATCTACAGAAAGCTCATAACTTGTCAAGATTCATAATCCCTGTGAGACGTATTTATGGGTAACATTTAGGGAATAATGTATTTATAATGAAAGCATGGCTTATGGATTTGTAGTAAAAATTAGTCACCAGGAGGCAATACATCTCTGTGATGAGCCATTCGGGCAAGAGGGAGTTGTCACCCTGCCCTGTTTGGCTGGTGATGCAATGCCAGGCTCAGTTGTTCAGCCTTGCTCAGTCCCAAGACTTTCAATGGGAAACCATCAGAGGCAACAACAATCAAAACCATTTAAAGATTAAAAAAAAAAAGAGAGAGAAACTTTACAACAAGGCAGGGGTTCGCTCTGTCTGTAAATAGGAACAAAAGGCTGTTTTCAGTGTAACGCAGAGGCGGGAGAAGCACTGAGGAAAACCCATTATGAAGCGGGGATGCTTTATTGAACATATGGAACCTAGTTCTTGAGAAACCAGCCAGCTCTGCAACAGTCTGAACTTTGGTGGGAAAATCTACTTTATGGGCTAGGAAAGGTAACTCTTGATCAGAGTAGACCCATGCTCACTTTTTATGATTCTGTTTTGTATTGTAACCATTTGTTTCCAGTTGAATCCTTATTTTTTCTTAAATAATTTTTTCTTTTGTGTCTTAGTATAAGTGCTCTCAGGTGCTGCGTGGTGGCTGAAGGTTAAACTGGGGTTCACAGCATCTTTGGGGGCAGAGGAGCAGGAATTTCTGTGGTGAGCCCAGCATCAGAAGCTGGATATCGTAGAACGCTTCACAAGGATTCGGGGAGTGGGTGGGCCTATTGTTAACTGGCAAGGTGAAGACAGGGCCAGCATAGCTTAGAGGAGAGAGCGTGAGTGGCTGAAAGGCGGGGAGGGCTAGGGAGCCCACACCCAGCCTCAAGACAGACTCCCTCTTGCTGGAAGCAGGGGGTAACAAGGTGCCCAAGAACCGTCCCAATCAGTAAAAGCTATTTGCATGAGTAAGGTCTGCGGAACCAGGCCTTTGGCCATTTACCTGTTGAGATTAGTGCTTAATGCATCAAATGATCTTTGAGACTTGAAGACACAGAATTAATAACATATCTCTGTACCAAAATGTTATGTGCAGCCCATGAACCACTAATTTCATAAGACACTCAATAAGATTATACCAAGCCTGGCTCAGAAGAGTCCCAGGGACTCTTCTTTACACATAAATGAATCAGACAATCTTGTCATGCCACACTTCAATTCAGAAGGGGGACCAGGGGACAGACTGTAAAAACAGAAGGAAATTGCAAAAAGGTAAATGAAACCCAATTCTGATCTCATGCCGCCAGCCGGACTAGGCAACTGGGAAAAATAAAGTCACATGATTCTTCCACATTTATGATTCCTTCTTATCATTGCTTAGCTCTCCCCAGAACAAACACAAGAAATGGGGAACCATATGGTTGAGAGTCGGTTCAGTTGTGGAAGCCAGGAAATTAATCCGCAGATTTATTAGAGCTGGCAAAAGTAACCCAAGTGGCATTGCTTCTTTCGTTTTCTGCCAACAAATCCTCTGTGATGTGGAGCTTTACCTTGAACAGCAATCGCTTGGTAGACATATGGGCTTTATTCCTGGAAATGGCAATGGAGGTTAGTATTTGCAAATCAAATTGGAGCTCTCTTCCTCCTGCAGCCCTAGTTTCCTAGGCAGACTTCACTCCTGTCAGGAGGAGCCTGGATTTCCACCCCCTCTCTCTAATGTACGTGCTCTGTTGATTTAAGATACCTTTCTGGTGCGGCACTGTAGCAGGAAGAACAAGATGACCATTTAAATGTCACCAGCCAAATAAAGGTTATTCCAATAAAGTGCTTCAACTAATGGCTCAATGCATAAGCCTGGATCCACAAAGAGACTTAGACCCAAATCCTCATTCAGTCACTGGTCCAATTCATATTTAAGTAAAGTGGGATGGCTTCAACAAGAGAGACTCAGAGAGACCCACATCAGAATATCTGCTAGCCCAGTGGCTGGGGCATTTGTCTGAGAGGCCCCTCTTCAAATCCCTGCTCCTCATCAGGCAGGACGGGGAATTGAACGAGGGTCTCCCACAACTCAGGTGACAGCGCTCAAGCAGTGGCTCTCAACCTGTTTACCATGGTAGGCCGCATATGCGGCTCTCTGTGTGTTATGTGGGCCGCACCCACACAATATACATACTACCTGCATGGCCCTGAGGATGTCACATTGGTTGCAACTGTGTGCTGATTGGGCAGCAAGCAGCCGTGGGTTGAGAACCACTGCTTTAACTACTGTGCTAAAGATGATAAGGAAAGCTGCTGCCGCTTCTTCCCTACAGACATTCTGTGTGAAGTTCTGTTCTTTGGGCATACCTGCCAGATCTGGCCTCTCAAGGAAAATAGGTGAAGGGATGCCTATCCTCACCTGGTGTGAGGATCACACTGGGGCTCAGCCATAGGTCAGGCATCCAGACGCTTGCCTGAGGCAGTAGTGTGCATGCTTTGAGGCAGAAACTTAGGAACCTAATGAGCTTTTACAGTGAAAATTTGGATGCTGAGTGAGTTTAGGCACCTATAAGGTTAGGTGATAGCCAAGCAGGGGGGTTTATGGATCGGAGCGTTGCCTCGAATGGGGGGCTTAGATGCCTAAAACTGGGCTTCAGACACCTAAATCCCTTTGTGGATCTGGCTCATGGTGCCCAATTGCTAGGAGACCTTCAAGAGTCATTATCATGGGATGCTTGGTATTCTTATTTTTCCTGAAAAGGTTCTCCCAGCATGGACAATGGCACATTAGGGTCTATAATCTATTTAGTGCACACAATCAGCTGCTAAGCTAAAGCTCTTTTTCTTTTCTGGTGGAATCAACATTCCCAACACTCCTTTGGGCATACTCAGAGAGAGGTATCAAAGGGTTGTCTTCTAAAGAGAGAGAGGTCGAGGAAGAGTCTTAGAAGCGCAAAGGCAAACATGAGTAGCATTTGGAAGCAGCCCAGTGCAGCCGTAGAACATACAACATCAGCATAGGGGGCCTTCAGGCAGGCACTGGAAACCTCCGAAAGAGAATTGCTAAAATAACACTAACTTTATTTCAAAGGTTTCTCCTGAGTTAATGATACACAACTCTGAGGAGAAGACTCAGTAGTAATAGCAGAAGACACCATGTAACTAATAGCACTTCTCAAGGGAGTTACTACTGAAATGAACATGTATGTTATCGTACCATAATATGAATCACTACTGTCCTTTCTACAGCAAAAGTAGGAGTATAATATAGGCACATCAGAAATAA
Source organism: Chelonia mydas (assembly GCF_015237465.2). Taxonomy (NCBI): domain Eukaryota; kingdom Metazoa; phylum Chordata; order Testudines; family Cheloniidae; genus Chelonia; species Chelonia mydas. Next base: position 332,066,470 of record NC_057849.1, on the reverse strand, counting down.
TAGGAATACCTAACTCTTATATAATGTTTTTCATCAGTAGATCTCAAAGGACTTCACATAGTCTGTAATATATTTATCCTCACAACACCCTTGTGGCGTAAGAAAGTGCTGTTATCCCCATTTTTACAGATGGGGAACTGAGGCACAGAGAGGCAAAGGCCCAGATTTTTAAAGGTATTTAGATGTTCCTGCACTCGGCATTGCAATGCCTAACTTGATTTAGGAGCCTAGATCTCATTTTCATAAGGGATCATGGCACTTGGTAGTCTAAGTCCCATCGACAGCCAACAGGATTTAGACTCTTAAATGGGCCTGGTCTACATGGGGCGGGGGGGGGGGGGGGAAATCGATCTAAGTTACGCAATTTCAGCTACGTGAATAACGTAGCTGAAGTCGACGTACTTAGATCTACTCACCGCTGTGTCTTCACCGCGGTGAGTCGACTGCAGGCACTCTCCTGTCGACTCTGCCTGCGCCTCTCACGCCGGTAGAGTACAGGAGTCGATGGGAGAGCGCTCGAGGGGGGGGGAGGGGGGTTGATTTATCATGTCTAGACTAGAAACGATAAATCGACCCCAGCTGGACTGATCGCTGCCCGCCTATCCAGCGGGTAATATAGACAAGCCCTTAAATGCCTAAATCCCTTTTGAAAATGAGCTAGGCTCCTAAATCAGTTCACTATTGTGATGTAGTGCACCAATGCCTAGATACCTTAGTGACTTATCTAGGCTCACAGAGAAAGTCTGGGGCAGAATAAGGAACTGAACCTAGATATCTCAAGTCTCAGGCTAGTGCCCAAACTACTGGATCATTCATGCTGTAGCTCTACCTGCTTAGCCAAATGATCCACCTAGTCCAGTTTCATGTCTTCAAACGTAGTCAGCGCCAGATGCTTTAGAGAAAGGTGCCAAGTATGGACAATTTTGTAACATGTCTGTGACCCCCTGCTGCCCATTTTCCAAGCTGGTAAGTCAAGGAACTGAAGTAGCTTGTGGAATAAGACAATTCCATCAAATCTTGTTGTAGATCTAAAAGAGGTTATGATGAATAAGGGGAACAAGTCTGCGTGTGTTTAAAAGCTAATATTTTAATATTCTATAAAATTTAGGGCTTGTCTACAGTTAGTGCATGGCAAGCCAGGCTGTAAATCTGCAGCACACTAGCTTGCCATGCACTACCTGGCTGCGCGGACCCTGCTACTGCGCCCTAAAAGTTCCATAGTGCACTTTGATCTATTGCTGTTTCAAACTTCTCCCACAGCTGGTTTCAAACTGTAGCAGGTTAAAGCACTCTATGGAACTTTTAGTGCCTGGTTAGCAAGGTCCACATGGGAACTTCGTGTGGCAGCAGGCCATAGTGCTGTACATTCACCCCTTAGCTTGCGGCCCACTAACTCTCTGGGAGGACAAGCCCTTAGTAAAGCTATGACCACAAAATTATTGTTGAAAAATTACATATCTCCCGAAGAATGTGTTAAAACTGGAGACTAAATTCAAATAATTAAAGCCTTAAATAGAGAGATGGTAGTCCCACTTTAAGCGCAAGTCTCAACACAGCGTAAAACTCTGGGTCCTCTATAACGAGAACTTTCTGAGGTTCATCCATCTATGTTGTAACCTTACTGTGACTGCTGTACTGCATGGGCCTGGTAAGCAGTGTCTCCATCTCTTCCACAAATAACTACAGCATTCACAATCTCCTCCCCCACACCTCCAAGCCTCTCTTATTTACCATAGGAAAGAGAATAAAAATGGTTTGTTAAAAGTAAACACAAAGGAATGAAAAATACAAAGGAGCCTGAACCAGGAAGCTGGACTAAAGCAACCCAAAACGTCAGGGATTAACTGGGAATGAAGGGGCGAATAGCCTATTTGGCCGGCCGCACAGGGGTGAATTTCATGCAATGTCTGTAACAATACATGCGCTGGGCCAGTTTTAGTTACCAGAAGACCTCATTTTAATGAAGCGGCGTTACATGTGGGTAGCCAAGAGCAGTATCAAAGCTTCACGTTTCAGTGAATATTGAACTAAATAGCGGCCATCAGGTTAAAAGTTGTTGATATTCACTTACCCAGACACCAATTCCTGCACAGATTGTGAAAGGGAATGTGTGAGGGTGTACCCGCATTTTCATATCTGAAAAATCCCATTGATTGTATGGACATACACATCAGTTTAACTGTTTTTTCTGCTGCCTACAGGAAGAGACAATAGCGTACGTGTGCAAAATTTAATTACATGGGAATAATTTCATATTTTACTACTTTAACTTATCACTCTAATACAGGAGGCAGTAAAATGCTTCATTTTGAAAGAAGTATCTACACGAGCACACACAAATGCATTAGTCCACATATTCGCATCAATGAACTAAAATATAATAAAGAAACATTTGAATCATCCACATCATGAAATTAATGCTTCCTGTGATCATATAAATCCATTGTCTCTGCAGAGGTGATTTTTAGAAGCAACTAACCTTTAAAATATTAAACAGTGTAAATCTGTGAGTTTGCCTCTGGCCATTTGGAGGAAAATGATCTAGTTTAAATATAACCCTGTGTATTTGTTTGTAATAGAAAAGATTCATTTACATCTGAACCACGGAACCTTAAAGCAGCACATGGGCCAAGTCTGGCCCACAGAATCCCAAAATGTCACCTGTGTTCACGCTGACCCCATAACTGGAGGATAAGGACAGAGTTTGATCTGCTGGGGAACTCTCCCAATGAGGAACATCCATTCACCAGCCAAAGAAGATACAAATGCAAACAGATATCAGGGTTGGGTGCCTCAAATTTTTTATTTAATAGATGATATAAATGGACATTCAATCTTCAAGTTCCTGACCAGTCGTTAATGTGAATCGCCCTATCAAACCGTGATGCAAAGAAAAATGTATTTAGAGATCAGAACGAGACCTAATGTGCAGGGCTGTGTCAGAGACAGGATTTTATTCTGTGTTTGTACAGCACCTAGCTCAATAGGATAGGCCCATGATTAGGACTCCTAGTTGCTATGGTAACACAAAAATAATAAAATAATAACAACAACAACACTGGACTATGTGGACAGGACAAATTTCAGATCACATTAAAATAGATCAAAATTTTTATTTAGGGTCAGGTTCCACCATCTTTACTCACACTGAGTCATTGATTTTAATGGAACTACTTGCAGAGTAAGGTGCTACTCAAGTGATTCAGTGTGGCAGAATCAGGCCCTTAGACTTACACACATAAACATACCTACCCTGGGCTCTGTGTGTCTTTGCAATCATAAAAGTAACAGATCAGCCGTAAATAATACCAAGTCAGCACGAGAATAAAGTGTCCCGAGCCTCTCACCCAACCCCTCCTGCAAATACAGATCCTAATCTCATGAAGGCTTCAGTGAGACAAATGGGTGAGTAAACTGCTCTGATGGATCATGCCCACAGCACTTCCTTAAAGTGGATGCTGTGTGTCACATGTGCTGGTCCAGAAATGTAACATGTCTGACAGGCAGCACACTCCAGGGGACAGGACAAGTTCAGGTGATGTGAATCGCTTTCCTGGTTCAGCCACTGACCTGCTGTGTGACCTGGGACTTTGGGGCAAAGGTTGTCTTTTACTATGCATACGTCAGTGCATAGCATAGATCTCAGCTGGAACCTCTAAATGCCACCACAAGAATAATGAATCTGTTCTCATCGGCAATGTGACCCCTGTGGATTTCAGTATGGAATGTTGAGTAATGCTGAATGATGACCATACATGTTATGTAGGTTGCCATGACAGAGCATCACATAGTGTAATGTATTGCAAATGGCATAGCATAACAATCAGAGCCTCTAGAATGGCTATAATTAAAAGTGTATGTTCCCTTTTCAGTTAGAAACACAAGGTATATCTATTGCAGGTATTATAGTACTCAGTCGGCTTTGAAGTATAAAACAGGAAAGTTTAGAGATATCATGTAATCTGAAGCTGTTTAAAACAAAAAGTTTGCTTCAAATTGAAAATTACTCCTCCCATCTACTTCCTCTGTGCTTAGAAACAAGCAGCTTAGCTCAGTCTACAAATCATCAGTAAAAAAGGCCATTCCTTGCAGTACCCTCCAAAGACTCCTTCCACCGCTGCCTGGTAATCCATAATCAAAATGAATGACAGATCACACGGTGCGATTTCTGTTTGTAGATCTCTGAAGTCGAATCAATGAACACATCTTAACGCCCCTCATCTAGACTACTTGAGCCCTAGATCTATTTATTTTCCACAAATAGGTCTGAACACTCCAATTTAATAGATTGCTGGGCCCTCCTGTCCATTTCTTTGTTCATTAATCTTCATAAAGAAATATGGCAATGCTGTAGCCCCCCCTGCACTACCTGCTTCTCTGTGGGCTCCAGTGAATAAATGAACAGTAATATGTGGAGAGACAGCTGTAAGTCTGGACATTTTTTTTTTTTTACATTTTCCGCTCCCTATGGAAATGTAAAGCTTTGTATAGATTAATTTGTTATGCTGTGCACACACAATAGGGCAGTCTGAACTGTTGTTCTAACAAGAGTTAAAACAATATAGTAAGTTGCAGGCAACTTGGTTCTTCCTGGTATGGATCAGTCAGCTTAGGCCAGGCAATGAAATTTTAATTTTTCTTGGCAATGGTCACATTTAATACCTTTTCTGAAATTCTTCTGAAGGTGAAAATTATTTAAAGCATGTTCATACAATAAAGCAAACATATTAGTTTTCAAATAGCAAAGGAATTTTTTTGAAATGGCCACTCTGCCTGCAAAATCTGTGTGCACCCACATTTGCACGTGCAGAGTGGGCAGCTAAATGCTTTAGGGGCTACATCCATAGATTTTAAGGCCAGAATGAACCATTAAATCATGTAGAGCCTCCTCATATATAATACAGGGCAAAACATCCAGGAGGAGTCACCAATGAATGCAGACAGAGCACAACTAATGCAAACAGAACATTCACAGAAAGCTGCAAGGACAGGACTTGAAAACCCAGTAGGTAGTGCTCACATTTAGTGGCCTAAGCATGTCACAATGAGCCCAGGGGCGGTCAATTATTTTTTGACAAGGTCCAATTCTCTTGGTGAAGCTATAGTCAAGGTCCAGACCCCAGAGAAAATAATAAAAAACCCAACAATAATGACAATGAGAAGTAAATAAAAAGATCTGTTCAAAAGAGTCTGGTGTTCTGGATTTGGCCCACAGTCTGCCTATTGACTACACCTGCCTTAAATCATGTTAAGTAATATCTTGCCCCATGAAGAGTCCCATTAAAGACAATGTGACTATTTGTGGAGTAAGAGACTCCTCCCCTGAGTAAAGAGTCCACTCCTCAGCTCGTGTCATACAACGTAGCTGCATTGGCTTCAATGGAGCTATGCCAGTTGACACAAGATGAGGAGCAGGCCCAGTAATTTCTTCTGTAGATATGTAGTTACCTATTTTGGGCCTGATCCTACACAGCACAGTTGCATGTAGAAATGCAAGGTTCAAAGACAGTGGGTGCAGGGAATTGGATTCTGCATTAAAGCAAATGCTATACCATGGCCCCCAAGTTCCTGTGGCTAGCTTCAAGCCTGAGAGCGGGAATAGCTAAGCACCTCATTAGCATGAGGATCACCACATTCAAATCTGTCTCTGTTCAGCGTGCCCATTCTCCATCCTCAAGTCCACCGCACTTGTGAGTAAGGCAGCAGGTGCACAAGAAGTATGAAACTCACTACTTGGGAACAAAAAGAAAAGGAGTACTTGTGGCACCTTAGAGACTAACCAATTTATTTGAGCAAAAGCTTTCGTGAGCTACAGCTCACTTCATCGAATGCATACTGTGGAAAATACAGAAGATGTTTTTATACACACAGACCATGAAAAAAATGGGTGTTTATCACTACAAAAGGTTTTTTCTCCCCCCCACCTTTTGTAGTGATAAACACCCATTTTTTTCATGGTCTGTGTGTATAAAAACATCTTCTGTATTTTCCACAGTATGCATCCGATGAAGTGAGCTGTAGCTCACGAAAGCTTATGCTCAAATAAATTGGTTAGTCTCTAAGGTGCCACAAGTCCTCCTTTTCTTTTTGCGAATACAGACTAACACGGCTGTTACTCTGATACTTGGGAACGGTTATGCATAGGCTTGAGCCTTACTTGTACCTAGCCAGGAGCCCAGAAGTGCTGCCCACTGTGCAGAGTCTTGGAGGATCAAGGCTGAAATATGGGCTTTGCCTACTAGCCTTCTGCAGAATTTCCCCTGTGTTACTCTATGCTTGATAGGACAGGAACAACCAATCTCCCACTTTATTTGCCCCCACCCAGCTCCAACATGGAGTTGCTCGGCACTTTCCTCAGGAGACGCAAGGCTTGTTTGAATAAATTTAGTTAGCAAATGTCCATAAATAAGCATCCCCTCACTGAAACAACACCTATGTGGTTGCCATGCAGCATCTCCGTGCTAGAGATGGGAGGGAGGAAAAGCACATTTTCTCAGTAGAATGAATATTAACAATGTTTGTCAGCCGAGTAATGCTGGCTGCATTTGGATGACCGACTATTTGAGTGATTGTCCCTTTAGCCTGCAGTGCTGGTGCCAGAAGCAAGAAGTCCACAAAGAGGGGTGTGAGACTTCTGCCTGCTTGCTGCATTTGAAATGCATCAGCTAGCCAGGCATTCCTGTCCATATCTTCACCCACATAAGTAGAATGAAAGGAAGAGCCACTCCTTCAGCATCCCCTGCCCTTCACCTCTTTGGGGGAGAACCTCCATGTTTTCCCCCTACACCACCCCATCCCTAGATTTTCCTGAGAGGAGGGAAAAGAATATCTAGCTCTGCCGATGCTCCTTGAGGCAGAGACCGAAGATAGCCACACCCCATAGGCAGTCCAGTGCTTCTTATATCCTCACCATCATGCACTCAGCTTGGTTTCCCAGGATGGTTAAGGAAATTTCCAGAAGCACGAGGCAGCCCATGGGATGGGTAGGTTTGGATTCAACTCATCTGATTAAATCCAGGTATTATCCAGGTCCGAATATGTTATTTGGCCAGATCTCTCCATCATGCTGAGGATTTGACCCTACATATTTGCATTGATCTCATTTAAAAATATTGCAGATCATAGCACAATAAACAGACAGCAAAGACAGGATTAGAGAGAGAGGCTGGGTGGGCTGAATATAGGCCTAAAGAGTCTTCAGTGTTGTATGGTGAGTAGCATGCTACCGAGTTTTTGCAAAAGTATAGTACTCCAGATAATCGCTTTTCCTCTTCAAAAACAATGTCACTTTGTGCGAAGTGCCCTGTGATCTGTTGCATGGGCAACAAAGTCTTTGATAAACAAAAACCATTAGTCCCGTCCGTGTAGGTTTGCGCTGCTCCGATATCCAATAGCTACGTAGATACTTGTTACTGAGAAGCAGTGAGAATGAAATACATGGAGCTGAAGCCCCAAGAGACAGAGCTTCAGATCATGTGGAAGGAGGATCTGAGTCTCTTTTTGTTTAAGGGTTTGAACTAGCTAATGTTTGATACATTTTCCTACAGACGAGAAAGCATTGGCCTGTCTCAAAGGTGAACTTGACATTTGTCAGTAACCTTTAATTTCATCCGTACTCTCAGAGACAATAGCTGTAGACTGAAGCAGCAGGAGTAGAACTTCCTCTTCCCAATAATCATGCTGCCTCATTCTGCATTAGCTCCATATCCCAGATCAGCCGTTTAGTTAGAGGTGGATTTACACTGCAAAAATTCAGCTCAAGATTTCACACTCTCCCCTCCCCAACCTCTGTTTTCAGATCTTGGATTTAGGACTGGGCCAATGAGGGATAAAGGCCAACTGCAAATTTCAGATCTGGATCCAGATTTGGGTTATAAATACCCCTGGCCCTCAAGACTCAGGAGTGTTAAAATCGAAAGTGTGGGGCCCAAGCCCCTCTTTGGGAAACAGCCCACTGATGCTTCATTATTTAAATGTCTCGGACTATGTAGACACGCCAACCAAGGGGTGTCATTTGCAGTTTGTGTAGACATACCTGTGCTGTTGTTAATCTAGCCAGCTTGCTAGAAAGAGCAGTGAAGACAGAGCAGCACGGGTTTCAGTGCAGGCTGCACAAACCCAACTGGCCAGCATGAGCACACAGGCCATGTTGCTAGCCCACACTAAAGTCCATGTTGCCTCGACTTCACTGCTATTATTAGTGAGCTGGCTAGATTAGAGCTAGTGAGTGTCTGTCTACACAAACTGCAAATTACACCCCCAGATGCAGTGTCAACATAGTCACAGACAAGCAGGATATGCCCATCCGTGGTGTGAGAGGAAGGGATAGGGCTCAGAGGGTGAAAATCTGCTTTGATTGTGCCTGACAACCCATCCTCTAATGTCAGGCCTACTCAGTGGCCACGCTCAACCTATATTTGCAGTGCAGCAGTTCCCTTCGTTAATGAAAATGCTTTTTTAAATTCTTCCCAGCTGCTATATGCTGTTGTCGATTTCCACACCTGGAACCGCCTTTTGTAACAGCCAGGGGTGCAGATCAAGTGTTAGTCATGTCATGTGACAGTGGGCCAACAAACTTTGTGAGACTACGAAAACAGCATCAACTTCAGTCTGCTTTCTCTCTTTTTTCCCCTTCATTGTTCAGCTTCCCACATCTCCTCCCTGTTTGACATCTTCATCCAGATTTAAAGAAACAGTATATATATCTTCACCATATATGTCCCTTCAAAAAATGAAACAAAACAAAACAACGAAAACATCATGGTAAGTTGCAAATGCTTTTCCAGTCTGGGTGATCCGAAATAAGTATAAAACAGGAATAGCCAAATAATGTATTATGACCTGGATGATACCTGGAACACAGTAATACCAGGGTACAAAATATATCGGAAGGACAGAACAGGTCATACTGGTGGGGAAATGGCACTCTATGTGAAAGAAAATGTAGAGTCAAATGAATTAAAAATCTTAAATGAACCAAACTGCACCACAGAAATCTCTATGGATAGTAATTCCATGCTTGAATAATAAGAATATAGCAGTAGGGACATACTACCAACCACCCGACCTGGAGTGTGATGGCGACACTGAAATGCTCAGGGAGATTGGAGAGGCTATAAAAATAAAAAACTCAATAATAATGGGGGATTGCAACTATTCCCATATTGACAGGGTACATGTCACCTCAGAATGAGATGCAGAGATAAAGTTTCCAGCTAGTCCTGGAACCCACAAGAGGAGAGGCAATTCTGGATTTACTCCTAAGTGGAGCACAGGATCTGGTCAAAGAGGTGAATATAGCTGAACCGCTTGGTAATAGTGACCATAACATAATAAAATTTCAAGTATCAGAGGGGTAGCCATGTTAGTCTGGATCTGCAAAAGCATCAAAGAGTCCTGTGGCACCTTATAGACTAACAGACGTATTGGAGCATAAGCTTTCGTGGGTGAATACCCACTTTGTCAGATTCATGTAGTCCGATGAAGTGGGTATTCACCCACGAAAGCTTATGCTCCAATATGTCTGTTAGTCTATAAGGTGCCATAGGACTCTTTGCCGATAATAGAATTTAACATCCCTGTGGGGGAGGGGAGCACCAAAGAAGCCCACCACAATAGCATTTAATTTCAGAAAGGGGAACTAAACAAAAATGAGGGTGTTAAACAGAAATTAAAAGGTACAGTGCCAAAAGTAAAATCTCTGCAAGCTGCATGGAAACTTTTTAAAGGCATCATAATAGAGGCTCAATTTAAATATATATTCCAAATTAAAAAACATAGTAAGATGACCAAAAAAGTGCCGCCATGGCTAAACAACAAAGTAAAAGAAGCATTCAGAGGCAAAAAGGCATCCTTTAAAAAGTGGAAGTTAAATCCTCATGAGGAAAATAGAAAGGAGCATAAACTCTGGAAAGTGAAGTGTAAAAATATAATTAGGAAGGCCAAAAAGAATTTGAAGAACAGGAGGCAAAGACTCAAAAAGTAACAGCAAAATATTTTTAAGTCCATCGGAAGCAGGAACCCTGCTAAACAATCAGTGGGGCCACTGGATGATCGAGATGCTAAAGGAGCACTTAAGGAAGATAAGGCCATTGCAGAGAAACCAAATGAATTCTTTGCATTGGCCTTCACAGCTGAGGATGTGAGGGAGATTCCCAAACTTGAGTCATTCTTTTTAGGTGACAAATCTGAGGAACTGTTCCAGATTGAGGTGTTATTAGAGGAAGTTTTGGAACAAATTGATAAATGAAACAGTAATAAGTCACCAGGACCAGATGGTATTCACCCAAGAGTTCTGAAGAAACTCAAATGTGGAACTGCAGAACTACTAACTTCAGTACAAGGCAAATTGGTTGAAACTATAATAAAGAACAGAATGATCAGACACACAGATGAACACAATTTGTTGGGGAAGAGTCAACAGGGTTTTTGTAAAGGGAACTCATGCATCATCAATCTACTAGAATTCTTTGAGGGGGTCAACAAACGTGGACAAGGCTGATCCAGTGGATATAGTGTACTTGGACTTTCAGAAAGCCTTTGACTAGATCCCTCACCAAAGGCTTTTAAGTAAAGTAAGCCATCATGGGATAAGAGGAAAGGTCTTCTCATGGATTGGTAACTGTTTAAAAGATAGGAAACAAAGGGTAGGAATAAATGCCCAATTCTCGGAATGGAGAGAGGTAAATAGTGGTGTCCCCAGGGGTCGGTACTGGGATCAGTACTGTTCAACATATCTATAAATGATCTGGAAAAAGCGGTAAACGGTGAGGTGGCAAAGTTTGCACATGATACAAAACTACTCAAGATAGTTAAGTCCAAAGCAGATTGAGAAGAATTACAAAATGAATGGGGAAGTGTTATATACTCCTACACATAACACAAGAACCAGGGCTCACACAATGAAATTAATAGGCAGCAGTTTTAAAGCAAACATAAGGAAGTACTTCTTCACATAATGCACAGTCAACCTATGGAACTCATTGGCAGTGGCAGTTTTGAAAGCCAAAGTATAACTGGGTTCAAAAAGGAATTAGATAAGTTCCTGGAGGATAGGTCCATCAATGCCAATTAGCCAAGATGGTCAAGGATGCAAACCCATGTTCTGGATTTCCCTAAACCTCTGACTGCCAGAAGTTGGGACTGGACAACAGGGGATGGATCACTTGATAACTGCCCTGTTCTGTTCATACCCTCTGAAGCATCTGGCACTGGCCACTGTTGGAACACAGGATACTGAGCAAAATGGACTGTTGGTTTGACCCAGTATGGCCATTCTTATGACCCCACTGGAAACACACCCCCTCAGTGACAATTCTGCATTTACAATGACATTTTGAGGCCTATCAGTTAGTCAGTTTTTAATCCATTTAATGTATGCCATGTTGATTTTATATCATTCTAATTTTTTAATCAAACTGTCTTATGTCCCCAAGTCAAATGCCTTATAGAAGTCTACGAATATTACGTCAACACTGTAACCTGTATCAACCATAAAAAAAAGAAACCAAGTTAGTCTGATAGGCTCTATTCTCCATAAACCCATGTTGATTTCATTAATTACATTACCCTCCTTTAGTTTTTATTAATTGAGTCCTGTATCAGCTGCTCCATTATCTTGCTTGGGATCAATATCAGGCTCACAGGTCTATAATTAGAGAGATAAGGTGGGTGAGGTAATATCTTGTATTGGACCAACTTCTGTTGGTGAGAGAGACAAGTTTTTGAGCTTACACAGAGCTCTTCTTCTGTGTACTCTGAAAAGCTTGTCTGGCTCATGACTGATTCAATAAAAGACATTACATCACCCACCTTGTCTCTTTAATATCTTGGGACCAACACAGCTATAACGCTGCATACAGGCCTATAATTACTTTGGTCATTTGGTTTACCCTTTTTAAACATTGGCACAACATTAGCTTTCTTCTAGGCTTCTGGAACTTCTGCAGTGGTCCAAGCATATTGAATATTAATTTTGTTATGTTCCTTATCTAAATTGCATAAGAACCTATGACATTTCTCTCTAAATTTCCACATCCTTTATTGGTAATAATTTCAATATTTTATCCCAAGCAAAATGTGTATGTTTTACAAGAACTCAGCTCTAAACATGAGAACCAAATAAGTAGGTTCAGATATCACAGCTAAATGAAATGATTTTATTAGGGCTGGCTGAACAGTTTTTGTTAGAACTTTGATACAAAATTGTGTTTTTGTCGAAATTAAATTTTTCACAAAATGTATGCTTTCTTTGGAAAAGGTTGACTTTTTGTTGAAAAACTAAACGCTCCTAAACCAAAAACTGCAAATTATATTTTGATTAGTTTTTTAAAGGATTTTTAAACAAAAAATTCATTAAAAATTTTAGTGGAAAAAATATTTTCTAATCAGCTCTAAATTTTATGCACATTGGGCCTGATCATCAGGTAATGTAAATCAGCATAGCTCCATGTAGTCAATGGACTTTTGTTGATTTACTCCTTCTGAGAACATGGCTCAGATTCTCTAAGGTAACCTCACTTTAAATTACTACAGACCATTTTCAAACCTCCAGTAAATTATGATTGTGACATTCCCCAGGGTACAATCTGGACTCTTGTACAGCTGTGTCCCCTCAATTCACAACCTGGGGTGCCTTTTACACTGCTTTGCTATGAGAGCAGCTACTCCTGGCCTCTCTAGCATGCAAAATCACTCTCAGCTGAATGATATGAGTGCTTCTAGCCAGCCACTCCTGAATTACATTGCAGAGTGACACCAGCAAATTCTCAGTCCCAGATTTGTTCCCAGAAATGTGCATCTTATACTGTCCAGCTCTTTCCTTCTGTGCAGTACAAGCTCATGGAAAGTCCGTCATTTTATTAATAGTAAATTATATGCACAAATGCTGTTATCCCAAATGGAGGTTCCCAAATACTTCAATCCAAACACACACTGGTTTAGATAAAACAATAAAACAAGTTTATTAAGTACAAAAAGATAGATTTTAAGTGATTACAATTAATGAGGCATAAATGTCAGAATTGGTTGCAAAGAAATAAAAGATAAAACTCAAACTAATACCTCACTTAACTAGCTAAATGTATTCAAAGCAAAGGTTTTTCTCACCACATGCTTTTACTGGCTGAACTCCTTCAGTCAGGACCCCTCCTCCAGTTCAGTGTTTCTTCAGGTGTCATTGATACCGTGAGCAGAGAGAAAGGGAGAAGTGTTTTGGGGCTTCTCTTCTCATTTCTTATAGTTCTCTTTTCCCTTTGAAGCTCATCTCCAGCTGGGGTTCAGGTAACAGTAAGTCTGTCTGTCAAGATGTATATTTCTTACTTACATTGCTCTTTCCTGCTGAAGAAAAGCTGCTTAACCCGGTAATTGTCCACTTGATTATGTTAACACTCGACTGAGGTGCTGGCTAACCTTTTGTCTCTGAGGAGCTGGTTTGGATGCTTTTCTAAACTTGGAACATGTGCCAGCAATGTCGTACAGCAGAACCTTATAACCTTACATACAATGTTGCTACACACATTTTACCAGAACAATAATGTTCAGTAGATGATGAGTTTTCAAATGATGCCCCACAAGGCGTACTTTGTAAAAAATGTACCACGGTCTTGTAAAAGTGGTGAACATAAGAGCACAGTGGGTCACAATGATTTTTTCCATTAATCACTAACAGAACTGACCATTTAACAAATGTTAACAATTGGGGGAGAAGAGCACCAGAGGTGTGAAGGTAGATGCATCAGGCCACTGCTGAACCAGGAATCTCTTTTTTAGCCCTAATTCACAGATACTTCTGAAGAGCAATTTACCCCCCTGGCCTTTAGAATTGAACAGATTGCTCCAAATAATACTTGGGGTGAAGGGTGGAAGAGGAACAGTTCCCCCACAAGGGAGTTTAGCCCAAATCCCTATATAAAAGGCAAATTCCTGGCTCCATTGAAGTCAATGGCAAAACTCCCATTGACTTAAATGGAACTAGGATTGCATTCAAAATTATTCAGTTGTATTTAATGGCTTTTTACAACAGACACTTGCTAAATCCATTAGATCGGACACTGAACAGATTTTTAAAATGGCACATCAATCCTCCAGTGTTGAATAATTTAGAAAAACAAGGGGAATGTGCTCTGTTACCCCAGTTCAGACTCCTCGGGGTAGACTCTCCATATCTCTACTAGAGTATGACCTGTGCACCTTCTTGTAAATAGATTGTACATAGATTGCTGTTTGTCTGCTTGGCCTAGATATCACTGCTTTGCCATTTCTCACACCAGCGCATGCCCATGGACCATCTGTTACTATAACACACCATTACTGGAGCCAGATAAAGTTCTGCATTTACAACTGAGGGTTTGTCTACATGGGGATGCTCGGGAAAGTTAGTCCAAATTAATTTTTAAAGTGGTTTAGTTAAACCACATTAAACCCTGATATGAATGTTTTTATTCAGAGCTAAAGTGGCCTTAATTTGGATTAAAGATTTAAAAAACTAAACTGGATTAAGGCTACTTTAATTCTGAATAAGAGTGTTCTGTGGAGGTTTAATGCTGTTGAACTAATCCACTTTAAATTCACACCTTTAGTTAATTCAGATTAATTTTTCTGTGTGTCCTTATGTAGACAAACCCTTAGACAATGGATTTGAGTTAGTGGGCCACATCACTCTGATTTTAAAACCAGAAGGGATCAATATGATCATCTTGTCTGATCTATATAACAGGCCTTAGAATTCCACCCAGTGATTCCTGCACTGAAGGGAAATATTCGTCCCTTCTAAGTGAAGACTATGCAAGTCCAAGCATCAGTGCAGAAATGCCCACGTACTACCTTTAACTGTTCAGAGGAACCTAGCCACTTCTCGCCTAATGCAGCTAGGCAACGGTGTAATACTGAACTTGGAGGGGGAAATTTTTCCTGACCACTGTGGAGACAGCCATTTATAGGTTACATCATTGCCATCAAGGACTTAATAGTGGCTTTTTAAAACCCAGTTTGCCATCCTATAGAAATGGCAAATCTATAGAAGGATCATCTTGTGTCTTCAGGCCAGCTAAGTTACCAACAGTGCACTGAGCCTATGTCCCCTATTACCATAGTATCTGACCACCTCATACTCTTTAACGTATCACAAAACCCCTGTGACATAGGGAAATGCTATTATCTTCATATTACAGATGGGGAACTGAGGCCCAGAGGCTCAGATTTTAAAGGTATTTAGGCATTGCTGCATTCAGCATTGCAATGCCTGATGTAGCTTGCTGATGGGATTTAGACTCCTAAGTACCTAAACCACTTTTGAAACTCATAAAATCATAGAATTGTACGACTGGAAGGAACCTCGAGAGATCATCCAGTCCAGCCCCCTGCAGTAATAGAGTCCTAATTCAGTTAGGCATTGTGACACAATGCAGCAGTGCCTAAATACCTTTAAAGATGTGACTTATCTAAGAGTCAAAATACCATTGACAGTCGATAGGATTTAGGTGCTTGAGTGCCTAAGCCCTTTAAGGCTCCTAAATCAGTTAGGAATTGCAATGCTGAGTTCAGGAACAGCTAAATACATTTACAAATCTGGGCCTAAGAGACTTGCCAAAGGACACACAAGAAATCTGTAGCAGAGAAGGGAATTGAATACAGGTTTCCCAAGCCAAAGGCTAGTACCATAACCACGAGCTTGCTTTCCACAAATTCCTGGAAATTAGATCAGACCCAGTCTTGCAGCTATGACTCAAGTTAGAAGCCCTTAACCACATGATTAGCGCCCCCCATCGGAGTGATGCATGCAACGTAAAGACATGTAACCTGGAAACTCATATGCACATGCACAGTCTATGGAAAAACGCTGAAATCTGTATAGAAACCCACAAAAGATAAGGGCACAGCACTAAGTGTTACTTGAACACTCTCTTTAAGATCAGTTCATCAAAGTTCCACAAGAAGTGGAAGGTTGGACATATGACCAGGGAAGAGTATAAAAATATTGCTCGGGCATGTAGGAAAGATATCAGGAGGGCCAAATCGCACCTGGAGCTGCAGCTAGCAAGAGATGTCAAGAGTAACAAGAAGGGTTTCTTCAGGTATGTTGGCAACAAGAAGAAAGCCAAGGAAAGTGTGGGCCCCTTACTGAATGAGGGAGGCAACCTAGTGACAGAGGATGTGGAAAAAGCTAATGTACTCAATGCTTTTTTTGCCTCTGTTTTCACTAACAAGGTCAGCTCCCAGACTGCTGCGCTGGGCATCACAAAATGGGGAAGAGATGGCCAGCCCTCTGTGGAGATAGAGGTGGTTAGGGACTATTTAGAAAAGCTGGACGTGCACAAGTCCATGGGGCCGGACGAGTTGCATCCGAGAGTGCTAAAGGAATTGGCGAATGTGATTGCAGAGCCCTTGGCCATTATCTTTGAAAACTCGTGGCGAACGGGGGAAGTCCCGGATGACTGGAAAAAGGCTAATGTAGTGCCAATCTTTAAAAAAGGGAAGGAGGAGGATCCTGGGAATTACAGGCCAGTCAGCCTCACCTCAGTCCCTGGAAAAATCATGGAGCAGGTCCTCAAAGAATCAATCCTGAAGCACTTACATGAGAGGAAAGTGATCAGGAACAGTCAGCATGGATTCACCAAGGGAAGGTCATGCCTGACTAATCTAATCGCCTTTTATGATGAGATTACTGGTTCTGTGGATGAAGGGAAAGCAGTGGATGTATTGTTTCTTGACTTTAGCAAAGCTTTTGACACGGTCTCCCACAGTATTCTTGTCAGCAAGTTAAGGAAGTATGGGCTGGATGAATGCACTATAAGGTGGGTAGAAAGCTGGCTAGATTGTCGGGCTCAACGGGTAGTGATCAATGGCTCCATGTCTAGTTGGCAGCCGGTGTCAAGTGGAGTGCCCCAGGGGTCGGTCCTGGGGCCGGTTTTGTTCAATATCTTCATAAATGATCTGGAGGATGGTGTGGATTGCACTCTCAGCAAATTTGCGGATGATACTAAACTGGGAGGAGTGGTAGATACGCTGGAGGGGAGGGATAGGATACAGAAGGACCTAGACAAATTGGAGGTTTGGGCCAAAAGAAATCTGATGAGGTTCAATAAGGATAAGTGCAGGGTCCTGCACTTAGGATGGAAGAATCCAATGCACCGCTACAGACTAGGGACCGAATGGCTAGGCAGCAGCTCTGCGGAAAAGGACCTAGGGGTGACAGTGGACGAGAAGCTGGATATGAGTCAGCAGTGTGCCCTTGTTGCCAAGAAGGCCAATGGCATTTTGGGATGTATAAGTAGGGGCATAGCGAGCAGATCGAGGGACGCGATCGTTCCCCTCTATTCGACACTGGTGAGGCCTCATCTGGAGTACTGTGTCCAGTTTTGGGCCCCACACTACAAGAAGGATGTGGATAAATTGGAGAGAGTCCAGCGAAGGGCAACAAAAATGATTAGGGGTCTAGAGCACATGACTTATGAGGAGAGGCTGAGGGAACTGGGGATGTTTAGTCTGCAGAAGAGAAGACTGAGGGGGGATTTGATAGCTGCTTTCAACTACCTGAAAGGCGGTTCCAAAGAGGATGGATCTAGACTGTTCTCAGTGGTAGCAGATGACAGAACGAGGAGTAATGGTCTCAAGTTGCAATGGGGGAGGTTTAGATTGGATATTAGGAAAAACTTTTTCACTAAGAGGGTGGTGAAACACTGGAATGCGTTCCCTAGGGAGGTGGTAGAATCTCCTTCCTTAGAGGTTTTTAAGGTCAGGCTTGACAAAGCCCTGGCTGGGATGATTTAACTGGGACTTGGTCCTGCTTCGAGCAGGGGGTTGGACTAGATGACCTTCTGGGGTCCCTTCCAACCCTGATATTCTATGATTCTATGATTCTATGAAAGCCTTTCACGCTCTCAATGTGACAGGCCGAGGGGTTTGTTTGGTTTGCGCTCCTGACAAATACAGTTTTTGTGAAAGACAACAAGAGATGTAGAAAGCTAATAAAAAGCCATGAATAAAGCACATCTTGTAAAAGTGATCATGATCTTATTTGAAAGGGGGCACAGTATTTTTACAGATATGCTTTTAATTCCATCCCTCAGCCAAAGAGCACTCATTTTTCTGTCAACGTTATTGATTTTAATCTATTTTGAAACCACTAGAGGAAACAGAAGAAAAAAAATCAGAAAGTATCCAGACACCTCTTCAAGTGTCCTCAGAGGTAAGGTTACAATCTTTCTCTCATGAGTGTGAATGCTGTGGCCAAAACGGTTAACGCAATTCTGGGATGCATAAACAGTAGGAATAGAGAGGTCATTTTCTTTCTATATTTGCCATGGGTGCAAACATTTCTGGAGTCCTGTGTCCAGTTCTGGTGCCCATAATTCAAGAAGGACATTGGAAAAAATTGGAGAGGTTTCAGAGAAGAGCCATGAGAATGATTAAAGGGTTAGAAAACCTGTCTTATAGTGATAGACGCAAGGAGCTCAATCTACTTAGCTTAACAAAGAGATGGTTAAGGGGTGACTTAACTCTATATGGGGAGTGAAATATTTAATAATGGGCTCTTCAGTCTAGCACAGAAAGGTATAACACGGCTGCAAGTTGAAGCTAGACAAATTCCAACTGGAAATAAGGCATACATTTTTGACAGTGAGAGTAATTAACCGTTGGAACATTTTAGCAAGGGTCACGGTGGATTCTCTATCACTGACAATCTTAAAATCACGACTGGATGTTTTTCTACAAGATTTGCTTTAGGAATTATTGAGGAAAGTTCTGTGGCCTGTGCTACACGGGAGGTCAGATTAGACAGTGGTCCCTTCTGGCTTTGGAATCTATGAGTCTACGAAAAGTAATGTATTGTATTGACCCCATCCTCTGACATCCGTCATACATCAGTGTGACTCTGTTGACTTCAGTGGAGCTATTCCTGATTAACACCAGGGTAAGTAAAAGGAGATTCGGGCCTCAAGTCTTTTCATGATGTAAAATTTTCAAAGGTTCCTTTCAGAGTTGCTTAGGCACTTGAGTCCCATTGTCAAAAGTGACCTAGGTCATTAAAAACTTAAGTCTCGTTGAAAGTCAATGGGATTTAGGCTCCTAAGTGCCTAAAGCACTTTTGAAAAGGGGACTTAGGCACTTCTGCAATTTTTTCCCTTTATTTTTTTGTTATTCTTTTGAAAGGGAGAATGGGGCAAAAAGCTGGTGGCCCAAGTTCTGGCTACTCCAAGATCTGGCAGGTAGTACAACAGGGCACAAGTGAGCAATCAGGGGGCATGGTCTGCATACTTATGCATTCTGTGACCTAGCAGTGGTCTTTGCAAACAGGATAAGGATTAGGAGACTGGTTGTCCATCACAGCAGATCCAGCCCCAACAACCAACCAATTACTCCTAATTCCAACAGGTACCGAATGGGTAAGGGGCTGGTCTCTGCAAGAATGCAGATACATAATCATGGCAAACTGGCTCAGTGGTTGTTGAGTAGGAGAATTCCAATGAACATATAAGGCTTGCTGAACATGGTGTTGGCAATTTAGTAGGTAGCCCTGTTCCCTCTGTGGTGACTCAGCCCCATAATGTTATACAGATCAGTGCTGCTGGAGGTGCCACCTTCCAGAGCAAGCATCATCTCATGGCCCTGACCATGATCCTGTTCTCTCTCTCACGTGTTATACGGGTGCTAAACTCAGTGTCTTTGCAAGATCCCACGTTCATTCTCCCTATGGTCACTATGCTTCCCTGGTAGTTTCAGTGGGCTAGGTTACTGCTCACCTCCTGTCCTGACCTGCTGGATACCTCTGCTCTGCAGCTAAGCAGCTACCATGCTTCATCCCACATATGGAAGAAAAGATGCCAATAAGCAATTCTGCTTGTGGGAGGGCCATGGTCTAAGTAGCTCAAGACAGTTCAGAAGTGGCTGAGTTTGAAACCTTCCCCCCCAATCCCCGCTCACTCCGGTCCTTCCTTGAGTTTTCCATTCTGGCGAAAACAAAATAATACAAATGGGTAGGTCCCTGATCACATGCCTTCCATGCAGCACAACACTCTGTAAATGCCTAAGACAACAAAGAGTCAAAGCAACAACATAACCAAAACAGAGCAGCCTTCCAGTTTCCCCATACTTCCCTATCCTGGTCTCTATTCAGCAAGCCCCTGACTCTCCCTAAATGGAGTCACCTAAATTTTCTTTAAGGTGCTGAGTTTAATTAGATTCAGCTGCACCTAATTAGTTCCTAGTTGGGAATGCCTCCCTGAGATGGCTCCAAAGCCTTGCTGGGAGTTGAGCCACCCAAAGAAACAGGTCTAGCTGTTGTCAGGAAAGCTGGAGGGCAATTGAAAGATCCCTACACCCTGTCACAGTATTTCATAAATGGAAGATGTTTAAATGGGATGGGCAAGAGATCAAGGTTTACAGTCTTACCAAGTATCTCAAAGATCTAGAGCCTGATATATTGGTGTAAATCAGGAATAAGTCTAATTAAGTCTGTAATGGGGTATACTGGCCCTTTGAGAGTAGGGGCAGGGGGCAGAAGACCGACTCCCAGGGTGTTGGAATGAACAAAGGAGCAGGAAATGGCCTGGTAGTGGAAGAGAGGAAGTGGTCCTGGGAAATTAGGAGTTGGATAGGGGAAAACCCAAGGGCATCATTCCTTTAAGGGACAGGGATCAGAGCCCCATAGACTAAGGTGGGGCAGAGTTCCCTTCTCTTCTAGCCAGTTGTGAGGAGCTCTCTGGAAGAGGGCAGTACATAGACTGTCCTCACCCTCAGAACAGGGGAGACACTGACCAGAGAAAGAAGCCAGAGCCAAAAGGCTAAACTCCAGGGAGAGAGACATGACACTGGGAAAAGCAGGTTGTGGCAGGGGAAGATCTCTGTAGAGCTGGCAGAAGAGCCAGAGATAAGTGTAAACCTTTGGATTGCACTGATGGACTTCATTGGTGGGACTGTTTGGAATGGTTTACAGAGGGATGATCGGTCCGTGGCGAGACCATAAGGGGCCCTAAAGAGGGAGAACAGAGGGAGGCCACTCAAAGGGAAATCTGGCCACAAGGAACTGCTCAGGAAGCAGCAGCCGTGTTACAAAGCAATGGAGTTGGTATTAAATCAGTGGGAGAGGAAAATTAGGCCTCTACGCCTCATATGCAGAAGCACATTACCTTGGATCTTGGAAAATCCATCATTTCACTTGCACTCGCATGCCTAGCAGAGAGTTTGCTGGTAAATGCAGAATGTTGGTAAATGCTGGTAAATGAAGAAAAGCTCCGTAAATGAAGAAAAGAAAAGCTCCGTGGGGCTTGAAAACTTCTCTCTCACCAACAGAAGTTGGTCCAATAAAACATATTACTTCACCCTCCGTGCACACAGACTGGTATTTGTGAGGTGAAAATTGAGTCCCGTTTGCTGGAGGTATCTGTTCTCTCTAAATCAGGCACAGTATACTTTCTGGTTGATACTCTATACTTGACCAGATGTCGAATTCAAGTTGATTAGCTTAGCAGCCATATCTAGGCGAGCGAGAAGTAGCCTGGCTGAGTAAGTGGCAATCATAAAATTAATGACCTGTTGGTGCCAGCTCTACTGCCTTAAAATTGCATTAGCAATTACCCTACTGAAATATTAAACAAAGCAGTTACCGTTCTAACACAAGATACCATTATAAGATGATTCAGAGGATGAAAGCATCACTAATTATAGACCGAATTTTGCAGGAGATGTGTTGTTAGGACTGCAGACAATATTTAAAGGCATGTGTGGGCAGTTACAAAGTACTTCCAGAAACCCGAACACAGACATTTGCTGATTATAAAATTGGTAAGTCTTTGAAGAGCAGAAGGAACACATTAGCCATGTCCTTTCCTTCAATGACATTACTACACTGTCACTCGTAGCTGCTAATAGGATCCCAGATACAAAGCACTTTAATCCATCGCTAACACCCAACATAATATACATTCCGGGTCTTGGAGCCGCTGTAGTGAAGCGATGCCCTGCTAGAACGGCTGTTGTGGGGGGCTGTTTGCAGTTCGTGCCCTTTGATCTCTCTCTAGCTATAGAGATATATACTAGGGAAAAGTATAATGTCTATAAAATGACTGTTTCCCCACTCCAAGCACACGCCTTTTTTTAAGGGTATAAAATTCTGTTGTTACAGATCATGTTAATGGCTTTTCCTATAACCAACCATTTTTGTTTACAAAGCTAATAAAAAGCAAACCTTATCATGTTAATTAAGCCAAAGAGATGACAGTGGAGATCATTTGCATTCATTAGCAGGGGACAGAATGAGCTGTTAGGACCAGTTCTGCATGTGGACTGGCATGTAGCCGCATTACTCTAGGAGGAGCCCTAGAGGGAATTGTGGCTCAGTGTATGTCTACACTGCAATTAAAAACCCGCAGCTGGCCTGTGCCAGCTGACTCAGGCTTGTGGGGCTAAGGCTAAGGGACTGTTTAAGTGCAGTGTAGACATTCGGGCTTGGGCTGCAGCCTGAGCCCTGGGAACTTCCCGCTAAACAGAATCCTAAAACCCAGGCTCCAGCCTGTGCCCAAGCGTCTACACTACAATTGAACAGCCCCTTAGCCCAAGTCCTAGTCAGCTGGCATGGGCCAGCCATGGTTGCCTGATTACAATATAGACATACCCTCAGAGTCACCATACCTACACTGCTTCCCCCTCTTGAATGTAAGTTACAACACTTGACTTCTCCAGATCTGGCCAGTTCTGCCCATCCCTGCCTGCCCATTTGCCCCTGGAGGAAGGTGATGGGATGGGAGGGCACATCACGCATCCATACAGCTCCTGCCTCCCTCCGCACCTGAGCTGGGATGCAGATCCAGTGTGACTGCATAGGATCAGGACATAATCTTGTCCTCTATTATGATTAACACAAAGCCATAGATGTAGAGCTAGACAAAATTTTGCAACCAAAGCTCGTTTTTAGTGAAAAATGAAGAGTTGGCGATAGTGAAACATTCAACAAATTTGTGCCAATTTCATGGAATTGTTTGTCAAAAAAACAAAAAACAAATTAACCCCCCTCATAACATTTCATTTCAACATTTTTGAAACAAAATGTTTCTATTTGAAACTATTTTTTTTTTCAAAATTTCTTTTTTTTTTTTAAATAAATGTTTAAAAATGCTCAAAATCAAAATGAAACATTTCCTTTCAGGTCAAACAAAATGTTTTGTTTAACCCAAAAGATTTTTTTTTTTTTTTTTACTTTTCAATACACCAAAAAATTCTAAAAGTTTTGTTTTTAATTTGACCTGAAACAAATTGTTCATTTTTTCCAGAATTCCCAGCAGACCAAAAAAAAATAAAATAAATAAATCTGTTATTTGTACAGCTCTACACAGATGTGCACGATGCTTATCTGATCAGTGATATGGCTATTTAGAAGTGATAAAGTACACACCATTTCTGTTTTTTCAGTGTTTATTTTAATTTTGATTTTGGGAGTCTATTTTTAGACAAATTTTATGCCTTATTGATTAAATATTTTTCACATTGTATGCAGTCTCTCTCTCTGCCCTGTGCTCCTGGAGGTTAAGAACTCATCTAATGTGACCACTGCTAACCTCCCTTTCCAAACAAACATTCAACATGACAATGCTTGTTAATTTCAGAGATTTTCCACTGGCAAAACTAGACTTTTCCTACTAAGTATGTCACCTGTTGTAAAATACAAATAAGGTTTCAACTCCTTCCGGAAGTGGCCATGATTTCCGCTTTTTAACCATATGTATGCAACTTGTATTTATAAACAAACAAAAATTCACCTGCAGTTCAGTAAAGGCCTGGTCCAAAGCCCATTGAAGCCAATTGAAAGACTGCCATTGCCTCAGTAGGCTATGGATCAGGCCCCTATTGCAGAGAGAATTCTTATTGGTCAACTACTTTTGGTAATATGTCTCTTAGGTTATTTTCCCTGTAATCGACTGACTCTCTGCATGCTCAGTGACGCTGAACACAATTAGCGACAATGTGAAGACAAGATCGCCTGATATGAAATATTAGAAAAGACTTTTTGATTGTGCTGCAGATTCATAGGTTAAATTTTTCATTATTCATCCCAAAGGTGAATACTTTAGTCTTATTTAAAGCTTATCTTAATTTACCTAAATGCCTTTGGAGTCTAGAAATCCATTTGGATGCCTCCAGAAAAGAGGCTCGTGTGAGATTTTTTTTTTAAAGACTTCCTTTGTTTTTAGGCCATGACGGTGATACAAGAAGAATAACTTTTCTCATGGTATTTCCAGTTGTTACTTACAGCTTCCCCTAACACCACTAAATCTAATGTAATTTGCTTCTAAGGCATCTATTAGTATAATAGCTACGCATGCAAGATGGAAAATCATACTTGTGGAAAGGACTTTCAAGGGAACTGTGAACTTTTTGTGCTCCAGGGTTCAAGAGTGCAAATCAGGGGCCATGCTGTGACTTCAGATTCTCACTTGCAGTTCCCGTTGGCCCTTATCTAACCCCACAACATAGCCCTAAGATGCAGCTACCATCCTGAGCTCCACGGGCTCACAGGTCCCTTTGGCACTTCTGAACCAGTGTAGGTCCTCTGAGCAAGTCAGCAGGATGGAATAAAGATTTAAGATGCACAGTGTGGGGGTATGGCAGCATACCGCAGTATTTTGGAGCAGGTGTTGTGTCTGGATATTGCGCTAAACCTCTGGTTTCTCCAGGTACAGGAAATTTGCAATTTGCCATGACAACAACAAGAACTTTCCTGTGGCCTAAACAGACAGCTTGGTGACTCATAGACTAATCTGGAAGCTTAACACAGCTGCCTTTGAAGCAAGACTTTTAGCATTTTTAAAATAGGGATTTTGCTTCAGCCAACTGAGAAATGCAATTATGAATGCCTTGTTTACATTTTCTGTATTATTTATTTGTTCTCTCTATATTTGGCAGAATAGATTTAAAAATATCAAATCAAATCTCTCCTTCTGGTATTCTCTTTCAACAGTCACCTACATTGCTGTTTAATTCTGGTCAGAAGAAATTTTAAGAGGCACATTTCTCAGTGGCATTGTCTAAGATTCAAAGCAAGCAATCCCTCCGTTAGTTGGCTGTTTGCCACGGCAACTTCTCTGATCCAGACTGCATTTATTAATATTCACTGCAGTGGTTCTCAGGCCTCTGCTTGGGGAAAAAAAAGTGTTAAAGAGAGGTTGAAAGTGTTATGAGAGACAAAAGCTACATATTGACGGGCAAAACTGCTCAAAACTACCAGCCAAATGCTCTGTATAATAGCAAAGGACTGACACAGTTGTATTTCACACGGAATACCTTCAACACTCACAGCCTCAAGTACTATCATTTCATTTCAGCTGCAGCAAGTGGTTAGTAGAAAGTAAAGGACAAAGCTTTTGCTTTGTCTGGTAGTGTAAATTTTGACAAATAGGGTAAGAGGCTCTGAGATGAACCACTAAAGTCTGCCTTCTCATCAGAATTTCCACTGCCAAGCACATTCAGAGAAGACTTAGGTGTTACACAGGGTGAAAGTAACTTAAAGGACTTACCAGTGAGCGGAGTCCTGAGCGGGGGTGTGGCCTCAACTGGAAGAGGCGGGACCTTTAAATCAAGATTTAAAGGCCCCGAGGCTCCAGCAGTGGCCACGCTGCTAGAGCCCCGGGGTAGCAGTGGCAGGGCTCCGGCAGTGATTTAAAGGGCCAGGGGCTACGGCCACTGCAGTGAGCCCCAGGCCCTTTAAATCGCCAGCCTGGGGAAGCTGGTCCGGTCTGGCATGCCGTACCGGACCGGACCGGTTTACTTTCACCTCTGGTGTTACACGTTCAGAAGCTATTTTATTTCTCCATGTTCTATCATTCACACGATTGATCTTACTCAAATGTTTTCCCTTTCCCTCAACTCACGGTCACCATCATCTTTGGATCCAAGGGCATGTGTACCTTGATAGGCCAGGTTTCCAGAAGACCATAGATCAAATCAAGATTGGATGTATTTCTAGAAGATATCTGTTGCTCAAGCAGAAGTTAATAGGCATGAAGCAGGAATTATTGGGTAAAGTTCTTTAGCATGGGTTATGCAGGAGGTCAGACGATCATAATGGTGTCTTCTGGTCTTAAAATCTAGGAATAGATATTGGAGATGGGTCTTATAGTCATGTAATCTTGCTGCTAACATAAGATTATTCCCCTTGCCAATACAAGAGTATTACTCTCCAGTGCTTCTGTCCATTAAAGGCTAGGCAGCATACCCAGAAGTACCCTGGTGCATCTAGGACATATGCTCTACCAAAAAGGAACCAAGGTGATATTAACAACAAATTTTTGGTCAGCCAGCTAGTTTTGTTTCCTGCTTCCCTATGAACCTTGGTACCAATGGCGAGATTTTCAAAAGACCCCAGCTCCTAGTTAGACACCTCAATGAAATGGGATGGTTTTCAAAAGCGGAGAGCACCCAACAATTCTCACAGAGAACAGGAGCAGTCGGAAACTGAGCTCTTTTAAAAATCTGGCCATCAGTGGCAATGTTACAAGGATAAGTCACAGCAGGCAGGATACATCTTATAATGTATTTCACACTAAAAGAGTCCACAGGCAAATCCTTTGCAGAGGTTCTTTTGCTACAAACATGAATATTCCCATTAGAGGTGCAATGAATAATTTTAAAAACCCAAACCTGATTGCATTGGGAGTCTGGGACAATCTTTAAGAGGAGTCTGGGGCAGAAGTCCAGGCCTACAGGCCTGTGTCTGAGAGGGAGGAGAGAGAGTTTACATAGACTTTTAACTCATTTCAAAACCAAAACAGTCTCAAATAGCTGAAAAAAGTCATTCTCTAAACTATCCCAGTTGTTGAGCCCTAACACATTTAGACGGGGGCACCATCCAAAATCACAGGCCTTTATCATCATAATGGTATTTAATATGATTCATGAAATATTCTCTGTGCCCTTTCATTTTCCAGCCTGATTAGCTAACAAAGAGGTTCCAGTAAGAAGCAGCTTTAAGCATCCTACCCAAAGCTCTGAATTTTGAAGATTTGCACATCATCAATAAGAAGCCTGGCAGATTTTGGCCTTGTCTACATGAGACCTTTATTTTTAGACTTTTGCACCATCGCTACCAGGTTGCCGCTCCACTGGCTGTAGCAATGGTAGGAATTTCAGGGTACACTAAGTGTCAGCAGTCACTGGGATTTTAGTCACTGTGTTGCCTGAGGCCTGCTCTGAGCAAGGTTAGATGACATGGTTAAAAAGCCAAGCAACTGGTTTGTACTGTCTGTGTAGCTACCTATGGTATCTATATGGTCCCCCATTACTGTAGTCCCTGAGTGCCTCACTATCTTTAATGTACTTATTCTTATTCTCAAAAAAACCTGATGAGATAGGGCAGTGCTATGATCTCCATTTTACAGACAGGGAAATCTGGCAAAGAGAGGCTAAGTGACTTGCCCAAAATTACACAGAAAGTCTGTGGCAGAGCAAGGACTTAAAGCCAAGTGTCCGAAGTCTAAGGTTAGCACCCTAACTACTAAAAAACCCCTCTTCTCTCTTAGCAGAGTCATTGTTGCTACTACAGGCAGATTAAAATGGTGGTAGCAACAGTGGGAAATTTTAAGAAAAATAGTGCTATGTAGACACAATCTTTGAGAAGTGCAGGCACCAAATCAAACAAACCCAGCTTACTAACCTACATGGGTTTCCCCTGTTCTCTTTCAGCTCTAAACTTCACGAGGCGCATGATTATTCCCTTCATGTCAATGCGTTGCAATAATCCAGAGGGTGACATGAAGGAAACTGACAAGTGAGGAAAAAACCTGGAACCATTTGATTAAAAACAATCAATAATACAGTCAGACAGAACCTAGTAGGTGAGAAGCATAGACGGCTTAGGGTGGAATAATGAAAAAGACCAGATAAACAAAAGCAGAATAGTCATCTTTCTCCTCTCACATGGCTGGAGGCAGATAGAATAATCAGGACATGATTGTGGTTTCAAAGTAAATGCAATAACTCTGCCGAATATTGCAATCCATAGCTCGCTGACCCCTGACTCTATAATGATTACCATGCTCCTCTCCTGTGTATAGTAATCTTCTGCCCCTGATTCAGAGGGATTCAAACAGGCAATGCAATGAAACTGAACCCCTTAGCCCAGCTCAGAAAAACTAATAAAGAGGTGAAAATCTTTTTTTTTTTTTTTTTTTTTTTTACAGGAGTAAATGCATTCTGCCTCACGTTAACCTGCTGACACCTTTTGTTAGGGGATAGCAAGGTCAGGGTATCCTAAATCTTCTCACAGGATTTGTCTCTGCAAATCATCTTGAAAATACTGGGGCTATATTGCATTACTGTCTCACAGACCCCTGACTGGTTAGGTGCAAAAATGCACATGCCAAGGATATTGAGCAATCGCACCCATAATTTAATATACACGAGGCTGATTTTTAAATCCTAGTTCTTATCTAGCTCTCAGAGTAGCCACCTCCCTAATTCACTAGCTCTGAAATGTCCATTCAGGAACATGTAGTTAATATCTTAGGCCTTGTCTACACTAAAAAGTAGCTTTTAACTATACTGACCTGAGGAAGAGCTCTGTCGACCTCAAAAGCTTGTGTCTCGCACCAAGAGAAGTTTGTCCAATAAAAGATATTACCTCACCCTCCTTGTCTCCTTAACTATATTGGTATAGGCGGCAAAGAGTCCTGTGGCACCTTATAGACTGGCATTCACCCACAAAGGCTTATGCTCCAATACTTCTGTTAGTCGATAAGGTGCCACAGGACACTTTGCTGCTTTTACAGATCCAGACTAACACAGCTACCCCTCTGATACTATACTGGTATAGGTAAGTGGTACAGCCCCCACCCCAGGTGTGGACGCAGTTCTATCAGTTAAAAGATGCTTTATACTGGAATAGCTATTCCCAGTATAAGGGTATGTCTACACTATGAAATTAGGTCGAATTTATAGAAGTTGGTTTTTTAGAAAGCGTTTTTATACAGTCAATTGTGTGTGTCCCCACACAAATGCTCTAAGTGCATGTAGTCGGCGGAGTGTGTCCACAGTACTGAGGCAACCGTCGACTTCTGGAAGCGTTGCACTGTGGGTAGCTTTCCCACAGTTCCCGCAGTCTCTGCTGCCCATTTGAATTCTGGGTTGAAATCCCAATGCCTGGTGGGGCAAAAACATTGTCGCGGGTGGTTCTGGGTACATATTGTCAGGCCCCCATTCCCTCCCTCCCTCCATGAAAGCAACGGCAGGCAATCATTTCGCGCCTTTTTTCCTGAGTTACCTGTGCAGACGCCATACCACGGCAAGCATGGAGCCCACTCAGCTCACCATCACCATATGTCTCCTGGGTGCTGGCAGACGTGGTACTGCATTGCTACACAGCAGCAGCTCATTGCCTTTTGGCAGCAGATGGTGCAGTATGACTGGTAGCCGTCGTCGTCGTACTTCTGGGTGCTCTTTTAGCCGACCTCGGTGAAGTCGGTCAGGGGCGCCTGGGCAGACATGGGAGTGACTCAGCCAGGTCATTTCCCTTTTTAAGTTTCGTCTCATGGAGATTCAGTCCTGCAGGCAGTCCTACTGCACTGTCTTCTGGTAAGCAGCCAGGAGATGACGATGGCCAGCAGTCATACTACTCCGTCTTCTGGCAAGCACCCAGGAGATGATGATGGCTAGCAGTCGTACTGCACCGTCTGCTGCCAGCCTAAGATGTATAAAGATAGAGGAAGTGGATCAAATCAAGAAATAGACCAGATTTGTTTTGTATTCATTTGTATTCATTTTCTCCCCCCTCCCTCCATGAAATCAATGGCCTGCTAAACCCAAGGTTTTGAGTTCTATCCTTGAGGGGGCCATTCTGTTTCTCCTTGATGCAAAGCCACCCCCTTTCTTGATTTTAATTCCCTGTAAGCCAACCCTGTAAGCCATGTCCTCAGTCGCCCCTCCCTCCGTCAGAGCAACGGCAGACAATCGCTTTGCACTGTTTTTTCAGCCCAGACGCCACAGCACTGGAAACATGGAGCCCGCTCAGATCACCGTGGCAATTATGAGCACTATAAACACCACACGCATTATCTAGCAGAATATGCAGAACCATAACCTGCAAGAAAAGTGAAACCAGGCGAGGAGGCGACTGCAGCACAGTGACGAGAGTGATGAGGACATGGACACAGACTTCTCACAAAGTATGGGCCCCTGCAATGTGCACATCATGGTGTCAGTTGGGCAGGTTCATGCGGTGGAAGGCTGATTCTGGGCCCAGGAAACAAGCACAGACTGGTGGGACCGCAAAGTGTTGCAGGTCTGGGACGATTCCCAGTGGCTCCGAAACTTTTGCATGCATAAGGGCACTTTCATGGAACTTTGTGACTTGCTTTCCCCTGCCCTGAGGCGCAAGAATACCAAGATGAGAGCAGCCCTCACAGTTGAGAAGTGAGTGGCGATAGCCCTGTGGGAGCTTGCAACGCCAGACAGCTACCGGTCAGTCGGGAATCAATTTGGAGTGGGCAAATCTACTGTGGGGGCTGCTGCAATGCAAGTAGCCAACGCAATCACTGAGCTGCTGCTATCAAGGGTAGTGACCCTGGGAAATGTACAGGTCATAGTGGATGGCTTTGCTGCAATGGGATTCCCTAACTATGGTGGGGCCATAGACGGAACCCATATCCCTATCTTGGCACTGGAGCACCAAGGAAGCAAGTACATAAACCGCAAGGGGTACTTTTCAATGGTGCTGCAAGCACTGGTGGATCACAGGGGACGTTTCACCAACATCAACATGGGATGGCTGGGAAAGGTACTTGACGCTCGCATCTTCAGGAACTCTGGTTTGTTTCAACAGCTGCAGCAAGGGACTTTCTTCCCACACCAGAAAATAACCACTGGGGATGTTGAAATGCCTATAGTTATCCTTGGGGATGCAGCCTACCCCTTAATGCCATGGCTCATGAAGTCATGCACAGGCAGCCTGGACAGTCGTCAGGAGCTGTTCAACCACAGTCTGAGCAAGTGCAGAATGGTGGTAGAATGTGCATTTGGGCATTTAAAAGTGCACTGGCGCAATTTACTGACTTGGTTAGACCTCAGCAAAACCAATATTTCCACTGTTATTACTGCTTGCTGTGCGCTGCACAATATCTGTGAGAGTAAGGGGGAGACGTTTATGGCGGGGTGGGAGGTTGAGGCAAATCGCCTGGCCACTGATTACGCGCAGCCAGACACCAGGGTGGTTAGAGTACAGGAGGGTGCAGTGCGCATCAGAGAAGCTTTGAAAACCAGTTTCATGACTGGCCAGGCTACGGTGTGAAAGTTCTGTTTGTTTCTCCTTGATGGAACCCCCTCCCGCACCGCGGGTTCACTCTACTTTCCTGTAAGCTAAGTACCCTCCCCTCCCCTCCCCCCTTTGATCACCACTTGCAGAGGCAATAAAGTCATTGTTGCTTCACATTCATGCATTCTTTATTTATTCATCACACAAATAGGGGGATAACTGCCAAGGTAGCCTGGGAGAGGTGGTGGAGGAGGGAAGCACCGGGTGGGGTGGTGGAGGAGGGAAGGACAAGGCCACACAGCACTTTAAAACTTTAAAACTTATTGAATGCCAGCCTTCTGTTGCTTGGGCAATCCTCTGGGGTGGAGTGGCTGGGTGGCCAGAGGCCCCTGCACCGTGTTCTTGGGCATCTGGGTGAGGAGGCTATGGAACTTGGGGAGGAGAGAGGTTGGTTACACAGGGGCTGTAGCGGCAGTCTGTGGTCCTGCTGCCTTTCCTGCAGCTCAACCATATGCTGGAGGATATGAGTTTGATCCTCCAGCAGCCTGAGCATTGACTCCTGCCTTCTGTCAGCAAGCTGATGCCACCTATCATCTTCAGCCCGCCACCTCTCCTCGCGTTCATATTGTGCTTTCCTGCACTCTGAGATTGTCTGCCTCCACGTATTTTGCTGTGCTCTGTCAGTGTGGGAGGACAGCATGAGGTCAGAGAACATTTCATCGCGAGTGCATTTTTTTCGCCTTCTAATCTTCGCTAGCCTCTGGGAAGGAGAAACATATGCAGCTGGTGGAGGGGGAAAAAAAGGGAGAGTGGTAGTTAAAAAGACACATTTTATAGAACAATGGGTAGACTCTTTCACGGTAAACCTTGCTGTTAACATTATGTAGCACATGTGCTTTCATTACAAGGTCGCATTTTGCCTCTTATTGAGGGTATGTCAGTTTGGTGTGAGAGATCACTCACGCAGGGCCAGGCAGCAGAATTTGGCTTGCAGGCAGCCATGGTAAGCCACAGTCTTTTGGCTTCTTTAACCTTCATAACATGTGGGAATGGTTTCAAACAGCAGCGCCCTCATTTCGCATACGAAGTAGCTGTTGGGTTGGCCATTTAAAATGGGTTGGCAATTTAAAAGAAGGGGCTGCGGTTTCCGGGTTAACGTGCAGCAGAAACCCAGCTACCCCCACACACACCCAATTCTCTGGGATGATGGCTTCACCCTTCCCCACACTGCGTGGCTAACAGCGGGGAAGATTTCTGTTCAGCCATAGGCAAACATCCCAGCAGGAACGGCCACCTCTGAATATCTGGTTACTAAAACCACCCTATTTCAACCAGGTGACCATGAATGATATCACTCTCCTGAGGGTAACACAGAGAGATAAAGAACGGATGTTGTTTGAATGCCAGCAAACACCGGGACCGTATGCTGCAATGCTTTGTTCTGCAATGATTCCCGACTACATGCTACTGGCCTGGCATGGTAAAGTGTCCCACCATGGAGGACAGAATAAGGCTGCCCTCCCCAGAAACCTTTTGCAAAGGCTTTGGGAGTACATCCAGGAGAGCTTTATGGAGATGTCCCTGGAGGATATCTGCTCCATCCCCAGACACATGAACAGACTTTTCCAGTAGCTGTACTGGCCGTGAATGCCAGGACAAATTAATCATTAAACACGCTGCTTTTAAACCATGTATAATATTTACAAAGGTACACTCACCAGAGGTCCCTTCTCCGCCTTAAGGGTCTGGGAGCCCGCCTTGGGCGGGTTCGGAGGGGTACTGGCTCCAGGTCCGGGGTGATAAACAGATCCTGGCTGTTGGGGAAACCGGTTTCTCCACTTCCTTGCTGTGAGCTATCTACAACCTCCTCCTCCTCATCTTCCTCGCCCCCAAAACCCGCTTCCGTGTTGCCTCCCACTCCTTGGATGGAGTCAAAGCACAGGGTTGGGGTAGTGGTGGCTGCACCCCCTAGAATGGCATGCAGCTCATCATAGAAGTGACATGTCTGGGGCTCTGAACCGGAGCGGCTGTTTGCCTCTCTGGTTTTTTGGTAGGCTTGCCTGAGCTCCTTAATTTTCACACGGCACTGCTGTGGGTCCCTGTTACAGCCTCTGTCCTTCATGCCATTGGAGATTTTTTCAAATGTTTTGGCATTTCGTTTTTTCGAACAGAGTTCTGCCAGCATGGATTCGTCTCCCCATAAAGCGATCAGATCCTGTACCTCCCGTTCGGTCCATGCTGGAGCTCTTCTGCAATTCTGGGACTGCATGGTTTCCTGTGCTGATGGGCTCTGCATGGTGACCTGTGCAGGTGAGCTTGTCACGCTGGCCAAACAGGAAATGAGATTCAAAAGTTCACGGGCCTTTTCCTGTATACCTGGCCAGTGCATCTGAGTTGAGAGCGCTGTCCAGAGCGGTCACAACTGAGCACTCTGGGATAGCTCCCGGAGGCCAATATCGTCAAATTGTGTCCACACTACCCCAAATTCGACCTGGCAAGGCCGATTTCAGTGCTAATCCCCTCGTCGAGGGTGGAGTAAAGAAATTGATTTTAAGAGCCCTGTAAGTCGGAAAAAAGGCTTCGTCGTGTGGACAGGTGCAGGGTTAAATCGAGGTAACGCTGCTAAATTCGACCTAAACTCATAGTGGAGACCAGGCCTAAGAGAAAAAAGCTACAAAGGTACATGGCACATTTATACTGATATAACCATGTCTGCACCGGGGTTTGTACTGATACCTATATTGGCAAAAAAATCACACCCCTCACTGACATAATTATACTGATACAACTTTCAAGTGGTGTTGGCTATATCTATTGGAAGGATAGGTCTGGCTGCGTTAAGACATTGGCTTAGTTCTGCTTTAACCATTTGATTGCGGGGTTTAAGGGATTCAGCAAGGTAACAAACACATGCCTAACTTTAAGCACATGAATAGTTCTTCAAACTTATTAGGCATGTGCCTAAGTACCTTGCTGAATTGGGGCCTAAATGAGAATGTGAAATAAAGCTAACTGCTTGCTGGTTTTTCTAGACAGTATAGTTATACCAGCAAACCCTCCTGCAGACATGGAAACATGGCTTATGCCCGCAGAAAAATGGTTTTGCTGGTAAAGCTTATACCGATTGCCTGAGCAAAATAAACTATGCCAGAAAAAGCACTTTTATGCCAGTATGACTGCGGCTACACTAGGGCTTTTGCTGGTACAGAAATGGCGTAAAACAAAAATCACACCCCTAACCGACATTACTAGACCGGCAAAAGTTTCTACAGTGTAGACCTGGCCTAACTTCTCCTTGACCACACTGCGCTAGAAATAGATACACAAACAATGCCCAACATCACATTGCCATGTGAGAAATTTCTACAGGCAACAAAGCAGCAAACCGTCAACTGGTCAGGTCCTATCCACATCAGTCCCACAAATCAAATCTTCCCACATCCATAGGATGCAGCCGATGAAGTGAGCTGTAGCTCATGAAAGCTTATGCTCAAATAAATTGGTTAGTCTCTAAGGTGCCACAGTACTCCTTTTCTTATAGCAGCTAGAGACATACTTAAAAAACAAAGAGAAAGCTGATACCTTGGAGAACAATGAAGAGATCTATCCATGTCCGCTATCTTCCACCCCTCTAAGTCCTTCATCCTTTCCAGGGGGAGGCACATTGGGAAACACTGCATTGGGCTGCGGAAGAGGAACATCTCCCAGCAAAAGTAATGGAACCCCAGATCTCAGTTCATTTAGTATTAGATGATAGACCAGACTATAAAAGTTACCATAGAGAACAAGCCCACCTTGATAAGGGTATGGACTTCATAATTTAACATGACTTCTCCTTCTTGCTAACTTCTCTTGTATGACAGAATCCTCAGATCAGCAATATGGGATACAGAAAAGTTGATATAACTTACGTGCCAATAAGACCCCTTTATATATTTTAATGCTGGCAATAGCATAACACATTTTCTAATCAAGGTTGCCTTGTGTACCAGATGTTCCATTCTGGAGTGCACTCTGTGGTTTCTTGCACTCTGGTGCCTCCATAAATACTGCAGCTCATAACCGCCACGTATGGATCTACACAATAAAAATTAAGACACTTTATGTGAAGCTTTGAAAGCTTTTCCTAGGGGGAATTTTATTCTTATTTAGACTGGCAGAACTAGAATTAAAACTAGCAAAGCTCAAGTAGAATGAGAGACGGAGTCAAGCGAAGAGGAGAGGAAAAAACACCTTTTACAACAGAGAGGCCTGTCTGATCTGCTGTCAAGGGGAAAGGGAGAAAAAAGGGTGCTGGGCCATTAGGATTCTTCTGGCCAAATCTTCTTGGAGATCAAATGGGGATCACAAGTTGTCCTTCATTAATGTACAAAATAAAGTGAGCAGCACTGCAAACAGAGAAGTGAAAAGGAGGACTAACATGGCCTGAAAATAGATAAAAGAAGTTACTTGATGGCTGTTCCCTGAATGTGATGAGTGTATAACTAGAACTGGGTGAAATGTTGTTCGATGAAAAATGCAGATTCACCGACACTGAACTGCTTCGCAGATTCATGCTACTTGCACTGAATTATTCGAGTTGAAAACAATAAAAATTTAATAATCAACATTTCATTTAGAATTTTTTGAAACT
Organism: Chelonia mydas; assembly: GCF_015237465.2. Lineage (NCBI taxonomy): Eukaryota > Metazoa > Chordata > Testudines > Cheloniidae > Chelonia > Chelonia mydas. The sequence continues at coordinate 332,030,603 of NC_057849.1, read as the reverse complement.
AAAGGTTGCAATTTTTTGGTCTGAAACAACTTTTTGGTTTCAAATTTTCCTTTAACTGTATTTTTTTTAAAAAAATTCAAAAATATTGAAAAATGGATGAAATCAAAATATGTCATTCAACCGGAAATGAAATTTTTTTTAAATTCACTTGGCTTGCGTTTGTGAAAACTATCATTTTTGGTCTTACCAAAGACAATTTTTTTGTTTTGCTTATCAAAACAGCCAAAGAACCAAAAAAACCAGCTATTCGCATAGCTCTCTATATAACCACCTGTGTACTGCACCTTTAAAATATTGACAGGTTTCAGAGTAACAGCCGTGTTAGTCTCTATTCGCAAAAAGAAAAGGAGTACTTGTGGCACCTTAGAGACTAACCAATTTATTTGAGCATAAGCTTTCGTGAGCTACAGCTCACTTCATGAAGCTCACGAAAGCTTATGCTCAAATAAATTGGTTAGTCTCTAAGGTGCCACAAGTACTCCTTTTTTTTTAAAATATTGAGGCATTTCCTGCTTGCTGCAAGTGCAGCTGTAGGGCAACTGCCATTTCTTGTTTCATTTCACAGGCACAGCATTGCAGAGTAAACCATTCTCTCCAGTGAGACTTTATATTTGTTCTTTCTTTCTTTGTTGTTTTCCTTAAATTGAAATAAGAATAACCTGGATTAAGAAGCATATGGTAAATTGGAAACTGTGTTAAAATTACAAGCTATCACTGTAAATTAAAAGGGCATTCCTAGTCCCGCTTGCATGCTAGCGGGGGAAGTAGAGAAGTGTGCAATCTAAGGGCATATCTTCACTAGAAATGCTACTGCTGCAGTGCGGTATTGAAAACACTTACTACAGCAATGGAAGGGGTTTTTCTGTCACAGCAGGAAATCTGCACCTCTCCGAGAATTGGTACCTAGTTGTGGTGTTTAGATGCTGCTTGTAATTATTAGAACTGGGAGCACCGGCTGTTGGGAGTCTGAAAGGACAGGAAACAGGGGGGTGGGAAGGAGGGGGTGGGAAGGTGGGTGGTGGGAAGTTGAGGAGGCAGAGTGAGAGCTACCAAGCATGCAGCATCAGCTTGGTAAAGAGATTTCCACTTTAAAACTAAAGTCCTGTTGAAGTTTGTTAGTACTTGCCTGGTTGCTACAACATTTTGGCGATGAGGGTGGGATCTTCTGCCTCTGAACCCACCTGTACCCTTTCTGCAAAGCCCAGGTGAGCCTCCAATTGCTTTTACTGTCTGGATCCACAGGTTTGAGACTTATCTGCTTGCAATCACTGCTACAGAGATTTCTGAAGAAAGCAAGCATGCTCTGCTAATCCACTGCCTTGGAGCAGAAGGGCAGAGTATATTTTACACTTTTCCCCTTGCAGATGATAAATATGAGACTGCACTCGCTTCATTAAAAAACTTTTTTGTGCCAAAAGTGAATGTAGTAGCTAATCGCTACAGATTTTCGCCAGTGTGAGCAGAAAACGGGAGACTATAATGCGGTATATTGCTTCCCTGAGGAGTCTGATTGTAACTTGTGACCTTGGAAATATGGCAGATGAGATGATTGAGACCAGCTCATTGAGAAAACAACCATGCTTTGTGTAAGAGAACGCTTACTTCTAGAACCACAACTTACACTAGAAAAAGCAATAACCATTGCTACTCAGATTGAGTCAGCTATAGCTGAAGCCAAAATAATGAGCATGGATACAGGAGGCACAGTCCAGGCTGTGACTCCTTTGCAGAAAAGTTCACTATCGCTGCAGACAAATCATTACAAAAGGAAAACTCATGGAAAACCACTGGCTCAGCAAATTCAAACTACAGTAAAAGCATGCTTTTGCTGTGGACCCCCACAACACCTTGCAAGCTACACAGGATGTCCGGCAAAAGTAGCTCAGTGCAATCATTGCAAAAAGTTTGGGCATTTTGCTACAGTATGTCCCAGCAGACAGTTCAATCAATAGGTGCGTGCAGTTACAATACCAGAGGTTACTGTGCTGAGCGTGGACAAAATCACTACTGCACATATTCCAGAACAAATAAAGTGCAATGTAAACGTTTCCACCATACCCTCAGGCAAACCACACTCTATTTCACTAATGTTGGACACTGGCTCAGCAGTATCTGTACTACCTGATTCCATCTATTTGCATTACTTTAAAGATGTACCTCTTACGGAACCCAAACTTCACTTGGTGTGATATTTGAAAAAACATATTCCAGTACATGGCTGCAAGGCAGCAATAGTTATTTTTGGTGATTGATGTGTAACTGCAGAGTTCTACATTGTCCACAAAGGCACTCCTATCTTTGGCAGAGATTTATTGGCTGCTTTAAATCGCAGGGTAGTTAATGGACTAATTGATCTTCCTCAGCAAAGCATTCTTTCAGTACACACACCAGTTGAGCTGGGACCTAACACCAGGTTGAGGAGAAACTCAGCTGTGCTTATGGGTTTCTGCATAAAGTTAAAATTCAGAGTAAAGTGATGCCTCGGCGACAGACGTTACGGCGCTTACCATTTTCAGTCAGGGAAGCTTAGAAAACTTGTTCAAAAGGACATTATTGAAGAGATCGACTCCTCGGAATGGGTTTCACCTATAGTAGTGATGCAGAAGAAGGGTTGAGGCATTCGCTTTGTGTGGACTTAAGGGAGCCAAATAAAGCTATTGTGATTGACAGCCATCCTCTTCCTCACATAGAAGAAGTATTTGCAGAACTCCGTGGAGCAAAGTTGTTTTCTACTCTTGATTTGCAGAGTGCATACTACCAGGTTATGTTGCATGAAGATAGCAGAGACCTCACAGCATTTATTACACGAGGGACTATTTCGTTTTAAACGTGTTCCATACGTCTCGCATCTGCCTCAAGTGCCTTCCAAAAAATGATGCAGTTGATTCTGAAGAAGCAACATGGAGTTTAGTGCTATCTGGATGATATTATCATGTTTGGAAATACTTCTGAGGAGCATGACAATAACCTGAAGTCTGTACTAAACTGTATCAGCAAAGCAGGCCTCAAAGCTCAATAGGTCCAAATGCCAATTTGGACAAACTGAACTCTCTTTTCTGGGGCGTACAATTTCACAGGTTGGACTAAAATCTGATCCAGATCATATCCTGGCAATTTCAATTGCTCCTCCTCCAACAGATTTGCAAACCTTACGTTCTTTCTTGGTCTTACCTCCTGGTATGCAAAATTCATTCCCAATTATGCTTCTGTCATTGAACCGTTACGAGAATTACTACGGAGAAGTTCAACCTTAGTGTGGACAGTGGATGCACAAGCTAGTTTTGAAACGGTAAAAGACTTGATTGTACATAGTCCAGGACTTGCACTATTCACTCCTGCATTGCCCACAATTGTAACTACTGATGCTTCTGATTACAGACTTGGGGCTGTCCTCACACAACTGCATGAGAACAACACAGAGAGGACTGTTGCATTTGCTTCAAGGACACTAAGTAATGCTGAGAGGAAATATTCAGTCAAAAAAGAAGCACTTGCTTGTGTCTGCGCTACTGAAAAATGGAGAACTTACCTGTGGGGCCATATGTTCAAGTTGCGCACAGACCACGGCCTTTTGACAACGTTGCTCATCACGAAAGGACTGGGAAGAGCAGGATATCGTATTGCTCGATGGTCTGCAAGACTACTCTCTTTCAATTATGAACTGGAATATAAGCCTGGAAACGAAAATGTGGTCGCTGATTGCCTTTCACGCCTGCCTTTGCCTTCACCAAATGGTCCACTGGAGGATGAGGATGTAGTAGTTGCACTTATTACAAGCACTCTCACTGCAGTTACAAGAGAACAATTTCAAGCTGCTTGTTCAGCGTGTCCAATTCAACAAAAACTACGGGAATTTCTGTCAGATGGCCCAGTAACCCTAAAAACCTTGACCCAGTTTTACTGCTTATTTTAGAGTTCGGGATGAACTTTCTTTGCTTGATGGCTGTGTGCTACGAAGTACACACCGGCTACTTTGTTCCAGAAGAATTACAGTCAACACTCATACACCTGGCACATGATACTCATCAAGGAATTTTCAGAACCAAACAATGACTATGGGATCTGTATTGGTGACCAGGGATGGACTCTCCAACTGAAGCACTCAAAATCCTGTGTCACTTGCCAAGTGCATGATAAGACAGCAGTGACATGTACCCCTCCATTACAGCCTGTTCCTCTTCCTGAATCTGCATGGGGAAAAGTGGCGATTGACATTGTAGGACCCTTTGATACTGCTCCAAGTGACTGCCATTATGTCATCACTTTAATAGACTATTTCAGTAAATGGCCTGAGGTAGCGTTTACATCGCAAATCTCTTCTGCTACAGTAATTAAGTTCCTCTCTTCAGTTTTTAGCAGGGAAAGTAACCCCAAAGAACTGGTTTCAGATAATGGTAGTCAATTTACTTTCCTGGAGTTTGAAACTTTTCTAGCAGAGAGGAACAGTTTACACAGAAGGTCATCCCTATATTACCCTCAAGCCAATGGGGAAATGGAACGGTTTAACAGAAGTTTGAAAGAGAGTTTGCAAATGGCTAAACTGGAAGGGCGATTGTGGATAACCTTCACTACTGATTTCTTGCAAACATACCAGGCTACACAACATGCCACAACGCAAAGATCACCCACAGAGTTACTGCATGGGAAACAGATGAATACTAAACTGACCATTGCTGGATTGTTAAAGGCATGACCTGAGGCCCCAACCAAGGATGATGTGAGAAAAACAGTTGAACAGAACCAAGGAAAGTATAAGGCTTTCACAGACAAGTGGCGGGGTGCTAAGGAACCAAAGTTTGAGTGTGGTTCCTTCGTTAGAATACGAAAACCTGGAATTTTACACAAAGGGGACCATAAATTCACAGCTCCTCTTACAATCATAGAGAAGAAGGGACCTTACACCTATCGACTTTCTGATGGGTGGGTATGGAATGCTTCTTATCTTGCACCTGCCTATGCACCATGAGGAGATTATGCCAACACCCAGTCTGCATTGGACGACTTCACCGTAGTATCAACACAACAAGACATTGCACTGGAACCGGGGCTTGAGAGACGGCCTGTCAGACCCAGACGACCACCTGTCTGGACTAGAGACTATGTTATGTAGTATCTACAGTGTTTTCAGTGTAATATTTCTGCCAACAGTATAGTATCTTGTTTCATATTTGTTCCTTGATTAGAACAACAGTGTTTATTTTAACTGGGAGAGTTTCTTAAGAGAGGAGGGAATGTGGTGTTTAGATGCTGCTTGTAATTATTAGAGCTGGGAGCACTGGCTGTTGGGAGTCTGAAAGGACAGGAAACAGAAAGTGGGGAGGGGGAAGTTGAGGACGCGGAGTGAGAGCTACCGAGGGTGCAGCAGCAGCTTGGTAAAGAGGTTTCCACTTTAAAAATAAAGTCCTGTTGAACTTTGTTAGTACCTTGCCTGGTTGCTACAACACTAGGTCACAGAAGAATTCTTCCATCAACTTAGTGGTGTCTACACTGGGCTTAGGTTGGCTTAATTACATCACACAGGGCATGACATTTTTCACAGCCCTAAGCGATGTAGTTAAGCTCTCCCAACTTTGTAGTGTAGACTAGCCTTAGGTCTTGAGCATCACCTCTGGAGCGAGATGAATTGAAATATGCCTCTCTGCTGTAGGGGGCAGTTTGCTCTCTCTTCCTCTGCAATTGGCTGTTGTGTGCTAGATTTCTGGGTTCCAAGAAATAAAGTATTTTTATGTTTGTTTTGTTTCTAACTTTCTGTGTGTATGCTGGGATTATAAAGTGCATCTCTTGCTCTTAAAATTTTGGAAAAAAACAACACTCCAGGATAATATAATTGCCATAAATATAAAGAGAAGGGTAACCACCTTTCTGTATACAGTGCTATAAAATCCCTCCTGACCAGAGGCAAAATCCTTTCACCAGTAAAGGGTTAAGAAGCTAGGACAACCTCGCTGGCACTTGACCAAAATGACCAATGAGGAGACAAGTTACTTTCAAAGCTGGAGGGGGGAGGGAAACAAAGGGACTGTCTGTGTGTGTGATGCTTTTGCTGGGACCAGAGCAGGAATGCAGGTCAGAATTCCTGTAAAGGGCTAATAAGCAATCTAGTTAGATATGCGTTAGATTCTGTTTTGTTTAAATGGCTGATAAAATAAGTTGTGCTGAATGGAATGTATATTCCTGTTTTTGTGTCTTTTTGTAACTTAAGGTTTTGCCTAGAGGGATTCTCTATGTTTTGAATCTGACTACTCTGTAAGGTAGTTACCATCCTGATTTTACAGAGGTTTTTCTTTTACTTTTTCTTTAATTAAAATTCTCTTTTAAGAACCTGATTGCTTTTTCATTGTTCTTAAGATCCAAGAGTTTGGGTCTGTGTTCACCTATGCAAATTGGTGAGGATTTTTATCAAGCCTTCCCCAGGAAAGGGGGTGTAGGGCTTGGGGGGATATTTGGGGGGAAGACGTCTCCAAGTGGGCTCTTTCCCTGTTCTTTGTTTAACATGCTTGGTGGTGGCAGCATAAGGTCCAAGGACAAAAGGTAAAAGTTTGTACCTTGGGGAAGTTTTAACCTAAGCTGGTAAGAATAAGCTTAGGGGGTCTTTCATGCAGGTCCCCACATCTGTACCCTAGAGTTCAGAGTGGGGAAGGAACCTTGACAATAATTAATTAATTAATATTGGTCAATAACTTGGCAGCACCTACAGGCCTCAGTCATGATCAGGCCCCCACAGTACTGGCTCCTGTTCAAACAGAGGACCAGCCCCTATCCGGAAGAGCTCACAATCTAACAGACTAGCATGTTATTAGAAGGACAGTGATAGCTAATGATCACAAGAAGTCATTTGCTTCCTGCATGCTGTGTTTTTTTTTTTCAGTTTATTATTTTTTTTAAATCTCTTGATATTTTCAAAGGCTGAGATTTGTTTATTACTGAAGAGCTACATGTTCTAATACATCCATTTACACCGATGGAAAAAGTGAGTGCCGCACACAATCCCCAAGGCAGCGTTCAAAATCTGAGCACAGGGAAGTTATGTTAACAGCCAATTTAAGAGCAAGGAAAGTGTCAGAGACAGTCTGGTGATATTCAGTTAGCTGATGTGCCCTATAGGCAGACAGCATCTGGTCTACTCCTTCCTCCTCCGAAGCACCCCCAGTTCCAAGACCTGGGATCGCAAGTCCATGCTTTCCCTATGTCTGTGCTGGTGTCTACTCCCTCCCCATATCCTCTTTCCATACCCATTTCAAGTCTCCATCTCCTCTGCATTTCTCTCCGCACCCCATCAGTCTCCCACTCTCCTCATCCACCCATGCATTCCGCTCTCAACACACTTCTGGCTTAGCTCTTCTGTTAAAACACCACACCCTGGAGCTTGAGCGTGTTAGATTCTGAGTTGGTGTACGCTGACTTCAGAATGATTCCTTACCCTAGAAAGGGAAGCAAAAGCTATCTACAGGCCCAAGAAGATTAGAGCTTTCCTTTGCCACAAAGCCTACAAACCATTTGACAAAGGCTGTTCTGATGACCAATATTGTCTCATTGTTTTCTTGTATTCCCCCATCTGTCAGTATCCATCTGTTGCCCCTTTCCTCGTCTTTGATTGCCAGCTCTTTTGTGAACGTGCTGTTTTTTCTGTTCTGTGTTTATACAGTGCTTAGCACAATGGGGTCCTTGTCCATGACCAGGGTGACAGGAATAAAAAAATACAGAACATTTTACATGTATAGATTCCCTTTCATCCAAAGATGTCAAAGCACTGTAAAAAATGTTATAAAACCAAGTAGGACCCTCCAAAGAGAAATTATATGGTTACCTTAAAAAAAAAATCACACTTGCGTCTACACTGAAAACAGGATATGTGACTGCAGCATATTTAGACATACACAAGCTAGCTGATCTAGTTAGTTTGATCGACGTTAGTTTGAGTAACAATAGCAACTGCAGCAGTTTGGGCGTCTTCACTGACTAGCCCCACCTGGACCCTGGCTATATACTCAAGCAGCTGGCGCCCATCCAGCCATGGCTTCACTGCTATTGTTACTCAAGCTAGCTTTGATCTAGATAAATAGACCAAAACTAGCTCAGACATGTCTACACATGCTGCAACCACACCTCCGCATTCAGTGTAAACAAACCCTTAGAGCTAGTCTACACTGGCAACGTTAAAGCGCTCTACAGCAGTGCTTTAATGTGGCTTGTGTAGTCGCGGCGGAGCTCTAAGAGAGCTCTCCCAGCACTCTAAAAAACCCACCTCCATGAGGGGCGTAGCTCCCAGCGCTGGTGCACTGTCTACACTGGCGCTTTACAACGCTGAAACTTGCTGCGCTCAGGGGGGCGTTTTTTCACCCCCCTGAGCAAGAAAATTGCAGTGCTGTAAAGTGCCCGTCTAGACAAGCCCTCACTGTTGTTACACGTAACATCTAGCATGACTGTAAGAGAGAGATTAAAGAAAAAACATTTTCTCTGTTTACTTTGTATATTTGACAGCACTAGTAGCTAGTCAGCTCCAGTTTCCCATGTCCTGCCAGTAGGGCTGGCCAGAAAAGAAGATTTCCATTTCATGAAAAATGTCAAAGTTTCAGAATTTGTTTTTGTTCCTTATTGGGACAAAACTGAGACCTTTCAAAAAAAAAAAAACCAAAAAAAAAACCAACGTTGCCAAAAAAATAGACGTGATCTTTTCAGGCAGGAACAGGGAAGAGAAAAAACATCTACAAGAAACATAAGGAAATGTGATTTTAAAACTACAAAATTAGAAGGAGGACTCGAGTACTGAAACTCGAGGCTATACCTGAAACTTTTAATTCTTTGTTTTAAAATTGACTAGATTTCAAGCTGAGGGAGGTGTCTTTTTAAAGCAAAACAGGATCCGCACAGATCAGTCAATAAGTTGGTTAAAAAAACAAAACAAAACAAAAAACAGTAGGTGGGTTTTATTTTCAGGAAAAATTAAAACAGATTAGAGATGTTTCCAGTCACTCTCGCAGTTTTATCTGAAGGCTCATGATATTTGATGCTTTCATTAAGGCCCAAGTTCCAGTTATGAAATTACCAGAGAATCTCAGCTTTCAATTAAATAAATACATAAATAAAACAAACCAAATCAACAAAATAAAAAATATATGCTTCTTTATAGCTATGGAGACAAGCTTGAAAATGTGATTTGAGTGGAATGTAAAGGCTGAAAAACCCATGCCTTCCTCCCCAATACCAATCTAGCAGTTACTCAGGTCTTTACTTAACCCTTACATACCCCAACAACCTGCTATGGGTTTCAATCCGATTATCATCTGTGCAGTTCTTCCAGTGAAGAAAGCTTGCCGTTCATTTTACAGTTGGTCTTCTGATTTCCCAAAACCTAAACATTTCTGCTGCTGGAATGTTCATATTTTCAAATGGGAGATCTACATTTCCACGTAAAAGCAAAAACCTCTCCCTCTTTCTAATCCGAGTTATAAGGCCTGGATCCTCATTAGTGCAGAAGATTTGTTTATTTCTGGGAGTAACATTTTAATTTTTCTAACAAGCATTTCGGCCTAAAATTGTGATTTTACAGGAGTGAACGGCACTCTTTGAAATTTTTAAAATGTCAGGCAGCTTCTTATCTATTTACATCCTCGTGCTGTAACATTTTGGCTTGGTTTATTGCAAATTATCTTTTACTGCTTCTACCTTCCGAGTGCTAGGAAAGATAGTTATACTTCTGGTAGGGAACAAGTGCAGAGGAGAATTCTCACATGGGTATTTAGAATCCCACTGTATAAACTATTATAGCATTGAATGTCTTCAAAAATCAAGTGGCAAATCAGCAGTGAATATCAATTATACATCTGCTGCATTTCAGAGGCAGATGGTACTTTAATTATATATCTAAAATGTTATGGACAATTTTCACCACCCCAGCTTCATTGAAATGGTGGCTTTAGCACCTAAAAATATCAACGCAAAGTACACATTTGATGACACATCACTACTAAGAAGTCACCCTTTTTTGAACAGGAATATTCCACCAATAAGCCAATAATAACCCCAAAGTCAAACAACGCACATGCCCACAGTCCTGTTACCCTCATCCGTATGAGAAATTTTTACTGATTAAAACCATAGGACTATAGTGTGAAGAAGGGTTGGACTGAGCTTTGTGTGTTGTAGTTTCTGACAACTATATTAGACACTAAGAGAAGGGCCGACGTTTGCTCTTTTTTACATTAGTTTGAATCAGAATTAACCTTACCGGGGAAAATAAAGTTACTCTGAATCTACACTCATGTAGCCAAAACCAGAATTTATCCCCAAGAGAATTAGGATCCAAGCATGTTCCCATTGAAGTATATGGCAAAAATTCCACTGAAATCAACAGGCCTAGCACTGCAACCATCAATCAAAGAGTGGTCAATTGATATGGGACTACTTGTGTAAGTAAATACTGCTCAGGTCGATTAAAGGCTGCAGGAATGGGGCCAATGATGGCAAGATGACTCCCGCACTGTCTCTAAGAAACAAATTCTCAAAATTCTGTACATATACATTCTACTCACAAATAATAGAATTTGAGCACTGCTTGGAAAATATCCACCTGATTGCCCTCTTAGCAAGAGGTTAGTCATTAAATAAGACAGAAAGTATGTATTTTACATATATGGACTTTGGCAATAAAGTTATTATTGCCCATCAATGAGTCAATAATTCAAACACATCTAGGACTGAATTGTATTCTTCAGTTCCATTATATTATATTCCAAAAAACCCGTTTTCAGTCAGGCACACTTTGGCACATGTCCAAACTAGATCTCGAAAGTGTCCAGTGTGCACATTATGGGTATGCAGCTTGGCAGTGCTTAACTACACAGACATTTTTTACAAATAAACCTGAGGCTATACATGAAAAATGTCATGTGAAAGTATGTGTGCGGGCACAGGTGTGTGAGCACACAGGTGTAGAAAGTTTAAAACTGCAACTTGTATTTGAAAGTGGCTTCTTCAAACTTAACCACAGGACCACTGTCAAAAATGCTGTAATGAGTGGCAACCCAAAGTTGGAGTGTTTGGAAGTGGATCCAAATCCAAACTTCCCCAATGTTCAGAGATGTCAGGATCTGGGGCTTGGTTTTGGGCCATCTCTAATTAACGTTCTTTTGCTGATCTTCCCTACCGCGTTGATTCACAACGTGCTAAATAATGAGTGGTCCCTAATGGAATTTAAATACTGCATCCAAAGGCAAGAAGCCTCTTATTCTAACCGAGAACTATTTCCCAGGAAAAAGCTGAATGTACGTCCATCTAGGCTGACAAGAAGCTATTAAAAATGTGTTCACGCTATAAGAAGCACAGGCCTTCCAAAACAGAGACACAATTAATGAAATTACATGCATGTCCCATCGCAAGGCATGGGAAAGCAAACAGAAAGCATCAGCTACTGGATATACAAAGAAAATGAGAGATAAAGATGAGAGACCTTTACTTTCACTGAATCAGTGAGCATACAGGTGTTTGCAAAGTCTGCTTTGATATGGATGCAAAAAGTGATATTGGCTCCATCCAACGTGAAATCAACTTATGCTGTTTGATTAAGCTGCCTTTCTTGATCAGCACCTGACTCAAAAAAAAAATAACTTAAGAGGGGAAAAAATCTTAGCACTAATAAGTTGTACATCACACTTCAGTGCAATCATTGCTTGTGTGCTCTGTTGCTTTCCCCATCCTGGTCCCTATTTTGGCTTTTTAGGGATCATTGTAATCCACGAGTGCCCCCGTGCAGTCCCATTGCAAGAGCGGGGCCTTAGAATAAGACAACTCTCTACCCTGAAGAGCTCAGCGCTAGGTTTTTAAAGGGATTTAGGTGCCTAACTTCCATGGGGCTACGCTCTTTTGAGCAGGAAGCCATCTTATTCTATGGGAGTTGCCTAGCACACTTCTGGACACTTGATGAACACAACCAAACAAGATACACCATCATTATTGTGCTGTGTTTAATGTAACAAATATGTAAAACCTTGGCCACCAGTGAACATGACTATCACCATTTTTAAAAGAAAGACGTTACTGTAATATGTTATCCTTACTCGATAGTTCTTACTGTAATTATTTTCAATTTAAAAAAAAAGAATTCTTAGTTATTTCAGTGACTCTCAGGTTTCTTTTCAAGATATTATTTATCATCCTTCTTTCAGTGAGTTTAGGTTTGGTGAGAACCAGCTGGACAATTCTGGGTACTGTTTTATCCTCAGAACAGGTGGAACATGAGAAACAGTAGGACACGCTCCCCCAAAGCATTAATGTGCCTCAGCACTGAGCTGGCAGGAAAATTTGTAGTGATTGTAGGATGATAGTTGGAACTGGAGAAAGGGTCAGGTTTCATGAGGGATCCTGTTTTGTGTGACACCAAGGGGTCTCAGGAATGCAAGCTGAGGCCAGGCTTCTAACACACACACACACACACACACTAAATTTTCAGCATGTAAGCCAGTCAGAATGCTTAATAAAGAATTCTTTCCTACAAAACCGTCTGCTGGATGCAGTGTTTACTGCTAATGAAACAGACATGAGATAACAGTTCAGTCTCCAGGGGCCACTCATTCCTCAGCCTACAGCTGAAACGCTTAACAAGAGCATGCCTTGTTGTAGTTGTTTTCGGGTTGTGGACACTTATCCACTAAGAATTGGAGTGAGATCAGACACAAAGAACATTTGCTTCTATCTGCAACGGGCAGTGGCATCAGATGGAATAACGCAATTATTTAATTTAAATGTTTAAGACAACATGCCAAATTCTGCTCAAATTGATACCTGTATAAATGCTGAGTAAATCCATTAAAGTCATTATAAATCCAGAGTAATTGAGGGCACAATTTGCCCTGTATCGCTGAAGAGAGAAGAGAGTGGGGAAAAGGGTTTTAATACAGCTAATTTTCATGCTTTCCTATTACAGTAGCCTATACCATGGTAGAAATAATGACCTTGACTAGGCATGTCCCTGGCTACTACTGACCTAGGGTTAATGGCCCAAGGTATAATTTTAGGTTATCAACTATCATGGCCAATAATTAATTACCTGGAAATACATTGTCCTTTGACCATTAAGTTTCAATTATGTTCATATTATTCAGAATGAAAAACATTTCAACCACATTTATTGCAAAGCTGTGTCTCTGGCTTTACTTTAATACATTAGTTGCAAAAATCAAACGTATATTAGTCTGAACATTTGTTATACAACATTTCTCCATTAATGTTACCCAAGTTACTGGTAACTAAACCGGAGAGGCTTCAAGTCTTAGGATCACAGGCTGCCCGGAGATGGGAAATATGCTCAAAATGGATTTTGATATCTATATTACTGGAGCACCCCATAAAGGAGTTACTTTTTAGATATTTAACGGTTTAAAACTGGTTAGATGAGTTGGGAAGGGAGCAAGGGAGAACTCATTGTAGGGAACAATCCTGCACTGACAGAGGGAGAGAGAGAGAGAATTTTAGTTTTGGTAGCTCTAGCTGAGCACCAGATAAGGTAATTAAGAATTGTACAATTGTCCTTAGTGGATTCTGCTCTTTGCCTTTCCTACATTTGGCTGCTTTGTACCGTCTTGGCCATTGCAATTCTTTGTCTTCAGTTATCAAAGGAAGGCTTTTGCAAACAGGTGGGTTTTGTAACACACTCTGAAAAGAATTAAGCTTGGGCTCAATCTTATCTTCTCTGGTTGGCTGTTGGCATCATTCAAGGAAGCTTTGTCCCCAGCTCTTCTAGGGCCTTAAAGATTAGGACCAAGGACTGGAACTGGCACTGGAAGTGATCTACAATCCTTTCACCACTGCCTTTTATTTCTTTGAACTGTAGCCAAATTGCCAGTTCTCATAACCTCATCAGCTTCTTGGGCTTCATTACTGAATGCCCCACCTTAATACCTTACACTTCAAACATCTTTCAGCAGTGCTAAGGAACATTAGTTGTATGCATTCATATCTGAGCCTCTTGGAGCATGAGATGCCCGTCCATATTGCTCAGGACAAGTGCATGCTATTATTTAACAGTTGGTTTGCCCCAAAAGGCCATGCTGACACCACAACATGTGCAGGAAGCATCTGCTCAGTGTCAAATGACAAGGGAATGGTATGAACATCTCATTTTACCTATTCTGAAAGAACAAACCATGCACTGATTTTTAAATTCATTCTTTCTTAAAAAAAACCCCAAATAACTTTGATCCGGTGCTTCTTAATGACCCTTTAAAGCATGTTCTGTGCCATATACTGAGATCTGTTTATTCACATTTGTCTGTTTCAAGGGTCACTACAATCTTGATGGAGCAAGAGGTTTCAACGTGCAAAACTCTTCTTCTTGGAAATATATACAGCTTAGTCAGTCTGTTAACATGCTATAGGGTAGTAAAAAAGATCATTTAAAAAGAGAAATAAGTTTAAACTTTTATTATGATTTCTTTTTTGGTATTATTTTATTGTCTTATACTTTGAAGCTTCTTCGAAGCTGAGGCAGCCATTTTTGTTGCTGGCTAACTTCTCTAAAATGCAGCTCAGGTGGATTGATTTAAATCAATGTGATTTAAATCACCTCGTGAACTGAGTCAATTTAATTCATCGATTGTAATCAACTTGTCCATTTGTACTTCAGCTGTTTTCCCATTGGTTGATATAACCATTACAACATGTTGATTTACAACCAAATAGAGCCTTTTACATCAGATTTAGTATATTTTTTTCTACCCTGGAGGATGCAAATATAATTATATATGTTTATTTAACCCATTATATAGCTTAATATTTTCAGATTCTAATGAATTAATTGTACATTTTAGTAAGTTAGAAAATGGTGAATGGTATATTGCTTATCTACTAGATAATTAATGTTTTGCTCACAATTTATGTCAAGTTGCTTTAGGATTGTTAGGATGGTAACTGGAATTTAATTCAACACACAAAAACAGAATATAAAATGTATTTTTATTCAACAAAACAAGTCTTTAATACAGTACATGATCTATCGTGCCACATTTATAAAGCTTGACCTCAAAAGTTAGATTTTTTTTTTATATAGAAAAGCAGCCTTTAACTCAAAGATTTTGATGGAGGATCATGGATTCAGCATTGTTATTTTTTATATAGGTGTTTTAAGAGATTAGAATAAATTTAGGCCTTAACATATTTTGTATTAAATTCAGATTTCATTTTAATTAGTTTTATTTTTAAAAAAGAAAAACATACTGTAATTTACATAATAAAATCAAAATAATCTGATTTAAATTTTAAAAATCTGTTTATTTTTTTCAAAAAATATACATTTTTATTGACCCTAAAGCTAATATAAGTGGCTGAAATATAGTTGCCAGATTACAGAGACTTGCACATTCACTGTATTTATTGAGAAGTAACCATACAGAAATTTTGGAACTCCCTATACTGTGACTGGTTCATATCATTAGCCAATTGGAATAAACACTTTTCATTGTATTGAGAAATAAGTGTAGCGTTACTATGGAAATAAAGACTTGTCTACACTTACCGGAGGATCGACGCTGTGGTGATCGATGCATCGGCAGTTGATTTAGTGGGTCTAGTGAAGACCCGCTAAATCGACCACCGATTGCTCTCCTGTTGACTCCTGTACTCCATTTGGTCGAGAACAGTAAGGGGAGTTGACGGGAGAGCGTCTCCCATTGACGTTGCATAGTGAGGACTCCGCGGTAAGTAGATCTGAGCTACGTCGATTTGAGTTACGCTATTCACGTAATTCAAATTGTGTAGCTTAGATCGACTTTTCCCTTTAGCGTAGACAAGCCCTAAGACTTGCATAGCCAGAGTTCAGGGAATTGAATAACTACAGTAAGTAAAGACTGGACTGTTACACACGTGAAACTGAAATATTTTGGATGAAATAATATAATTACAGAATAATTTATTACTAATTATGTCTTGGGGATAAATCAACACTGTCAAATTAACAAATAATCAATTTTTGTTTAAAAAATATACTCTGAGAACTTTCATTGTCAATACACCAAGTGATCCATCCATGCTGCTAATTGACCACTTGTCTCTTAATTGTATAGAACCTCACATTAATCATACTGAAAGCCTACTCAAATGCCCACTAACTCATTCCCAGAAACATCCAATTTCTATAATCTCATACAAAATTGATGACTATGTCTTGGACAAAAAATAAATAATAATTAAAAAAAAAATCTTCCCAGTCATTCTGAATGAGTGGTTGAAAAATGTTCCTGAAATGAAAACCACCACCTTATCCTTAGTAAACATCATCAAATTAGCATTCTGTTTTGTGCCTGGATTTGAGCATGGTAATAAAGGGGAAAAGTCAGGCATGGAAACATTGCCATCTGCTCATTCACACTTTAAAAACCACGTGTGCAAAAAAGAAAGAAAAGGAAATCAATCACATGTGCTGTAACAGAATTACAATGGTAATAATTTCATCATTCTCCAGCTAAAATAGCACAGGTATCACATAACAGATCCCATCACAAAGAGGCTAATTGCAATCCAAGGATTCAACCTGACTGAGTTGAATTAAGTGGCTTCTGTATTTGTAATATTAACATCCTGGCCTCTTTCTTTCACCAGTTTACACTGCGAATGGAGCCTCGATATCATTGCGGTGAGCGTTTCAGAATTACACAAAAATAAATGACGGCCAGAGTCCAGGCCTGGAGGGGTAATTAGGAGCAAGCATTATAGAGTTTAAGGCCGGAACGGACTACCAGATCATCTCATCTGGCTTCCTGTTTATCACAGGCCATCCACACAACCCAGCGCCTGCACACTAAACCCAACAACCAAAATTAGACCAAAGTGTTATATAAAATGCTGGGCGTCGGCCACTCCCCTCCTCCCCCCCTGAGCAGCTACTTGACTCCTCCGCCCCCATCCTCCAACACATCAACCAGCAGAGCTGGCCTCTAGGGAGGGTGATCTTGGAACTGTGCAGCTACACACCAGCTCATGTCCAAGGCTTGTGGTAAAACCACAAATTAGTATATTTAGTAAAAGTACCTGCAAGAAGAGGGGTCCTGGTGCATGACTGGGACTCTTAGGTGCTATGATTATAATAAGCGCTATGTGATCACCTGGTCTGGTGATTTCATTTCACCTTTTCAGATTTGAATTTGAAACAGTGGCATGAGAGGGTGAAAAGGCAGCTGCTGGCCTGATTCTAGGCAATATTGCACTATCCATTTCTAAGCAACAGAATGTTCTCCTTACAAACTGATGACACAGTGTTGTCCTCCAACAGGTGCTGAAGACCCCCTGAAGTCAAATGAGGACTGCAGGTGCTTCTACATTAAGCCCTGTGTAGAAACAGCTGTGTGCTTTTCGCTTGCTTGAAAGGAATGAGGCAGCTCAGATCAACATCCGAGGGGCTGAGGTCACTTAATTAGTAGGTAGAGGTCAGAGCCACAAGGTTAAAATGTCATGTGCTTGTTACATATACTGAGCGAGGGTAGTAAACAGTGAGATAATATCAACCTGAGAAGTGACACTTACAGTTAGATAGTGAATGAGCTCACCCTTCTTTTGTAACACTGCTTCTCCCAAAGGCATTAATATGATCCTCCAAACCAAGCTGTCTTGCCATAGATGTAACGGGCACAGCCTGAATAGTATAGAATACATTTCCTTCAGTTCAGGGATCTAAATTTGGGCTCTGTGGTCCAGCATCTACATGACCAAAACTTGCATTGCACATGGAAGCTGGGTAGGCTGCTAACTACCCAATTTGCACTCACGAGGATGGGTTTAGTGGATGTAAATTTAGCCGTCCATCTGTGCCCTATGTTTATGAAGAGTCAAAGCTGTTATCAAGACCAATACCTCTAAAGCCAGCAAAAGCAGGCATTGCATTTTATATGTTTGGTAGCAATAATAAGCACTACTACTCCTATATAAAGGCCTTTCAGCACACGGGCCAGCCCTTGAGGTTTGTGCCTTTCACTTCAACAGAAGTAAGATCAGGGCCAAACATTCTGAAGTGTTTGAGAGACTCTGAAGAGTTAAGTCTAACTTCTGAGAGGGAAGTATTATTCCCTTTTTAAAAAGGGAGAAGTGGAGGCACAGAGAAACAGGCCCTGGGATTTTCAAAGGAACCTAAAGGAGTTGGAACTGAGCGCCCATTGATTTAGTGCAATTCAGGCACCTGACTGCATTCAGCTCCTTTGAAAAAGCCTATCTTAAGTAGGAAATTCACAAAGATACTGGAGTGGAACAGGTATCCTGAATCCCACCTTGTGCCTCAGCATCCTCCATTTATAATGTAACTGGATATTATAGATAGGTGTTGTCAGTGTTATTTTTATTTCATAGTGTTAGTGATGTTTTAAACTTTACAAAGCCCTTTGGGACCAAAGATGCCTCTATAAACACAAGCGATTGTCGTTACTATTGTACTAAGATATACGTGATTTCGAAATGGAACATTATTTAGGGAGGGCTGACATTTATTATTGATCATTTATGTAGCCCTAGAAGGTATTAGAAGGTTAAGTCCAACAGTGACCATGAGGGGCTCAGATACTATGGTAATGGGGGCCAAATAAGCACCTCAGTGTAACCATCAGGGGCTTACCTAGGTTCCTGGGTCTCTGTGCGCTAACAACTCAGGGGGACGCACTGTCCTGAGGAGGAAAGGGGGGCCAAGGGCAGATTCAGAGTCTGCTAGGCACCCAAGTACGTGAACACTATTTTGAGAGACAGGGGCCCTGCCAGCTTGGGGGAGGATAGCAGGTGTGGCTGGATGGCCACCAGTGCACCTCATCAGGGGAGCAGTAGTGTCTGAAGGAAAGGAGGGGGTAGAGTCAAATGATTGACAAGTAAAAGCCTCAGAAGAGCTAGCCTGACCAATAGGAAGTGAGATGTGCCGTCTGGGAGCCATAGGTGCCGAGTTTCTAATCTGCCAAGGGGTGCTCCCCCCCGGCGCCACCCTTTCCCTCAATGCCCCAACTCCGCCCTGCTTCTTCCCACCCCTGCTCCACCTCTGCCCCGTCTCTTCCTGTCCCGCCCTCTCCCCTGAGCACGCTGCACACTCGCTCCTCCCCTCCGCCCTCCCAGTGCCTCCAGACATCGCGAAACAGCTGATCCGTGGCAGGTGATAGGCACTGGGAGGGAGGGGGAGGCACTGATTGGCAGGGCACACCGGCGGGCAGGAGGCACTGGGGGGAGGGGGAGGTTCTGATGGGGGGCTGCCAGTGGGTGCTAAGCACCCACCATTTTTTCCCATGGGTGCTCCAGTCCCGGAGCACCCTTGGAGTTGGTGCCTATGCTAGGAGCATTGAGAGGGGGAAGCCCAGAAAGGGTAGGACTTACTGTGGGACAGCTCATGAGTCTCAGCGTGCATGCAGGGATCCCCCTGAGAACTGGCCTCTGGGTATCTGGAAGCAACGGCCCTCAGCTTGGTCCTTTCCCTCTTCAAGGTGGCTCCCAGTTTAAAGAGCTTTGTTGGGAAAACTCCCCACCCAGGCAGGCTGAGTTAGTGCTTCTGTGCCTTAGGTGAAATCAGCCTCTACTGCTCTGGCAGCTAGCTTAGGGCTGCCCTGCTACTGTGAGTTTATCTGAGCTCTAGGGGAGTGAGGATGTTTAGTGGAGTTTTGTATCTGCACGTGACCCCTGCATCCCTTTGTGGTGAGGGGAAATTTTGGGACAAGAAGCAGCCTTATTCCTGCATGAAGAGGATCCCTGCCAGCTGTGATCATCACTTATTCAGCAGTGGTCGGCAGTGGCTGAGGAGTCAAGATCCATCTCTGAACTGAAGAATCATTGATGGACTTGTGAATGGACCATCTTTTAGATGGTCAGGGAAATTGTCTGGGAGACTCCCTGATCTGTGTCCTCAAGCCAGGGGCTGAAGGTTTGGGGATTTTATTACCTGCAGCCTATTAAATCCATGGAAGGACTTACCATTTTATCCCACGTGAGAATCTTTTGGGCTGTACTGAATGAAGTCAGCTAGGTTGCTTATTGCTGCTACAGAAGATATTGTTGTCACGAGTTATCAAGGGCCCCTACAAAATACATGTACAAACAGGAGACTAATTGTTTGGTTTGCAATATCAGGTCATGTGACAGGGGAAATTCACGGGTATTATCGGCATGGCCACCAGTGAGCGTGAGAGTAGTGGTTTACCCTGTTATGTTACATTTACTTCCTGTTTAGTATAATGACTGTGTTGCATATATTGTATGTGGTTGTGTTATTGTAATTTTCCTTCCAAGCTGCCCTGGTGACCCTGCCTGGAAGGAGCGAGGGGGGGTGGAGGCACCACCAACTAAATTCATATAGGAAGAAACTAAAGAAGTTACACCCTGCTGGGCTGGAGGTGGGATCCAGAAGAACCAGGTCTGTCCATCAAAACCTGTAAGGAGATTGGCGCTAAAAGAGATATCCAGGCAGATAGGGTTGCTACATTAGCTAGATAGGAGGCAGTGAAGACAACACGAGGGGAAGCAGGAGACGAAAGCTCAGATGTGAACGGAAGTAGGACCCACCACGCCCTTGCTGAGGAGAAAGAGAAGCTTCATCGTGAGATACAGGGGAAGAAGAGCCAATGGAAAGGTGAGTGACATGACAGGAGGAGATCATTTTGTGCAGCAGCATTTTGGCTTAACTGCTGAGGACAGCTGTGGTTGATGCCTTCCCATTCTGAACCTCTGCAGTCAATCAGTGCATATTAAAAGGTGTTTTAACCTATGGTACTCTAAAAGGTCACATCCCTGAGAACTAATTGTATGAAATGCTGTGATGCTGTCTCAACAGAAACCAGGTAACATAACTTACTATGTCATTAAACCCCCCATGATCAATACCTGTCTGCTGCTTTAAAACATTGCAGCCGACTGATCAGATGAACATAAAATTTGTACTGTTGTTGCATCAGTGCTAAAGAACCTGACACAGAAAATGCAATGGCTTGTCTGGGATGAAGATACATATGCTCTTACACCCTTATAATGCTCACTCCTCCTGGAACACAGAGGCTGATGCAACCTGGACGCTAGTGATCAGGTGATCCTACAGATAAAATTGCTGATGCTCTGTAGCAGGCTACTTCCTTGGTTCCAGATGAAGTGACACTGCTTGTCTGTTGCAATCTGTGCAGCTTGGTAACATGAATTCTGCAAGGCAAGGCACTGCCCAGGCTCAAGTCATTTCTAATAATGAAGGATCATTGCCAAGAAATAAGGGATTCACATTTAAACTTTTCAGTCCGTTCCCATTTGTATTAAATGTAACAACTCTACAGCAGGAAAAACCCAATTTGGATTTGTGTAAAAAAGCCCTTTCACTGGGCCTCTTCCCTGACTTCTGTCTATAGGGGAAAGTTGCACCAGTTGAACTTGAATCTGTTTTTAAACCAATTTATTTAAGCTAGTTCTAGCCTGTGTGGACATGATTATTTTGGTGTAAAAGCAGACAAAAAGACAGTCCCTATGGGGCAAGGGCTGTCTTTTTGTTCTGTGTTTGTACAGGCCCTAGCACATTGGGAGTCCTGGGTGTATCACTGGGGCTGCTAGGCACTAGTGCTACACAAATAAATAAATAAAAATAATAATAAACTGAAATAAGACTGTCCACACAAGGTTTGCACTGATTTAACTAGATCACACCATTAGTTAAACCTTGTGCAGACCAGGCCTGTCTGCCTGTCTTTCCTTAATCTGTGAGCCCCTTGGGGCATACTCAGCTGGTACATATGGGAAGTGCCTAGCATGCTGTGGGCATGACCACAAATGATAATTTTCCATGACAATTGCCAGTGGCATTTGGGAAAGCAGTATGGTCCAGTGTTTGGGTCATCTACATACCCATATCTGCCACTGACTTACTGTGTGTATGAGCTTGGGCAAGCCCATTAACTGCCTTGATTTCCCTATCTGTAAAATAGGGATAACATCACCACCTTAGGTAAATGCCTGGAGATCTCCAGTTGGAAGAACCATTTAAAGGCTAAGTAATAGTAGTCTTATAGCATGCACAGAGAAGTAACCCTTCTCCAACAGCACTGCTTTTGTGCCTGAAAAAAAAAAGGATGATGGAACCCTTGAGGCACACATTACTGATGGGAAAGTGTGGTACTGAAAATGTTTAGAAAAGGTTCCCTTGATGTGGATAGCCCACCACAGCATTAAGAGCTATTTCCTGAAGGTGAAGGGTTTAATCCTTTTAGTGTAGGGGAATTCGGAGAAAAGGTTTCATTACAGCAGGATGATGTAGGTATTTGTTACTGACCCAAGGGCAGGCTGCTCAAGCATGCATTTTAAATAGAGGCAAAGGCGGGGATTCTGATTGGTGGCTACATCTCGTCATACACCAGAAAACAAAACAAAACAAAACAAACAGCAGAGGCAAAAGGGCAGTGGAATTTTTTTAGCTACAAATCTTCATCCCATTCAGAATACGCCAGAACAACACCCCTTTGCACAGAAGCCCCAAAGAGACATTTGAACCTAGAAGCTTGGGGCATTTGTTACTGAGTTTCAATGCATATTTCCCTGTCCCAGCACTATATCAACTCTCTAAACAGATTGCCAGAAGGGTTAGAAACCAAGACTTTCAGATCCATGGCACACAACCCTACCACTTTAGCTAAAGGAGTAGCTCCAATAGCTGGTAGCAGTATTGGGCAGTTATGCACTAGCGAAGTAGCCACTAAAGGGATCTACACCACAAAATTTGCCGATATGTTACATACAGGTGCATGAGAATTGAGATAACAGAAGCTGCAGGATATTTAGAGATTAGATGCACAGTAAACTGCAGAAAATAGTACTGCAAGGTAGAATACAGGATGCATATACATGTGGGCATGCCTTGTTGTGCACAGAGCGGTAGAAACTCAGATTTTTGGGTGCACATTTTTCAGGCAGCTTTGCACAGTGACAGAATTTCACCCAACATACAGAATTGGCTAAAAGAAATAAAACAAGGTGGGGGGTAAATTGGAAAGATAAAAATACAGGCTGAGAATTAAGACAGAAGTAAAACAAAAATAATAATTCCTCCTACGACTATTTGCACTGACTGCTTTAGAAACTGGGGACCTTTTAGTATACCTGTGAAAGGTCAGAGGCAGGGAAAAGGAAGAGACCATTTAAAAAGCCTGGGAGAGATGGAAGAAAGAAAGGGCAGCCTGTATAGCACATTAGTCTCCAACAAATATAAAAACAAATCATCAGTACATTTAATAGCGTATTTAGGGTTTCAAGCAACAGACATAAGATTTGCCCTTCTCAGCTTGACCTTTGTTAACAACTCAAGACGCTACAGACCTATTATCCTGCAGCATCCCCTTGATAAACTCATCATGTCTGCAAATGCTATGTTCCAGGAGACATTCCCTTTCTCAGTCAGAAAGCAAAGATCAATATATATATATATATATTGCACTTGCTCTTTGCTTATAAAAAGCCTCTTGTGGAAATGTTACGGAGACATTTGGACACAAACAAATCCAGCAGAGATCTTACACTAAAATTCCTTCTTATGCTGCAGCATAGAAAATGGCAACACAAATGATTTTTAAAAAAGAGAGAGAGAGATTGAAACAAAAATAAAGCTTAACATCCATCTCTGATGCCACCAAAGGTTTATTTTAATTGCAGCAAGATACCATTATTTTCCTGGACTCAGCTGCCACGTTTTATGCTAAATAATCTTCTTTGAAATATTATAAATCTGCAGAACTTTGAAAAGTAGGTCAGTAGCGCAACATGTAGTAAATGTCTCATATAAACACTAGCCATTTCTCTCTACAGGTTGTAGTCAATATCACGTCCAGCATACTCATTAGCTAGTCAAGTGACTATTCACTGGTTTACCAAATGATGATAATAGCATCATCTCTAAGCATCCATTCATAGTTAAAGACATATGTACATGGATTGATGGGGGAAAAGACTCCTTGGCATTTAGCTGTCTTGCAATTAGCAAGGAAAAAATGAGAGAAAGCAGAAGGAAGAAAAGACAGATTTTAGATTCTCATATGATGAACTATGTGGAAGTCTCTACAGGTTGGGATAAACCAAGATGCAAATATACCTGTATATTAAAGGCATTTCAAAATATGAACATTATTAGTGGTCAATATGCTTAAAACCACCATCAGAGGAATGTTTCTATGTATGTTCCAAATGAACTCATTTTCAAAGTTCTCCAGGACCTGTTAAAGAAAAGCATGTAGTCAACACGGTCTCTCAGTGATTTTCTGCTCAGGATCCATGCAATCTCCCCACCAGCCCCTCAATAAGCTCCACATTTCAGCAAGCACTTACCATCAACAAGCTAAGAGCAGATTCTGGAGCACGCTGAACAGCCATAACCTTCTCTTCCTACATACAAATCCTCCCTCGGATTTGGTCAGCCTTCGGCCCTGTATCACAGCAAAGCATCCAGCAGCACCTACAGCAAGCTACAAAAATAGAAATCCAGAATCAGGGTCAGATAGCATTTTCCTAGAGATGGAGTAGGAAAAAAAAACAAACAACAACCACCCCTTTTCAATCCAGGAAAAAAGCTGAAGCTAGGCCAAATTTTACACTAGGGGGAGGAGAGAAATGGAATGGAGAGCCTGCTGGAAGAATGAGATATCGGAAGCTGCAGGATATTTAAAGATTAGATGTACAAAGCTACAGTAAGCTGCAGGAACACAAGACTCATATCAAACACCTACATGAGAGGTTAGAATACAGGATACAACCCTCTCCCTCCCCCACACACCCACCATATTGAATACGATTAATTGATTTAATTGTCATTATCTTTATTGTGGATAAAGCAGCAATATCCCAGACTCTCTGCTCCTTCCCCCCGCAGTACTGATGCAGAAACAATGCTAATAAATATCACAACATACCGCTTCCAAAATGGGCAATTTTCTTCTCTCTTCTCATAAAAACCTGCTCCTCTCTTTGGAAAGCAGACGTCTGCATAATACAGACATGAGCAATGAACGAGAGGAGCAGAACCAGGAAGCGCCAGGCATTCACTTGAGAGCAACAATTACCTTTATCATATTCGAGTGAGAACTGGGTTATGCACTGACCCTTTTCACCTTACCCAAAAAAATAAAATCTATTTCTCCTCCTCTCCAAATGGACCCAGCTCCCTGTGGAGCTAACACACTTACTAGAGACATGTAATTACATAGCCTGCTCTGTTAGCGCTCTGATCACACTGGCTGTACCACATGCAAACAGCAGAGCCAGGAATCTTCCCCCCCCCGCACTCCCCTCCATAAGGCTACATGTTAGGATCCCCTGTGGAGCGTCTACAGCTCAGACAGACGTCGAAGGCTAATTGTGGGGATGGGAGACTGTTAAGACACAAGACAAATTAGCCTGAGAAGAAGCCACTTGTTTAAATATCGGATTTAAGTGAAAGAGATTGGTTTTCACAGAACTTTAGAAAATAAAGCATTCTATTGTGAAGGCCACCAGTTTAAAGTGTCAGCATATCAAGGTAATTATCAGAACTTCCCCTATGGAATACTCTATCTAAGGCACTCGTAAGGCACCCAAGTCCATCGTACCTGAGCTCCTCTTTAATGTTTTTATCCTCACAACCCACCTCAAGGTATCATTCCCACTTTTTTTAAAGCAGGTGGGAAACTGAGGCACAGAATGGTCACACAGAAAGTCTATGGATGGAGCAGGAAATTGAAGTAAAATCTCCCCACCCCAAGGATTTCACCCTAACCATCAGGCTACTGTCTCTCTCTCCACTGGGTTAGTCTCCCTCTCCTTCCGGCATGGGATGTTACAAGTTGTTATACCCCCGGACTGCACCAAAAATAAGCAAACAAAACACTCTTCTCTGAGGAGAAGCAGGAGGTTGACAATATTCCAAGGAAGACAGAGACAAATTCCTTAAATAACTCGAGACAGGGGAATTTGGGGGGGGGGGGGGAGGAGATGAAAGCAACCTTTTAAAAAATGTCTAAGGGCATCAAAATATAAAATATGTAACAGAAGATTTTAAACATCAACAGCAAATACCCACAGGCTACAGCTGTTCAAGTTTTCCCTGTACTAACCCACATGTGGAACTATACAGCTCTGTATTTGTGTGATTACAAGGATAACACAGCCGCATAAACAGCCAGCTCTGCAACTCTAGAGTCTGCCTGACAAATGTGAGATACTTTCACAGTTCCCAGGCAAGTGCCTTTAGGGTTGGTGGGTTGTTTGGTTTTTGGAGCCACTCGTTATAAAATTTTCCAGAGATGGGTGGGACCAATGTAAAGTCAACAGTCCTGCAATGGCAAGATAATAAATTGATCACAGAGGTCTCTTCAATCTCCAGCTTCTATAAAGAGTACAGTTGTAGGGTGAACTCCTAACCAAAGACTGGGAGCTAGTTCTGGTTTGTGGTGCCTGCGGCTTGCTGCTCTCCTCCCTCCCCCAAGTGCCTCCCACCAGCCACCAAACAGCTGATCAGCAGCGCCACCAAACAGCTGAGGCTGGTGGGTGCTTGAGCCCCGGAGCACCCACGGCATCAGCACATATGGCTTGGGTACAAAGTCATAGGCGAGGAAGAGACTGTGGTCTTCCCCCCTGACAAATAAATGCCAGAGAAGGGCTGGTGAGACCCATTGTGGGGATGGTCGGAAAGTACCACCAGATACATTAGCAATGCTCCAGATACAGATTCTACCACTAGAGTTGGTTGCCATTTTTTGATGAAACATTTTTTGTTGGAAAATGCCTATTCATCGAAATTGAAACTTTTTGTGGAAATGTTCCAACAAAAATTTCTTAGGATCAGGATGGACTTTCTGGTTACACAGAGAGAGATCCCAGGATAGCCAATAGCCCACTAGATCAATGGTTCTCAAACTTTTGTACTGGTGACCCCTTTCACACTGCAAGCCTCTGAGTGCAACCCCTTTTAATATATTTAACACCATTATGAATGCTGGAGGCAAAGCGGGGTTTGGGGTGGAGGCTGACAGCTCGCGACCCCCCACCTAATAACCTTGCAACCCCTTGAGGGGTCACAACCTCCAGTTTCAGAACCCCTGCACTAGATAAACCACATACATGGGAAATGGGAGATCCAGGTTCAGACTCAGCCAGAGCAGGGACTTAAACCTGCATCTCCCATATTCTATGTGAGTGCCCTAACCACCAGGCTATTGGCTTTCTAGGGTGGCTTGCTCTTCCCCTCCCCACACCCCAATTTTTTAAAAAGTCTTGATTTCTTCCCAGTGTGGAACAGGAAAACTCCTAAATTTTAATGGAATGAGGAAATAGTTTCCTACCCAGCTCTATTCACCATCCCTAAGTCACTGGTAGTATGTCGTGGGGCTGAGGGGAAAATGTTTTCCCATCTGGAAACTAGGCAAACAGTTTAACCCTCGACTTGAGCACAAACCAGCCTGTGTTTAGAAGGATTTATACCCATGCAGTTATTGCTGCTGAATACTGAGCACTTCTTAAAACCTGATCCTTCTTTAGGTAGCTAACTGGTATTTGATATATGGAAAATCTTACCCCTAATGGTCAGAATTTGAGTCCTCTAGGACATTAACAAGAACTGAAAACAAGAGAGAATATAACAATTACCCTCCCCCCATACATACAAACACACAAATTTCAGATCCAACTTTATCAAAGGAAACCTCAGCAGGACACAAGCCATGCTGCCAGAAAATTATAGCTGTTAAGGCCGGAAAGGACCATAAGAACATAAGAAGGGCCATACTGGGTCAGACCAAAGGTCCATCCAGCCCAGTATCCTGTCTCCCAACAGTGGCCAACGCCAGGTACCCTAGAGGGAGTTAACCTAGCAAGAGATGTCAAGAGTAATAAGAAGGGTTTCTTCAGGTATGATGGCAACAAGAAGAAAGCCAAGGAAAGTGTGGGCCCCTTACTGAATGAGGGAGGCAACCTAGTGACAGAGGATGTGGAAAAAGCTAATGTGCTCAATGCTTTTTTTGCCTCTGTCTTCACTAACAAGGACAGCTCCCAGACTGCTGCGCTGGGCATCGCTACATGGGGAGTAGATGGCCAGCCCTCTGTGGAGAAAGAGGTGGTTAGGGACTATTTAGAAAAGCTGGACGTGCACAAGTCCATGGGGCCGGACGAGTTGCAACCGAGAGTGCTAAAGGAATTGGCGAATGTGATTGCAGAGCCATTGGCCATTATCTTTGAAAACTCGTGGCGAACGGGGGAAGTCCCAGATGACTGGAAAAAGGCTAATGTAGTGCCAATCTTTAAAAAAGGGAAGAAGGAGGATCCTGGGAACTATAGGCCAGTCAGCCTCACCTCAGTCCCTGGAAAAATCATGGAGCAGGTCCTCAAGGAATCAATCCTGAAGCACTTACACGAGAGAAAAGTGATCAGGAACAGTCAGCATGGATTCACCAAGGGTAGGTCATGCCTGACTAATCTAATAGCCTTCTATGATGAGATTACTGATTCTGTGGATGAAGGGAAAGCAGTGGATGTATTGTTTCTTGACTTTAGCAAAGCTTTTGACACGGTCTCCCACAGTATTCTTGTCAGCAAGTTAAAGAAGTATGGGCTGGATGAATGCACTATAAGGTGGGTAGAAAGTTGGCTAGATTGTCGGGCTCAACGGGTAGTGATCAATGGCTCCATGTCTAGTTGGCAGCCGGTGTCAAGTGGAGTGCCCCAGGGGTCGGTCCTGGGGCCGGTTTTGTTCAATATCTTCATAAATGATCTGGAGGATGGTGTGGATTGCACTCTCAGCAAATTTGCGGATGATACTAAACTGGGAGGAGTGGTAGATACGCTGGAGGGCAGGGATAGGATACAGAGGGACCTAGACAAATTGGAGGATTGGGCCAAAAGAAACCTGATGAGGTTCAATAAGGATAAGTGCAGGGTCCTGCACTTAGGACGGAAGAACCCAATGCACAGCTACAGACTAGGGACCGAATGGCTAGGCAGCAGTTCTGCGGAAAAGGACCTAGGGGTGACAGTGGACGACAAGCTGGATATGAGTCAGCAGTGTGCCCTTGTTGCCAAGAAGGCCAATGGCATTTTGGGATGTATAAGTAGGGGCATAGCAAGCAGATCGAGGGACGTGATCGTTCCCCTGTATTCGACATTGGTGAGGCCTCATCTAGAGTACTGTGTCCAGTTTTGGGCCCCACACTACAAGAAGGACGTGGATAAATTGGAGAGAGTCCAGCGAAGGGCAACAAAAATGATTAGGGGTCTGGAACACATGACTTATGAGGAGAGGCTGAGGGAACTGGGATTGTTTAGTCTGCAGAAGAGAAGAATGAGGGGGGATTTGATAACTGCTTTCAACTACCTGAGAGGTGGTTCCAGAGAGAATGGTTCTAGACTATTCTCAGTGGTAGAAGAGGACAGGACAAGGAGTAATGGTCTCAAGTTGCAGTGGGGGAGGTTTAGGTTGGATATTAGGAAAAACTTTTTCACTAGGAGGGTGGTGAAACACTGGAATGCGTTACCTAGGGAGGTGGTAGAATCTCCTTCCTTGGAAGTTTTTAAGGTCAGGCTTGACAAAGCCCTGGCTGGGATGATTTGATTGGGGATTGGTCCTGCTTTGAGCAGGGGGTTGGACTAGATGACCTCCTGAGGTCCCTTCCAACCCTGATATTCTATGATTCTATGAACCTAACAGGTAATGATCTAGTGATCTCTCTTCTGCCATCCATCTCCACATTCTGACAAACAGAGGCTAGGGACACCATTCCTTACCCATCCTGGCTAATAGCCATTAATGGACTTAATCTCCATGAATTTATCCAGTTCTCTTTTAAACCCCATTATAGTCCTAGCCTTCACAATCTCCTCAGGCAAGGAGTTCCACAGGTTGACTGTGCGCTGAGTGAAGAAGAACTTCCTTTTATTTGTTTTAAACCTGCTACCCATTAATTTCATTTGGTGGCCCCTAGTTCTTATATTATGGGAACAAGT
Organism: Chelonia mydas; assembly: GCF_015237465.2. Taxonomy (NCBI): domain Eukaryota; kingdom Metazoa; phylum Chordata; order Testudines; family Cheloniidae; genus Chelonia; species Chelonia mydas. The sequence continues at coordinate 332,000,675 of NC_057849.1, read as the reverse complement.
AAATAACTTTTCCTTATTCACTTTCTCCACACCACTCATGACTTTATATACCTCTATCATATCCCCCCTTAGTCTCCTCTTTTCCAAGCTGAAAAGTCCAAGCCTCTTTAATCTCTCCTCATATGGGACCTGTTCCAAACCCCTAATCATTTTAGTTGACCTTTTCTGAATCTTTTCTAATGCCAGTAGATCTTTTTTTGAGATGAGGGGACCACATCTGTACGCAGTATTCAAGATGTGGGCATACCAGGGATTAATATAAAGGCAATAAAATATTCTCCATCTTATTCTCTATCCCTTTTTTAATAATTCCTAACATCCTGTTTGCTTTTTTGACTGCCGCTGCACACTGCGTGGATGTCTTCAGAGAACTATCCACGATGACTCCAAGATCTTTCTCCTGATTAGTTGTAGCTAAATTAGCCCCCACCATATTGTATGTATAGTTGGGGTTATTTTTTCAATGTGCATTACTTTACATTTATCCACATTAAATTTCATTTGCCATTTTGTTGCCCAATCACTTAGTTTTGTGAGATCTTTTTGAAGTTCTTCACAGCCTGCTTTGGTCTTAACTATCTTAGGCAGTTTAGTATCATCTGCAAACTTTGCCACCTCACTGTTTGCCTCTTTCTCCAGATCATTTATGAATAAGTTGAATAGGATTTGTCCTAGGACTGACCCTTGGAGAACACCACTAGTTACCTTTCTCCATTCTGAAAATTTACCGTTTATTCCTACCCTTTGTTCCCTGTCTTTTAACCAGTTCTCAGTCCATGAAAGGATCTTCCCTCTTATCCCATGACAACTTAATTTAAGTAAGAGCCTTTGGTGAGGGACCTTGTCAAAGGCTTTCTGGAAATCTAAGTACACTATGTCCACTGGATTCCCCTTGTCCACATGTGTGCTGACCCCCTCAAAGAACTCTAATAGATTGGTAAGACACGCTCTCCCTTTACAGAAGCCATGTTGACTTTTGCGCAACAATTTATGTTCTTCTATGTGTCTGACAATTTTATTCTTTACTATTGTCTCAACTCATTTGCCCGGTACTGACGTTAGACTTACCGGTCTGTAATTGCCAGGATCACCTCTAAAGCCCTTCTTAAAGATTGGCGTTACATTAGCTATCTTCCAGTCATTGGGTACAGTAGCTGATTTAAAGGACAGGTTACAAATCACAGTTAATAGTTCCACAATTTCATATTTGAGTTCTTTCAGAACTCTTGGGTGAATTCCATCTGGTCCCGGTGACTTGTTACTGTTAAGTTTCTCAATTAATTCCAAAACCTCCTCTAGTGACACTTCAATCTGTGAAAATTCCTCAGATTTGTCACTTACAAAAGACAGCTCATATTTGGGAATCTCCCTAACATCCTCAGCCATGAAGACTGAAGCAAAGAATTCATTTAGTTTCTCCGCGATGACTTTATCGTCTTTAAGAGCTCCTTTTGTATCTCGATTGTCCAGGGGCCCCACTGGTTGTTTAGCAGGCTTCCTCCTTCTGATGTACTTAAAAACATTTTGTTATTACCTTTTGGCTTTTTGGCTAGCTGTTCTTCAAACTCCTTTTTGGCTTTTCTTATTTCATTTTTACATTTAATTTGGCAGTGTTTATGCTCCTTTCTATTTACCTCACTAGGATTTGACTTCCACTTTTTAAAAGATGCCTTTTTATCTCTCACTGCTTCTTTTACATGGTTGTTAAGCCATGGTGGATGAGGGGCTTGGAGTGTAGAATGGAGCTCAGGGCTGGGGCAAGGGGTTGGGATATCGGTGTGGGGTATGGGATCTGCAGGCACCACCCCTTCAGCTTCCATTGGTCATGGTTCCTGGCCAATGGGAGCTGTGGAGCGGGCACTTGGGGCAGGGGAAGCGCACAGAGCCTCCCTGGCTGCTCATGTGCCTAGGGGCCGCAGGGACCTGGCAGCCACTTCTGGGAGACATGCAGAGCTAGGGCAGGCAGGGAGCCTGCCTTAGCCCCAGGCCCCTGCTGTGCCTCCAACTGGACTTTTAACGGCCCAGTCAGCGGTACCAACTGGAGCCGCCAGGGGTCCTGTTTGACCGGGCGTTCAGGTCAAAAACTGGATGCCTGGCAACCCTATCCCACTGTATAGATAAGTCCTAAATCTATGCTACAATGATCCATTGTGGGCAAAGAAGAGCAGCGAGAAACCTTCTCTCCTGTCTATCATAGAATGACTTTTAGAGGTATGAATAGTGTTGAATAGGAAATAGTGCAGTGTGTGAGCCTGTGGAACAGGGAATGAATATAGTAGTTAAGGGGCTATTATTCAGGTAGTAGGGAGATAATTCCCTATATTAGTCAGTAATAATATCATTATTACTTTAATTATTAAAAGGCAATAGGAAACAAAGGGTAGGAATAAATGATCAGTTTTCAGAATTGAGAGGGTAAATAGTGGTGTCCCCCAGGGGTCGGTACTGGGACCAGTGCTATTCAATAGATTCATAAATGATCTGGAAAAGGGGGTAAACAGTGAGGTGGCAAAGTTTGCAGATGATAAAAAGCTTCTCAAGATAGTTAAATCCCGGGCAGACTGCAAAGGGCTACAAAGGGATCACTCAAAACTTGGTTACTGGGCAACAAAATGGTAGATTGAATTCAATGTTGATAAATGCAAAATAATGCACATTGGGAAACATAATCCCAACTATTCTTATAGAATGATGGGATCTAAATTAGCTGTTACCATTCAAGAAAGAAATCTTAGAGTCATTTTGGATAGTTCTCTGAAAATATTCACACAATGTGCAGTGGGAGTCAAAAATGCAAACAGAATATTGGAAATCATAAAGAAAGGGATAGATAATAAGATAGAAAATATTATATTGCACCTATATAAATCCATGGTAACGCCCACATCTTGATTACTGCATGCAGATGTGGTTGCCCCATCTCAAAAAAGATATATTGGAATTAGAAAAGGTTCAGAAAAGGTCGATAAAAATGATTAGGCGTATGGAACGGCTTCCATATGAGAAGAGATTAATAAATATTGGGACTTTTCAGCCTGGAAAAGAGATGACTAAGGGGGGGATATGATTGAGGTCTATAAAATCATGACTGGTTTGGAGAAAGTAAATAAGGAAGTGTTATTTACTCCTTCTCATAACACAAGAACTAGGGGTTACCAAATGAAATTAATAGGCAGCAGGTTTAAAACAAACAAAAGGAAGTACTGCTTCACAAAATGCACAGTCAGCCTGTGGAACTCTTTGCCAGAGGATGTTGTGAAGGCCAAGACTATAACAGGGTTCAAAAAAGAACTAGATAAATCCATGGATGATAGGCCATCAATAGCTATTAGCCAGGATGGGCAGGGATGGTGTCCTTAGCCGCTGTTTGCCAGAAGCTGGGAATGGGCCACGGGATGGATCACCTGATGATTACCTGTTCTGTTCATTCCTCTGGGGCACCTGCCATTGGCTCCTTTCGGAAGACAGGATACTGGGCTAGATGGATCTTTGGTCTGACCCAGCATGGCCGCTCTTATGTTCTTAAAAGGCAGTATTGTCCAACCCTTACCCATGATGAGCAGTACTTATGCACATAAGTAGTACTATTTACATTGAATGAAAAAGGTTACTCAAAGTGAGTAAGGATTATGGGATCAGGCACCCATTGGGATCTGATCCAACTCCCCATGAATTGATGATAATCTTATTATTTTTGGTTTAGCATTGAAAGACAGGCCCAAACCCAAGCCCAAGCCCCACATCCAAATATCTGCAAATCATTGTGGTGTTCAGAATTCAGATCTGACTGTTGCCATTTAAACTCAGCTCCAGTGTCAATGATACAGGCTAGAATGACGTTCTGTTCACTAATGTTTGCACTCTTGTATGTGTTTTCTTCCTACCTATATTCAAGTGATCAAGTTCAACTGGACGTTCATTCTCAAAAACCAAATTCTGTGATTTGCATGTGCCAATACACATACCAGAAGTGCATCTGCATTCATCCAGTCAGAGTACAGAAATCATTCCATGGGACAGTCTGACAAATTGCAACAAAGCGATGCCGCTTGAATTTCTGACAGTCATAACCAAGCTGCAGAGAAATAGATTTAAAATCACATAAACTTGAACAGGCAAATCTGAGGACTTCTTGACTTACTCATAGAATATCCTCAAGCAGGGAAAGAGGATGACTCTAGCAAATAATTTATCCTTTGTGAATTATTCATTCTGCTGTAATAAAGCCATAGAAAGAGATTTATCCCATTATCTCTTCTCTTCTCCTTCCTACACTCCCCTCCACAAACCCAATTGCTCAAAAATCATTAATCATGGCCTCTGAACAGATCCCACTAGATCCTAACTGTTTCTTTCCAGAATCTTATCAGAAGCTCCTGGCAAATATAGTTATGGGTCAGAGGATTCTCCTACCAAATTTAGAGAGAATTGGATGGTGCTGGGGCCAGTAGGCTGTCAACAGAAGAGACAACACTGGAGCCCTGAGGGAGAAGGGAAGTCTGTGGTTACTCCACCATTCTTTCCTGCTAGTTGGCCTGGAACACTGGAGGCAGCTGAAGAGGCACCATTTGTTGTCCCACGTGAGGACGTAACATGGAAAAATATCATTAGAAAATCAGCCAAACTCAATATAGGGCCAATTTTAGACACGGGACAACCACATTTAAGGGGTGCTGTGAAGAAAGCCAATGGCTTGGTCCTAATTCGAAGCAGGGTACTTACTATGGGCCCATTTTTTTTTCTCCCTTGCTCCCTTTCAGTTATACCTTATCTGGTGAGTGGTCCCTGTGACATTCTATACCTTGGGGGAGTGCCCTGTAACCCCCATATTCATCATTGATATACAGTTGTGATATTTCATATAAAGCAGGCCGTGTGAGGTATCGGGAAAGGTTATGATCCGCTGAAAGCCATCGTTCTATCTAAATATGTATATCATTAGGGTATATGAAGTTATGAGAATTGTTTCGTATGGCTGTCACTAAAATATGCTGAGAGTTTGGGAAACGCCCAGATACTAGCTCTCCAGAGACAATGACAAGGGAGGTAACCAATGCCCAGGTGGGTGCTGAACAGACATCACCAGCCATTGTTCAGCAGAGGAGTTACAATTCAATGACTCACTCAAAGGAGATACACCAGGGGTATTGCTTCATCTTGTGAATCAGCAATACCCACCGCACATGCCTGGACTTGTGTTCTCCAAGCACATGGACTAAGGGTATAAAACAGAACACAGTGGTCACATGCTAGGCCTTTCTACTTCCCCCACCTACGCTGCAAGCAACAAGGACACTCAGAAGACTGAAGACTCCAACAGAGGAGACTGGCCCAGGTTTCAAGGGTGAAACCTGCATACTATGAACTGCAATATCCAGTGGGGTGAGAAAACTGCTTAATCTTGATGTTGTCCAGTCTAATAGGGTTGAGAGTTTAGACTGTGTGCTTATATTTCATTTTCTTTTGGTAACCACTCTTTTTGCCTATCACTTATAATCACTTAAAATCTATCTTTTGTAGTCAATAAATTTGTTTAATTGTTTATCTTTACCGGTGAGTTTTCCTGAAGTGTTTGGTAAGGGTGTTTGCTCAGGTTTACAAAGGCTAGTGTATATCTACTTTCCATCGATGAATGGGAAATAAATTTTCACTGCTCATCTTGAGCAGTGCAAGATGGTATATTCTTGAGGTACAAGGCTGGAAGCAGGGGGAATTTGGCTGGTGCCTTTCTCTGTGTGATTCATGAGTGGCTCTGGAAGCATTCATGCAATCTAGCTGGGTGTGGGGCTCCACATGCAGTTGTGCTGAGTGATGATAGCTCCTGGAGGGGTTTGCTGGTTGTCACTAGCAAAGCTTTGAGAGAGACAGCCCAGGCTGGAGAGTTAAGGGGGCACAGCGGTCCCATGGTCCCAGGCTGCACCCTGGGGATCCTGTCACAGTCCCATTCACTTCAGTGGAACAATTAGATAAGTAAGGTTTCAGAGTAACAGTCGTGTTAGTCTGTATTTGCAAAAAGAAAAGGAGTATTTGTGGCACCTTAGAGACTAACCAATTTATTTGAGCATAAGCTTTCATCTGATGAAGTGAGCTGTAGCTCACGAAAGCTTATGCTCATATAAATTGGTTAGTCTCTAAGGTGCCACAAGTCCTCCTTTTCTTTTAGATAAGTAAGGTTCTCCCCAGACTGAATGAGGGTACCTGGCTTCATGTGCTATCTAGCCAGTTGACATTCATCTCGTCACCAAACTCCAAAGCTGTGGACACAACCACCAAGACGTCTGTGGCTGGACAGGAGAGTGGGGTCCCCAGAGAAAAATTCTTCTTAAGGGACCAAGAGATAGACGGCCCTGGGTAACTAAAATCACAGGAAACCTATTCTAAACTCACTTATACCAAGTTTACCCTGGTGTAACTTCACTGATTTCAGTGAAGTTATTTCTGATTAAGGGTTTGTCTGCATAGGATATTTTTCCAGTTGTACCAGTATAATTAAACTGATATGGCTAAATCCTCCATGTGGATATTCTTAGGGCTTTTTGGGGGGGCTTATTTTATACTACTTCCAAAGTGACATAAGCAAACCTGGAAAAGGCATTCATTCTTATACCAGAATAAGAGTGGCCACACAGAGTTATACTGGTGTAACTGTAGTGGCTTAAATTCACAGCCTACCCTATACCTGTGAAGACAAGGTTTTAATCTGGTGTAAGGGCCTGATTCAAAGTCCAGTTAAGTCAGTGGGAGTCTCTCCATTGACTTCAACAGGCTTTGGATCAGGCACTATGTAAGGTCAGTAAACACAGTGGATATGGACACCAATGTTGCTACAGAGGAATAACCTATTGTAACCTTTACTATGAAGTCAGGAATAAAGCCCAGCCTCTCGCTAGTACTCCTGTGGGTGTCACACCTTTGTTATTGATAGTTGTCAGGCTAAGGTTCTCAAGAGCACAGTTAAATTAAATAGAATAATTATTGCATGTTGATGCAATACTAAAATATTTTAATTATTATTTGAGGTTAATGACTGGGCAATAAACATATTATATAGCAGTTAATCACAAAGACTGTCTTAATGATGACATGATAATTAATTAACAGTCTATAACGGTGTTACTCAATTAAAAGCCTCAAATTTTATATGATGGCTGGTTTGTACTGATATGAGGTTTATAAGATAATAACCCAGACAGGCTCATTCAGTGTTAATTAAAAAAGGCTGGATTTATTAAGGCCCCACATAGGGCTTGGAGGGCCTTTAAAATACAGTAGCTACACAAACTTAATGTAAGCGTCCTGAAAAGCCTAATCACTGGCATTTTAAGTGACCTGTTAGGCTACATGTGTGCTGACTGACCTACTTTTCAGAGGCATAAGAGCACCTGGAATCCCCAAGAGCTCTCAAAAATATTTTAAAAACAACAGCAGCTCCTCTTCCAGACACAACTCCATACAAGTTAAATGCCCACCAGCCTTCCCCACAGCTAGATCTGCATATTGGGTCATGCAAGAATTTTACTTCCAGTAGCATTACTAAGAAAAAGTAAAAGGTAGAGGCAAGGAACTTTGCACCGTAGAATCTTTTGGTTCCAGTGGGACCTTGTTTTCCAACTCTCTGCATTAAGGAAGGATCAGTTTCACAATTTTTAATCCATTCTTAGTAGTTGGATGTCTATTTTAGTGCTAGATTGAGACTTTACTCCCAGCCCTGAGTGAGGGGCATATCTGCTTCATCCCATTAGCAGCCTAAGGAAGGATAGAGTTTCAGAAGTCTCACCCTGGCAACAGGAAGGAAGTTCTTCAGTCTGTGAACATGAAATTAGTGCAATCTACTTCCATCCACCTCACAACTGGTTGGCTATTCTGGTCAGCTAGTGGAGGGGTGTAGCAAGGAAGCGTAGCCTCCCTCAGAGGCGGACTAGAAGGGAATGCCGCAAGCCACCTGGTGGGCAGAAACAGGAGGGCCATGCCCCACAGACTGGAAGCAGAGGTGTGGGACAGGAAAAGGAAGTATAAAAGGCCGGCCCAGCAGGTTAGTTGAGAAAGAGCTGCCAAGGGAGAGAAATGCTCCTTCCCCGTTGCTGGAGCAGGATGCCAAGGTGAACCACTGCTGCCCTGAGGACAGGCACAAGCTTCCAGAGAGCCCTGACCCTGAGGAGCTGCTACCACTACCCTTGGTGGTGTATCCAGGAAGACTGAGGATGATCCCTGGATGCAGGTACACCCGAGGGGGAGAGTAGGAAGCAGTCCAGGGGAACCAGACTACCGTCTGGCTGGGATACCACCGGAAACACAGTCAGTGTTGCGGGGGCATTCCCCGCTGACCCAGTGGCAGACCACTCTGCCACTGTTAGGGCCCTGGGCTGGGACACAGTGGAGTTGGATAGGTCCGTGTCCCCCTGCCATCTCGTCCCTGGGGTGGCAGTACTCCCCCTCTGTAGGCCAAGAGCCCCTATGTTTGTCTGTCGCCCACCAGAGCCAGGACAACAGGACAACCTGTGCTTGGTGCTACAGGTCTGCCTGACTGCAGGCCAGAACCCTGACTGTTTGCTGCTCCATCCTACTGGAAGGCTGGGCGTATAAACTGCTGCAGCTCTGCCTGACTGCAGGCCAGAATCCTGATAGTTTGCTGCCCCGCCCTACTTGAAGGCCAGGGCCTATTGAGTACCGTTAATTCCCCCTATCCTTGGTTGTGAGCATACTCTAGCAGACCAGACAGCAAAGAGGCACGACCTCCTGCAGAGGCGGACTCGAAGGGGCGGCCACACCACCTTACAAGGGAATGGAGCCACGGCCACTCCCACTCCCTGCCCCTTGTCACCAACTTGCAGCAAGGGGGAGTATCTGGAGATGAGGGGCTGTGCTCTACACCAGATCCAGACCCAAAGATATGGGGATGGTGAGCAAAGAGGTTGGGCGAAAGGTCTTCGGGCTTGTCTACACTGGCAAGTTTCTGTGCCGTAAAGCAGCTTTTTGCGCTCAAACTGCAGCCGTGTACACACTGCCAAGCCACTTTGTGCGCAGAAACTCCTCAGTTGCAGCACTGCAAAAAAACCACCTTGACGAAAGTCGTGAGTCTATTTGCACGGAGGCTCCGGCGCTCTATTGCCAGTGTAGATACTTGATTGCTTTCTGCGCTGTAATTGCCCTCCAGAGCTGTCCAATAATGCCTGAAGTGACCGCTCTGCTCATTGTTGTGAACTCGGCTACCCTGGAGACATGGCCCCTCCCCTTTCAAAGCACTGTTTCTGACAGCCCTTGCTTGCTGTGCTGGTCTGCTCCGGGACACAAAGCAAACCATTAATGTGGAATGTTTGTGCTGGTGAACACAGAGGCAGGGGTGTGTGTGTGCGTGTGTGAGAGGGAGGTGGGGCTGATGTTGGGGTTTCCCCCTCTCCCTGCCTCAGGACTAGTTGCTTCCTGCCACTGTCTGAACTTACAAGATAACATGCTGACACGCGCTCTGTCTCCCAAAACACACAGTCTCTCTCTTCTCCCCCGCCCATACACACACACATACACACTCCCATCACACACTCTTCCCCCACCCCTTTCAGTTGAAAAGCAGGTGGCAATGTAGTAGGATGCCCATGGAACAATGGGATTGGGAAACCTGCATCATGTGACCCTGTGCCTGCTCCACAAGGCATTGCAAACCCTGCGGCCAGTTGCACAGTGGGATAGCTACCACAATGCACTGTCTTTGCCCTTGCAAGAGCTGCTAATGTGGATGCACTTCAGCGTCACAAGGAGCACAGAGTGGACATGCAACAGCGGTTTAATTCCAGCGGTTTAATAAAAGTGGTATAACTGGTGGCACAGAAACTTGCCAGTGTAGACACACCCTTAGATTCCTACCTCAGTGAGTAAGACAAGGGCTCAGACTGGTTCTTAGTCTTGCACATCTGCAGTGATGGCAAACCTAAATCATACTCAAAGTTTTCTTAGCCCTTTTCTCTGCTGCAGTTTATGTACATTACACCTTTGTTTTGTCCTTACTGAGCAGCCACAATATTTGATCCCTCTCCTTTTTAAATATTTCCTATTGGCTATTTGTAAATAGCAGCTGTCAGGTCACCTGCTCACTTATCTCAGCTCCTTCTCCTAATTTCTCCAGTCACTTTAACCTTTCCTCTTATGTACATTTCCAAAGCTTTTCCTTGTCTCTGTTACTCTCCAACCAGCTCTTTCCAGTTTTGTCTCTTTGTAACACAATGCTCAGAAGCAAAAGCAACACTCCAGCTGAGGCCTAGCAGGAGTCAATCAGAGCAAAATTACCAGCTTGACTGGTTTAAAACATGAGATCTGGGTTTCTCTGTTGTACCCAGCACCATGGGAGGGGGATGGTGCCTCCTATCATTATGAAGTGAAATTGTAAAGATGATCTCTGTCTCTAGGAAGGTGAGGTAGAAATGGGTTTTGCATTTTGCTCTGAAGGGCTGAGGTTCGAGGTGGTGCTGATCAGATTTGCACATCGTGGCCAAGAGTTTGGTCTGTCTTACAAAGGAGCCTTCTCCTGGAGGCTGACAGTTCCACTGTTCCAGTGGAACACAGCTGTTGTGGACAGGGTCACACTCACACTGGGCGAGGCACTTCCCTCAGATAACTTGGGCCAGTCTGGTGGAGAGCTGGGAAGATGAGGAATGGAACCTTGCACATGGCCTGCTATTCAGTGAGAAGGCTGCAGAGCAGGCTACTGAGGAGCAGTGCTCACAGCACGTCTTTCTGAGCAAACTCTCTGAGCCGTATTCTGAACCAACTGTAGCCTGACGGTTGGCGATTTCATACCTACTTTCAGGGTTACAGTAATCAGACCTGGGATTCACATGCCTGTGAAGCTACGTCTTGGCTGAGTCTGAATTCAGTAAAAGGGGATGCAGCTGTCTACCAGCCAGAGATGGGAAAAGGACATTATTTGCCACTGTCACTATTTGACTGGGAGACCACTGAGGCTGAAGACTGCCTTGATGATGTGAAGGCAGATGCCCTCAGTGGGGGGCGAAGTTAGTGATGAGGTGAATTCTTCAGAGTGCTTCCCCTTCCTCAACCACCATCACCCAGAACAAAGTGCACACAGACAACAGGCTCTGGCTACAGAATGAATCACCAGAGTTGCTCAAACTAGTATGGAGCTTAAGGACTTCTGGGACATATCTATATTAACATTAAGATACTATCTAAGTGCCTCACAATCTTGATTAGAATGTATTATTTGTTCAGTCATGGACTGAACCTATTGTGCTAAGCACTGTACAGCCACAGAACTAGAAGTCAGTGTACCCTCGCCACACCACTGTGAGGCAGGGAATTACTGATATCCCCATTTTACAGATAGGCACTGAAGAGACAGAGAGGCACTGAAATCAATGACAGTTAGGCATCCAAATATCTCTAAAGATGTGGTCCTAAGTGAATTGTCCGAGGTCACACAGGAAGTCTGTGGTGGAACAAGGAACTGATTTCCAGTTTCTGGAAGTAGCTCTCTAATCACTGGTCCCTTAGGAAGTTACATACACCAGGAGCTCCCTCTTTAAGAATGTCACCACAACAAGAGATAGAACTTCAAAAAATAACAATAAATAGTGGTTTAAATATAAATAATATTTAAATGTTTATATAGATGTTCAGTGAAGAGCAGACTGCTATATCCACTAAGGAACTCACTATGCAGATTTAGTTTACATGGGAAGTGTCTGGAGTACTTAAGTGACTAGTGCTATACAATACCCTAAGACACATGGGAGTTAGGATGAACAATGTTCATTATTATGTTCATCTCTCCCCTTAGAATACCTTATTAATTGTACTATAGTAATGCCTAGAGACCCCAACTGATATACAGTCCCTATTGTGCTGGGCACTTCCAAACACAGTAACAGACAGTCCCTGCTTTGAAGAGCTTCAAATCTACATAGCCAAGCCAAAGGATGTGAGAATGCTGGTGTAAAAGGAAAAGCTGTTCCACTGTTGAAATGAATAGCCGTAATGGTAAGATGTGCAAATATTTCTGATGAAATTATTCAGAATGTATATAGCAATGAATATGTTGATAATAGCGTGGTTTGCCAAAGCAAGTTACCAAAGCTTTAAAAAATTCACACTTAATTGTGGTTTCAAAATATACTTAGGATAGTGGTGTCATACTTAACATAGAAATCTATTTAAAAATGGAAAAATTTAATTCACATAGCTATTTATAACAATAATTCATAGTTTAAAGTAGTAGTAATAAAACATCATTGTTGGCAAGGCGTCATCTACGGTTATGGAAACATTTGTGAATATTAAATACTTTAAAAATGAATGTGCTATTTTAATTCCTCTATTTTATTTTAGTAATATGTTCTATGGAAAACTCACACAAAAGGATGAGAGAGCCAGCAGTTCAGTGTAGGTTTGCACTGATAATTGGCCTAAATATTGTGGCTGGTAATTTGCAAATTTCATTACAAAACTCACTGAATATAAACTGATGCTACGATTAATTGCCTTTGCATTCTCAGCAAGTAATTTGCAAGACAATTACCGTATTTTATATATTAATTGTACTAGACATTTAACAGTGATTTCACACTAATGCACTTTCATAGTGAATATTATTCTTTATGAATCTGAAGTCCAGTCATTAAATTCTCATTAATATTTATTCTGAAATATGCTTATAGATGACACAGATCAAGTTATCTGAGTAGCAGTTATCCAGTCAGAGCCCTATCCAGCTCCCACTGAAGTTACAAACCATAAGCCCCAATCTTGCAAAGCAACCCACGTACATTGACCCTGGCATCTATGTGAAGTCCCACTAATTTCAATGTCTAAAGATGCTCATATGGTCATCTCACTGTAGCATCTGAGCACCTCATCATCTAACATATTTATCCTCACAATGCTTCTGTCATAAATATAAAGGGAAGGGTAAACCCCTTTAAAATCCCTCCTGGCCAGAGGAAAAATCCTCTCACCTGTAAAGGGTTAAGAAGCTAAAGGTAACCTCGCTGGCACCTGACCAAAATGACCAATGAGGAGACAAGATACTTTCAAAAGCTGGGAGGAGGGAGAGAAACAAAGGGTCTGTGGCTGTCGGTATGCTGTTTTTGCTGGGGATAGAACAGGAATGGAGTCTTAGAACTTTAGTAAGTAATCTAGCTAGGTATGTGTTAGATTATGATTTCTTTAAATGGCTGAGAAAAGAACTGTGCTGAATAGAATGACTATTTCTGTCTGTGTGTCTTTTTTGTAACTTAAGGTTTTGCCTAGAGGGATTCTCTGTGTTTTGAATCTAATTACCGTGTAAGGTATCTACCATCCTGATTTTACAGAGGTGATTTCTTTACTTCTATTTACTTCTATTTCTATTAAAAGTCTTCTTGTAAGAAAACTGAATGCTTTTTCATTGTTCTCAGATCCAAGGGTTTGGGTCTGTGGTCACCTATGCAAATTGGTGAGGATTTTTACCAAACCTTTCCCAGGAAGTGGGGTGCAAGGGTTGGGAGGATTTTGGGGGGAAAGACGTGTCCAAACTACGTTTCCCAGTAAACCCAGTTAGAGTTTGGTGGTGGCAGTGGATATTCCAAGGACAAAGGATAAAATTAATTTGTACCTTGGGGAAGTTTTAACCTAAGCTGGTAAAAGTAAGCTTAGGAGGTTTTCATGCAGGTCCCCACATCTGTACCCTCGAGTTCAGAGTGGGGGAGGAACCTTGACAGCTTCATTTTATAGTTAGGAAACTGATGCACAGAGAAATTAAATGACTTCCTCAGAGTCACACAGGAAATCTGGGGAAGAACAGGGAATCAAACCCTGGTCTCCCTCTAGTTAGCACCGTAACCCCTGGACCATATTTCCTCCTCCATCCAACCATAAGATCCAACTGGATGAATTGTTTGCAGGATCAGGATCACAAACAATAATATTTTAATTCGGCTAGCGATTATTATTATATTTAAATTAAGTGGGCCAGAACCTTACCTGGTTTAAATCAGAGTACGCTTATTTACACTGGCTGAGGAACTGACCCAGTGTCTATATTATCTTGGGAACTGTTGTAGTCTGCACCCATCTGTCCCAGATGGCAAACCTCACCATAGAGTTTATAGGAATGACTTTGAAATAGCAGCAGAATACAGAAGACAGAGTTGTTTCACCCCTGAAAAGGATTACTGGACTGTGAAATGCGTGATTCAGAGAGAGAGGAGATATCTTTATACACTGCAGTTGAAGATATTGGATACAAATTCCTCTACAATATTACCCGAACAGCTCTACACAGTTACACTTCAGTGACATTTAATATGGTGGTTCTGATGTCATTCTTCTTTTCCTATTTTTTTCTGATTTTTAACTAGCCATTACAGATTGGCATTTTTCAGCATGACAGTTCTTTGCACACCTGGGTTTACAGTACAATGGTTTGCATCAGCAGTAAAAGCATGCAACTTAAACCATACAAGTGAAGTGGGCCGTTAACACCACTGCAGTCATAGGACAAAATGGTCCTAAGACTTCACCTTGAATGGTCTCTTAGAATGTGAGATAACTACTTATGCTAAACAATATCTTCCACCTTGTATTTGGCTGTGCCACTCTGAGTACCTTTCCCTGAAGAAGAGCTCTGTTTAAGCTTGGAAGCTTGTTTCTCTCACCAACAAAAAGTTGCAATGAAAGATATTACCGAACCCACTGTGTCTCTTTAATATCCTGGTAGCAACACTGTAAATATAAATGTATTGCACTTTTGAATAGATAAAGAACAGAACCAGTGTGTTTTTATTGCTTTACTAATTAACATGAATTTTGGTTTAGGAATCTAACATTTCCCAAGGGGGTCAAGAATTTCCACAGCAGAAGAGCCTATGGGTTTCCCTTATAGAAAAATCCTAGCCAGTGTAATAGAGAATGAGATCCTTTCTACAGAATTACATAATTGTCTATTTAATTCTACAGAGTTCTATGAAATTCTTCTACAGAATTTAATGGATAATCATGTCACTGCTATAGAACTTCATCGGTTGGCTTAGAAATTCTGTAGAAATTATCTCAATTCTCTATTAAATTCTGTAGGTTTTTAGAGTAATTGCAATTAAATGCTACGCTTTCATCCCTATGTATTTCTATATGGCTTCTTCACCTTGGGCTCTGCACCCAGGGAATGAGTCTATCAAAATCCAACTTGACCAAGCCACTGAAGTTGCATTTCTTATGTTCCCCATGAAAGATGAACAGTGAGGACACAACGAGTCTGCCTGATCTTGAGAGGTGATGAGCTCCCTCTGAGATCTATCTAGGCACTAACATGTCCTCCATATCCATAGTAACCAACCACCTCCCAAGTATTTAAAAATAGAAATGACAACCACCACCTGCCGATGACAGAGATTGATTAGTTTATAATGGGGGAGGCTGTTTAGTTTGGGCTATGCTTGTGTGGTGGAGGCGAAGGGCTGTACATGCTATAATTAATGAGGGAAAGGCCAAGTTGAATAAAGGAGTTTTGCATTTGGTTTGAAGGTGATGAGGATCATGGTCACTCTTAGCTCTTCTGGGAGTCAGTCCCAAAGTCTAGAACCAGTACCTGTGAACTTTCACATCTCCTGCACTCCCAAACCACTCCTCATTGGGCGACCATTTCATTGTTCAGGTGGGACGCAGCTCTCATTGGGAGTCGCAGAGGAAGAGGTGATCTCTGAGTTTGAGAGGGCCAGTCCCATGAACAGTTTTGAATATCAGGACAGAGAACTTGAACTGGAGCCTGCATGCAAGGAGGAACCAGTGCAGATAGCAGAAAACCACAGTGACAGTGTTCCTAAGTCAATGGGCTGATGCATCTTGTACCAGCTAGAGCTTTTTCAGGGTGACATTCAAAGACATAGGTATGCAACTTTGGCAGGGTTTGGACATTTATCTTGCACAGAATACTGATAAAAGAACAGAAGAATGAGAAAAAAAAAAGTAAAGTGAAGAAGTAGAACCCCTCTCCCAAAATTCCCCCATTCTAAACTTCATTTATTTTATTGCTGATAGTGGGAGAAAAGAGGGGCGGGATTAAAAAAGAGAAATATTTAAAAAAATTTAATGAAAAAAGTGAAAAAATGTTGTTTTGAACCCTGCACAATGGAAGCAACTTCAAAAGTTTCAATTTCTCACCATTTTCCAATCAGTTCAACTTATAGATTCATAGATAGATTCATAGATATTTAGGTCAGAAGGGACCATTATGATCATCTAGTCTGACCTCCTGCACAACGCAGGCCACAGAATTTCACCCACCACTCCTACAAAAAAACCTCACACCTATATCTGTGCTATTGAAGTCCTCAAATTGTAGTTTAAAGACCTCAAGGAGCAGAGAATCCTCCAGCAAGTGACCCGTGCCCCATGCTACAGAGGAAGGCGAAAAACCTCCAGGGCCTCTTATCAACTTATAATTGATTGTGGCACAAATCTGCTTTAGATTTAGTGGACACTAGTCAACTTTTGAGTGGCATTATAATAATTTATGTTTATGCACCTATATATGCTGTGATACGGGCACTTAGCAAACAATAGACGGTAGGAGATCAGCAATATGTGATGTACCTACATGACCCTAACAGGTGATCCCCAGGGGAAGCTGAAAAATCACCAAGTTCAGCCTAGTCCATATACTTTTGTCGAGCTTCCCTTTCCACCACACGTGTGGCAATCAGTTATAGCCTGCGTCTGTGAGCAAGTGTCATCACTGGCTAAGCATCAAGTTCCATTTATAACCCAGCTTGATCTACTTCTGAATTTACATATGCTGCCATTATAGGAAAAAACCCTGATGGGTATTAAAACCTGTTTTGATAGAATTATAATTTATACTGGAAAGTTACAGTTTTAAAAGCTTACCTCAGGAAAACAGAAGGCACCATTTCCTGTGCTAAAAAAAATAAGTTAATAAAATGGAGCAGATGGAGTAAATTTTCAAAGCTGCATGTGGGAGTCACACATTCAAATCCCATTAACGAACAGTGGAATTTGTGGACCTGACTCCCATACACAGTGCTTTGAAAACTACAGACTTCACAGTTCAATGGATTCATTCCTTTCTTATGTGTCAGTGAAGTCACTTAAACTTCTTTCTAAGGGCTTGGCTACACAGTGCTTTAGTCCACACCAAAGGGGTGTAAATAATAGTGTGTCATGCATTAACTGGCCAATGGGATCCTGACTAATACACGCTAAAAATTCCCTAGTCCACATTAAAGTCGTTTGTGTCAAACAATATTACACTAATGTGCACTAGGGAATTTTTAGCGTGCACCAGCAAGGTCCACATGGGGCAGTTAGCATGCAACATGCTACTGTGCATGAGAATTTACACCCCTCTGGTGCAGATTAATGCACCATGTAGAGAAGACCTAGTGTGCAGATGTTTAAGCAATGGGAAAAAGGAAAGTACATTTTTATAGGCAGGTCAGGGCTCTTTATCCACTGAACAGGACTAATCAGAAGACATGAAGATATAAAGTATAGTAACTGCTTTCTGGGATGTTATGAAGCACAGAAGCCTGTTCAATATTTTACTCATACGGCCAAATCCTGCAAATGCTCAATCATGTGAATAGTCCTACTTTGGTTAATGGGATTGTGAGGAAGTGTCTGCAGGATCAGTCTCCTAGACATCAGAACAAATGTGGACCACTGTGATCATTAAGTCAGACCTCCCTTAGTTTTGAAGAACTGTTAAAGACAGGCACTCCCCTGCAAAAGCTTATTCACATGAGTTAGCTCAACCACCTCATTTGGGAGCCTTGTCCCCTACCTCACTATAAAGGACAGTTTTCTAATATGTTGCCTAAACATCCCCTTCTAAAATTTCAGGCAGTTGCTCCTTGGTCCCTAACGTTTTTGCCTCAGTGAGAAATGGTGGCTTTCACTGCCTATTATTTGACTGTGGGCCCGAGTAGCTTTAGTTTTGGTTGACATTTGTCAGCCAGTTATTAAGAAATAAAAAAAATGTACATCTTATCATTGGAGATTAAATAATTCCCAATCATAAAAGTCACATATCTACCTTGGGTATAAAGTACCTATGGGCTGATCATATTATGTATTGTTTGCATTGTGTTAACTCCCAGGAGCCCATGTCATGGACCAGGACCCTTTTGCGCTAGGTGATGTACAAACAAGGAAAAGACAGTCCCTGCTCCAAAGACTTTATAATCACATTCCCTCCAAATCTTCTCTTTTCTGGACCTACTTCGTTCTCTTCTAAAGCTTTGCAATAAGTATGATGCACTGTATGGTGCTTATTCCACTTCCAGTCTGAAATACTGTTCCTTTAAAGCACCCTTTAAACTGAGACCCATTCATTAATTTCATTTAGTTTGTTTAGAACACTGAAACTAGGGACCGGTTGACAGGACCAGGTGGAATTCTGAGCTGTCCTTGACTGAGTCCAACTAACCCACCCAAACGTTGCAGGTCCTGTCATCAGACAGCATGTTGCAAACATCAGATTTTAAGCCCAGAAGAAGCCAGGATCTCTAAACCCATTCCTGGAGCATGGATGCCAGGAGACGGTGCAAGCAGAGTAAACAGCTAGACAAGAACAGTTCCAAGAGCCCAGCTCTGGAGTAAGGAAGAATGCTGCTTCTCCATGTGGCTTCCATACTTCCTCCCTGCCCCGTCTGGGGATGGGCTCTTTTAGACTGGAGTGATGATGCAAAAACATTTGCACACCAATACAAGCATCACCACATTGTAATGTAGCTCCAGTCCCAGGTGCCAAACTTTATTGCTATATAACTTCTGCCTTGCTCACTCCAGTCACAACCAATAGGACATGATGGTTTCCGTGAGCAGATTTATCTGTCTTCCCTTAACTAGATGATCAGTGCCTGCTGGCAAACCTGCCAATTTCAACCAGCATCAATTACCTCCTTCACAGTGCAGCAACTCTTTCTGTGTCACACTTTGTATTAGAGGGAAAAGAAGCCCTTTGAAATCTAGCTCAGATGACATGGCTCAAACCAAACCAAGAAAGCTCAACGTTGTCCCAATTTATTTACAAGTCTGTGTAGTGTGAGGTCATAAACATAAAGAGCCATGCTTTAAGCAGCAATTAGAGACCTCCCTAACCAGGAAGTTGCTACGTTTATTAATCACCCTGCTACAACACATCCTGGTCCACTCTGGTAACTCAGGAACTCTATAACTGCTCCATATCTCCCTTTCTTTATAATAAAAAAGTGTAAAAAACTTAAATTATAAACAAATGTATATACACAAACAGTTCAAAATAACCTTCAGATTCCTTAAAACGATTTACACTGCTGCCTCCCTTTATCAATTGCATTTAAATAGTCCTGAGCAGTATTCTAAAGATCAAGTCTTTCAATGGGCCTGATCAGTCTTCCAGACCATGTTCTCACTTCTGTTGAGTTTGTGCATGGAGATCCCTGGAGAGGTGGCTCACTTCCTGACAGAGTACCTGCAGGTCCCAGATACACTCTTCATTGTGTTGGAAATATTGAAGATGAACCCGATTCCTCTGGAGACGTCTTTCTTGTAATCTCCTCCAGTTGGGATCTGGGCATTTCTGTCAAATTCTGACCAGTTCCAAATGTCTGGGAGCTTTTGAGCCAAACTTTGCTCCCTGGTCTCAGTCCAGGAAGTGATTTTGTTCTTGTAATGGAGAGAGGGCAGGGGAGGGTCTTTAGCAGTCAGCTCCTCCTTGTGGTGAGGCAGGGAGATACACAGATTCAGCTCATCCACCCATGTATTGTCACACCCGACTCTGCTTTGTTAAGTCCTGGTTGAGGATTGGGCCCTACTGGGTTAGTCCTCAGTAGTCTGTTCCCCTTTGAGGCAATGGGGAAATTAAATATCTGGACCTGTCAGAGGTTAATTGGCCCTAATTCCTTTCTTTTCTGAGAGTCGCTGGCTGGGGAACTTAGGCCCACTCACTCTGCTGTGTTCCAGCTCAGGACCCTTGCTGGGGAACAGCCAGAAATCAATCCTCCAGAGTTGTTCACTCTTTGCTCAGCTACTTCCTAACCTGGGAGTCTTCCTCAGCTTCTCACACTGCTTTTCCCTCTTCATTGAGTTGCTATCTTTGGTGACTCCTCCCCAGTGTTCTGGAGGGATGCTCTGGCTAAGATCCCTCAGTATGTTTCATAGTCGCCTCACCCTCCTGCCTCTCAGCTGCTGGGAGGCTGAGAATCAGCCTTGTCTAGGCCTGCAGGCAGTTGCTTTGTTTAACCCTTTGGCTGCTCAGCTACTATGGGGTATGTGGACCCCATGCCAGTTCTGTGCTGAACACTGAAGTTTTGTTGTTGCCAAATTTATATTTCGGCATCCCATTTTCAAAATTCCTTCAGGTTGAGCTATTTAGGTTTAAGTTAAAAAGAAAAGGAGTACTTGTGACACCTTAGAGACTAACAAATTTATTAGAGCATAATAAATGAAGTGAGCTGTAGCTCACGAAAGCTTATGCGCTAATAAATTTGTTAGTCTCTAAGGTGCCACAAGTACTCCTTTTCTTTTTATGGATACAGACTAACACGGCTGCTACTCTGAAACCTTAGGTTTAAGTTGTATTAGTGCCACTGGTAAAGGCATCCTTTATTCATCTTCCCATCAGAAGTTCTTATGGAGATAGTCCAGGCATAAGCATTGTTGACCAATATGCCAGGAGTGCTTTATATGGGTTCATTTTCAGATGTCTGTTTAAAGTTTGCCCTGCTCTCTCCACCTCACCATTGCTCTGGGGATAAGGCAATGTTCAAAATCAAAGTCCTGTGCAAATGCTAGGATGTTCAGAAGTAAATTGAGGTCCATTATCAGTTATTAGGACTTCAGGAACACCAGGTCTTGCAAATACTCACTTCAGTTTCTGGATAACTTGTGCCAATAGCCAAGTCAATACATCTGGAGAAGTAGTTGACTACAATAATGTATGTGTGTCCTTTCCAGAAAAACAAATCTGTGACTTCCTGCTGCCGAGGTCCATCAGGTAGCTTTGCAGAGATTTTTTTTTCTTGTTACATATCCCGTAGCTCTCTACTAAGCTCTACTCAGACTGGGCCACCATACAGATTGTTGTGCTTATACCCCACACTTGTTTATACCTTGGTGTGCCTAATGGATTTTGAAAAGCATCTCTTTCTGACGTATTGTCGGATAAGAATGTGCCTTCTTGTCAGAAGCAGGCCATCAGCCCAGTGGGCATGTGAAGGTCATTTTTGTTCTGCCACGATGGTAATAGGTCTATTGGAAGTTGACTCCTTTGACCCCACCCTTTTTGACAGAGCTGAGTCAGTTTCTGGCAAGTCTCATCTTTTGGTAGGCTCATCTCCAGTTTGCTGAAGTCAGCTGGCAGATGCTGGAATTGCTGCCAGAACAAGGTCAATGAAGACAATGATATCTTTCTCTAAGGCCTTTTCGTCTTCCATTGGTGGCTGCTCAATTGGGGCTCTAGAAAGAGTGTCTGCTACTATGAGTGCTTTCCTGGTATGTGTTCAGTATTGAAAGGAAACTGTATCAGCTGTAGTTAAAATCTTTGAATTCTAAGTGGAAGGTCATCCAGAGGTTTTGAAACTGATAATGCCACTAAGGGCTTGTGTTCTGTTTCGCTGTTAAAATTCAAGCCAAACAGATGTGCACTGAGCCAGTCACAGGCTCAAGTGATTGCTTTCTTTTCCATTTGAGAATATTGCTGTTCAGTTTCAGTGAGGCTTCTTAATATGAAAGTAACAGTTCTCTGGTCTCCTTCTGGTAGCTTTTGGGTGAGCACTGCTCCTAAACCACATGAAGATGTGTCCATTGCTACTGTTGTTGGGTAGTTTTAACGAGTATTGTGCCAAAACAGGTGGGATCATGTCAGTAGTTCTTTTATTTTTGTTAAATCCACATATTGTGACCATTCAGGAGATCTCTTAAGGGTTTGTTAGATGAGTTAAATTTGGCAAGAATTTCCCAACATGATGTGTCATGCTCAGGACTCTTCTTACAGCAGAAACGTCTTTGAGTTCAGATAAGGCGAGTAATGCCTTCAGTTTGTCTGAATCCAGTTGAATTCCCTGTTTGCTAATTATGTGCCCTACACATTTTTGTCTGCTCATTGCCAAATTCACATTTCTCATTCGGAGTCAGGTCAGCTCATTGGAAGTGTCTCAAGACTGCACATATTCACTCAAAGTGTTCATTTTTTATCTCTGACATGTCACCAACGTATGGCACAGGTCAGTAGGCATAATCAACATGATCTGAGAGATGCTCTTTTGGATGTTCTGGTGCTGAAGATATGTTGAATGGAAGATGATAGAAACAGTACCTTCCAAACAGAATGATGAATGTAGTTAATGGTACAGATTATTTAGCAAGGGGGATTTTCCAGAAGCCTGCTGTAGCATCTAACTTTAAGACTTTGGCTTCTGATAACTGAGCTAATGTCTGGTCAACTGCAGGAAACATGTTTTTCTTTGCACACACTTTTATTAAGTTGTGTAAGGGCCACATAAATCTGGATTTTGCTGTTGGGCTTTGGTATAACTATCCCCACACGCCAGTCATTGGTTTTTTTTATATCTGGGAAATAACCCCCATATCTTCCATTTTCTTTAATTCTTCTTTGCCTTTCCCTAGCAAGGGTATAGGGATGCAGCGTGAAGCTGTGAAAGCAAAGGGAGTTACTGATGGCACCAGTTTTATTTTGTACTCCCCCTTTCCCAGCCCTGTGAAGACATGTGGATACATCTGCTAGATAGTTAGTTTTTGCTAGTTTCTCTATTAGGTGCAATCCTTGTATTGGAGGCAGACTTGGTAGGCATAGTCCTTGTATTTTTATAGATATAGACATAGTCAATATAATTGATCCTGGGATGGAGATCTGCAAAGACCAAATAAGATTCTACGTGGGACTAGTAACACCACATTGGATGTTTGTGGCTAAATCCTGGAGAAAGTTCTTCCGCCCACCCACCGCAATCAGCCATTCTGTGGTGTGCAAGAGGATGGGAAGGAGGGGGGAGCAGCGAGGACACAGTGTGCTCTGGGGAGGGGGCAGAATTGGGTAGGAAGAGGCGGGGGTGGAGTGGGGATGGGAAGAGGCGGGGCGGGGGCAGGGTGGGAAGAGGTGAGGCGTGAGTGGGACCTTGGGGGAAAGGCTGGAGTGGGGGCAGGGCCTGGGGCAGAGCCGGGGGTTGAGCACCCCCCGGCACTTTGGAAAGTTGGTGCCCGTGCCTGATCCAGCAAGGGCTGCTGCCTGAGTGCCAAAATCAAACTTCTCCAACAGAGGGATTTGTGCTATGGGCTCCATTGCTGTATAGAGACAGGGCTGTGCCTCCTTCCTGCTGCAGCTTTCACAGATGCTCTCCGATTTTCCACTTTCCATGCTCACCACTTCTGGAAATTTGGGGGTCTCTTTCCTTTCCTTTCCTCCTTTGGCTATGTCTACACTACAAGTGAAGGGTGTGAACCCGCTGCTCAGATACACGTGCTCACACTAGCTCTCATCAAGCTAGTGGAGGTATAAATAGAGGTGTAGATGTGGTAGCATAGGTTGCAGGAGAGG
Source organism: Chelonia mydas (assembly GCF_015237465.2). Classification (NCBI taxonomy): domain Eukaryota; kingdom Metazoa; phylum Chordata; order Testudines; family Cheloniidae; genus Chelonia; species Chelonia mydas. The sequence continues at coordinate 331,977,136 of NC_057849.1, read as the reverse complement.
AGGCCTGATGGTTTATCTGTGCCAGGTGCAAACCCCCCTGAAACCGGCGGGTACGTACTCGCCCAGCTAAGCTGCTACACTGCTATTGATACTTGCACTAGCTTGATGTGAGCAGAGAATCACCCCCCCGGCTTGTAATGTCCATTTCGCCTTAGAAAGAGAGATTCACTTACTTCTGAGACCACGCAGTGTGAGGGGAAAACCAAACAACCATGTTTTAAGCAGCAACTAGAGAACTCCCTCACCAGGAATTTCCTACTGCAACACATTCTGGTCCTCTCCGGTGACAGTGGAGGACCAGGAATTCAATAACCACTCCACAGTCTCTGAAGCTCTTGGTGAGGAAATATATCATGCAATTAGGAAATAAACAAGAGGCTCTACTGACACTGGAATTCTTCCCCATGCATCTGGTGTGCAGGTGATTGGAAGGTTCTTCTCAGAAACAGAATGCTGGAAGCCATGTAATTTTTTCCCCTCGTGTTCCCTCCTAACTTTGCTCTGCTTCTAGGGCTGTTTTCTCTCAGAGAGTTTGGGGAGTAAACAAACAAAACCTTTATAAAATGATGATGATGAAGCAAAAAATATCAGCGAATATAAAATAAGCCCTGGAGAATTGCAAAAATTCACCCCACCATGAGGGAGAAGGGCCAGCAGCTCCCCATGTTACCTGCCAGAATCTTAATACTCCCAAAAACTACCCCTGAAGCTTGGGAAGAACAGAACTAGCTCATCCTGTGAGTACAAACAAGACAGAGCCTTGGGTTTCAGGACCTGATTCTTGGAATATAAGACGACGGGGCAGTTCTATCCTATGCACCTGCCCAGAAGGCAGTCTGTCCTCAGACCACTGGATGACAGGGCTTGCACCTTCCTAATCTCCCCGCTTAGCAAAACCCATCTTCTGCATACAACAGGAAAGGGACAAAGTTTTCCCACACACTTTAGGTGGACGGAGTTTTCCTGAAAAAGAAGGCCAATCACTTGCCATGCAGCCAGTCACAGGAAGCCGTGCATTCCAGAATCATATCCCCGGAGCAAAGAAGAGAGTCCAGTCTAGGAGCAGTGTGTTCCATGAAGTAGAGGGAGAAAGAAGGACTGGCTGTCTCCAATCCCAGAACATAGGAGAGTGAATCTGCCATTTCTCATATACTGCCAGCTCCTGGTGGACCAGCATCTACATAACAAAAACCCACCACAGTGCTACTAACCTCATTGGCAGCCCCAGCACAGATGCCAAGTCTGAGCAGATAAAGACAGACAAATTACCCTTTTCACCCCTAATGGTGGTGTCTCTAGATCAGAGGTACGGCACATTGGCAGGGGTAGTCTCTGCTCCGTGGATATCCGGAGGGGTTCATACTATCAGGCTGGCAAACACTGCTTACATAAAAAAAGTAAAAAGAAAACAAAGTCTTATTCAGGAGTTCATCTGTTGGATAGAGCACTAGACTGGGACTCGAGACCTGGTTTCTATCTGCCACTGACATTCTGAGTGACCTTGGGCACATCATTTCACCTCTTCATGCCTCAGTTTCACCTCTGTAAAATGGGGACAATGATACTGAGTCTCCTTTTGTAAATATCTTTGACATCTTCTGATGAAAAAAACTATACAGCAGCTAGGTATTATTATAATTCCTCCTCTGAAGTCCTAATCTATGCAGATCCTGCCTTCATTCAATTATCTTTCATAATAAAGAAAATATCTTAATCATCAAATATAATTGCATAGAAAAGCATTTCATGATAGGATATCAAAGTTGGCTACGAAGCATCACTGGCTCTTTTAACAAACAGTTTTCCTGCTCATTAATTTCCTTCTCTGAGTTTTTGTGGGTTCTTCATGATAGTAGCAATGGCTATGTTTTTCCACATACAGCCATGAGCTACCAGGTACTTTCTATCAAAATAGCCTTTAATTTCATATTAGGAGAACAACAATATAAAAATGAAGCAAAAGTGAAGTCTGCATAACACTGCTTAGAGTGTGTATCTTTGATAACATGCTGCTTCTGTCCTGGATTCAAAACAACAGCTGCCTCCAACACAACAGTTGACTCCTAGAAATTTAAAGGTACAGTGCCCCAAAATAGATGCATTGCTTGTATGCTAATCAAACAATGATTGACATGACATCAGCATATAATTTCATGCAAAAAATACAGGTCTTCACTGTTCAGGTAATAAAAGGTATAAATCAGAAATAATTCAAAATCACATCAATCCCCAGAGAGGTGAATGCTCTTCTTAGTTACATAAAACTAAATCAAAACCTGAGCTCCAAATACCCACCAGATTTTGGGGTGTTCAAAAGCCAAATCCCAGCCTGGTGTTGAATTTTGCACATGGCACTGTGACAGGTTTCCTGAAATAGCATTGAAAAACCTTACTGAGTTAAGTTTAGGTATCTTTGGGGTCCATTGTATTAAATGCTAAATGTATGTATTATTGTGGACTGGGATTGTACATAACCTCTCTAGGGGGGGTGATATGAGGCCTGGGAGTTCAAAGAACTATGTTGAAAATGTGCCAGGCAAGAATGGAATTTTGAGACAATAAGTGTGAAGTGAATTTCCTGGGGAATACATAAGGCAAGTTTAATGCAAATTCCCCCCTCTTGTTATGCAGAAATCGTGCCTGTTGAAGCTACAGCCTGGTTGGAGGTGTGGGGAGTGACCTCTGGTAAGCTTTATAACATGTGTGTGGGATCTTTTGTTGTTTTTAATATATTTTCTCTGTAATGCTTCCACCTTAAGAATAAATGTGCTTGCTTAAAAAGGTCTGGGTGGTGACTTGTAACTATTGGCAATTGCACTGTTCAGAGCCTGTGGAGAGAAAGTGAAGTGCAAATGCTGGCCTGTTTAGGCAGAATGGTTTCCTGGGAATATTACAGTGTAAGGCAGGGAACTGTGCACTCTTAAAAACCCCCAGTTGGCAGAGGGAGAGGAGAGACAGAGAGAGAGATGGCTGGGAGCTGGAAACTTTTAAGTGGTTACCATTGGTGGAGTGCCAAGGGGGACTACATATGCAGTTACCCAGAAACTGTGGCAGATACTATCTTTATAAATGTGCGGATTCAAAACCCAAGAGTCAAACAACCCCATACTTTGGAAGGTCTGAATTCTGAGGCGTTAGACCATCTCTCATTACATGATATCTCTTCCTGCTTTAGGAGATTACAAAGAAGGGACTCATGTTTATAGTCAATGTCTTCTGCTTTGTACAGAGCAGAGGGGTACCACCTGACTGACAAACCACCAAGCCAGCTCTCCATTCTCCATTTAAAATTAATGTATCTGTAATATTATTCTGCATGTCAACAGTTCAGCCAAATTGATGGATTCTAGTTTAACTAGTTAGCTCTGCCAGGGGTAATATGTTCAATCATGCATTAAATTAAAAATGACACTTGAAAATATGTATATTATGGACCAAACAGCACACAAATCAAGGGAAAGATTTAAAAGGCTGTCTAGTGGAGGATTACCAGTGAATCTCATTACCCAGAATCACACTGAGTACACTCACAAAGCCCTTTGCATTTAGATGCCTTTCCAGTGGCCAAACGAGTGCTATCTGTTTGGACAAACATTTCTATTTATTTTTCCATCATAGAAGGGCTTGCTGTTGCCTGAGTTAAAAGATCCGTCAAGCGCTGCATTAGGTTGGACAAACTCTTGCGAAGTCAAGCTGTGTATGCATTCCTAAAAACAATGTAGGCCAGATATCAACTACACGCCCTATCAATTTTGCATTGCTGCATGATCCATTTGGGACACCATCCTTCCCTCGCTACTCCTGCACCACAGCCTGAAAAAGAGCAGTGTGTCTCTGGAACCAGTCACTTCAAGATGATAGCAGATGCAATAATAATGATATAGATGCACTTTACATTTACTATTATGTCTTTCATCCAGAAAGATCCCAATTTTCTTTACAAACTATGGGTTAGAAACAGCCCTGAGCTATGCCAACTTCTGCCATCATAACCCAGGATCTCCATGTAATATATCCACCTAGCATGCGGTCTCAGTAGTTGTACACGTTTTCTTCACTTCAGTCTTCTTTTCAAACACTCACCTCTGCCCTTCCCATCGATGGTTTGTTTTTGCAGTGCAGCAGCTGCATAACCACCACCCACATGGGCACAGCCTATGTAAGAGATATTTAGGTTTGGCAGCCAGTCATGCTAAAGAATAGTTTCCATTGGTAAACTACAATCCATTGCTAGGTATTTGTTTAGTTATTCCTTGGAGTGAAAAGACCCCTCCGGTGGCAGGCATTTGAGGATGGTTGTGAGTAGGAAGAGCAATTTGAGTTTGGTGGCAGTTCTGTTGAGGGTGGCTGTGTCTGTGCCTGTCTGTGAAACGATGGCAATAAAATAACGTGGTACAAGCTGTTCACTCTTCTTGGAGTTGCTGCTAGCTTCATAACTGCACTCTCTTCCCTTATGGGAAAGTCCTAAGGAGGATAAACTCTTTACACATTTTTACTCAAACCGCTATAGGAATTGCCTATTAAATTCCATACATTGGTTTAAAAATTCTATGGAAACGATATCCGCTAATAAATACGGGCAGTTTTAGGACAAGACCTACTGGTTTCATCCCCATTAAATGCTGTCGGACATTGCCATAACGGTTGCACTGAAGAAAGGGCACCTTAGTAAAAGCAGCTGTTAACTATAATAATCTCACTGATGCCACAAGGAGACATCTGATCCATCTTGTAGCCATTGATCCAAAGGCCAGTGAAGTTAATGGAAAGCCTCCCATTGACTTCAGTGAGTTTAATGATCAAATCCCTAACCCCAAACAGCTGTGCCAGAATGATCACAGCATTCATCTCTAGGGAGAGCAAAGACACTCTTATGCATTAGTAGAAAGAGCTTGTCAAACCAAATCTGAACCTCTGGCCATTATAATTAGCATGAAGCTCAAAAGGTTTGGAAATTCAGTTCAGACAAACAGCCAAAAGTTGGGATTGTTTCTCCAGATCGCTTGGGGTCTACACACGGGAGCCTGAATTACCTTTAATGAGACTACCCCCCATAAGACCAGAAAGTGATGGAACACTTGAAAGGAGAACACTTTCAACTAAATAAAGTTAACCATCCATATTCAAACCTCCAAGAAGGTTCAGTTCAGGCTTGGTTTTATTCACACTGGTTCATCCAAATCCTACTAATAATGGATGAAACCAGTAAGTACAACCTAAAGAGAGAGGGGAAGAGTAAGAGAAATGCCTAATTGACCCTGTTCATTTTGAACAATGATTCCTTTCACTCAGAGACAGAGGAATGTTTGTCCAACAGGTGGCTCCCACTATCAATGTTTGGATGATTTCAAATTCACTAGGCTGATTCCCAGATATTCACAGTGCACATCTGCCATGTGGGTGGTTTAGGGACCAATCGTGCAAACACTTGTGCAAGTGTCCTATTGAACTACTCACTGGCGTAATGTTATACATGTGCTTCAGTGCTGGCTGCCACCTTGGCTAACACAAGGAAGAATTAAGCACATGAGCGGCTACAAACTGAGCCAATGATCTGTAGCTGGGGCTGTAACAGACTCGTACCCTCTGAGGGTCTGGGTGGGCTGGGGGACGACCTGGAGCACACGCCAATGGGTTATGCTTTCCGGACCAGAGGTCTTAAAATGGCTTCCCTAAAATCCGGGGTGACAAAGTGAAAAGGAGGGTGGGTCTATTTCACTCCTTTGAGGTCTTTTAATGGGCACTGTAACAGAAGAGACTGAAGTCAGTGGACACTGACCCCTACCACGTGACAGGGCAATAAATGTTTTGAACCCTAACCAATGTCATGTGACTGAGGCCAAAAAATAAAAAAAATCACTCTTCCAAGCACTCCTGCGTGGCATGTCTTGGTTTACAGCTGCCAAGCTGGGCTTCCCCGAGAACAACGCCTGAGGTAGAAACTAAAGTCTCAGAAATCCTTTACTGGAGTTCTCATGAATCGTCCATATTCATTAGGGTTTATCAGCATGCACCCCAGTCCACATTAATTAAATCCTTTTTTGGCATTTGGGAATTGAGGGTTTGTGTTTGTTTATAAAGGAATAAACTTACTTTACGTAACTTACTTTAAGATCTTTACCTGAGTGCTTCTGAGAAAGTTGTGCTCAGGAGCCATTATTGCAAGGTAAAGAGAAAAAGAGCACAGGAATCACAACTGAATCCACTCACAAAATTCCTAGCAGCATTGTGCAAACATTAATTATTAAAGGGGGCAAAAAGGAGAAATAGAAAAATATTTCCTCCCTTACTGGTTTTCTTTTAAGTAATAATTCCCCACCTGAATCAAAATCAATCGCCTTCATTACCAGATTAACGCATCTATTTCCAGTCTTCAAAATCTATTCATTTACAACATTAACACCTGCAAAAATTAACAGCCTTACAATTAAGGATATAACTCTACATATATATTCTATAGACATATAGTAGACAGAGACAGACAAATCTAAAAGCTCCTCTCACCTAGTTGTGAGTAATTACGACACCTAGTGGCTTAAATGGAGAAAGTCACTAAGTGAAGTAAAAAGAAAAGGAGGACTTGTGGCACCTTAGAGGCTAACCAATTTGTTTGAGCATAAGCTTTCGTGAGCTACAGCTCACTTCATCGGATGCATCATCACAATAATCAGATGAGCTGCTACTCTGATAAGTGAGGAAGTGGGTGGTGGGGTGGGAGGTGGACATTGCAAACATGGAAGGAATCATCACCGGACTTAGAACAAGACAAGTGAGGAGTGAAGGTGGGAGGCAGAAACCACAGTTCTGTTAAGAATTTGAATAAAGATGTTTCATTGAGAGTAACAAGTGTTTATTACTGAGATCAACAGAACTATGACTTTCAACTAAGGCAACTACCTGTCTCTCTATCAAGTCATCATCGAGAATGTTTTTGTGCCATGTTTCAGTATTCATCCTGCAAGGATTGGAGATGGGCAATTTTTTTAAAAACTGGCAAATGTTATTTGAAAATTGTTGTAAAATTAATTTACATTCTTGAACATTAATGGTTTGTTTGTTTGAAAATCAACTGTCATTTGAAAAAACTGCAAAATTTGTAAATTTTGTTAATTAATTAATATTACTTAATCAGCTCCAGAAAGGCGGATGCACAGTGATAACGTATGTATCATTATGTACTGGGTACAACATTGTACCACAAATAGAATGTTAAGGGGTGCTTCCCCCTAAACATAAGCCTCATCCCATATTTACCAGTTCTCTCAACCATGAGCTCTTTAAATCTCTCACCCTAGTCAATGCTAGGTCTCTGCATACAAGGAAGATGCTGAGATAGGAGACTGATGATTTGAGATATGGTTTGAGGCTAATGGCTGAAATTACAAGATAACATTAAAAAGGTTTCCAACTGTTACCGGGCAGAGCATTCATGCTGTATCTTATGACAGATGAAGAAGCTGGATGGGGGAGAACTAAAGGCTACTAGATTTCTTCATTCCAACGGAGAGGAACTGTGGGTATGTGGGTCAGGAATTGGTCCTTGGGCCATTATAACTTTTTTTCTTAGCCTTTCCATTCATGTCCATGACTCTTAATTGAGCTGTGATTGAACCCACAAGACTGACTTATGAATAGACATGATCCCTGAATCACACATGTGAACATTAATCTGAGTTAATACTAATAGCACGTGTGGTATTCAGGACAATCAAGCTGCTAGCTCAGTCTCTAAAAGGCTTTGCATTCAAGAATGTGAGCCATTATTTACACCATAAGAGATACATAAGGTTTAGACGCACATTCATAATGAGCCAAATCCTGCAAGAAAACTTGCAAGAGTATAGAGTGACTAAAAACTAGAAGATTTGGCCCTAGCACAGGCGAATTTTTCTTAAATATTTATAGATTAAACCTACAGTGAGAGCATGGAGCACAATACACAATACATTTTATGCTAACTATATAATGATTATCCAGTGGATTCACTCAAAACAATAGTAACTGCATGGTAACACTATTGCTGTTTAATTATTCTAGAATTATTCTATAATAGAGTCATGTCTGTGTAATGGGCAGTGATGCTCCAAATGTACAGTAATTGAATCCGATTAGGGTCCCTTTGTTCTGAGTGGGAGGCAAGTAGCTTGAAAACATGCTTCTCCCTGGTAACTTGAACCACTAATTGTTTGCAGAAATTTCCATTAGGAATTAACCAAACCCAGTGAAAAGCAAGTTGGGAAAATGGAATAATGATTTTTTTTTCAGGTGAGTCATGGCCTTCTCTTTTGATTATTTTTCTAATCCAGTGAAAATGGTGACACAAACCTTTTTCTGGTTTTGACATGCGTGTCCTTGTAATTCAGGTGAGAAGAAGTGTGATACTGTATAAAAAGGAAGGTAACCATATTTACATTATCATCATCACCACTGTTGCACAATTGCAATAAATCTTGTACAAAGTATGCCTTGCAAGGTATAATTGGAAAAGTTATAATCTGCTAATTATTATTATCCTGTTGAAAAGTGTGTATACAATATCACCATTGGGTATGAAGTTGTGAAATTTTACTGCATGCTTGTTACTAAACATGCTGTATTCTTGGGTAACACTCCCAAAGACCGATTTATGTCAAGACTAGCCAGCCATGTGGTGATGGGTCCTTAAGGAGAATCAACTCTTCCAGTAGACTCCTCCCAAGGATGCCTCAGAGAGCATACAGATTATGGATGCCCATGATTCAGCAGGGTACGTAGAACATGTGATGCATAGCTCAATGTTTGAGCCAGTATTTTTCCATGCACGTGGACTGGGGGTATAAAGTGGAGACTGTGACATCATCTCCTTGCCTCATTCCTGCCCTGAGTCTCTGGGCTATGATTTTTAACAAGGGGAGCTTTGAACAATGGACTGAGGACTTTCAATCTTTTGGGTGAACCAGAGAGACTTATTGGAAGCTAGCAGATTTAATATCACTGCTATTATTCTGATCTACAGACTCTGAAATCAACTGTAATGTTTCTGATTCACTTTAACCATTTAACCCTGGATTTGTGCTGGAAATGGCCCACCCTGATTATCATAAAAAGAAAAGGAGTACTTGTGGCACCTTAGAGACTAACCAATTTATTTGAGCATAAGCTTTCGTGAGCTACAGCTCACTTCATCGGATGCATACTGTGGAAACGAAAGCTTATGCTCAAATAAATTGGTTAGTCTCTAAGGTGCCACAAGTACTCCTTTTCTTTTTGCGAATACAGACTAACACGGCTGTTACTCTGAAACCTTGATTATCATACACATTGTAAGGAGAGTGGTCACTTTAGATAAGCTATTACCAGCAGGAGAGTGGGTTTGTGTGTGTGGGCGGCGGGGGGGGTGAGAAAACCTGGATTTGTGCTGGAAATGGCCCACCTTGATTATCATACACATTGTAAGGAGAGTGGTCACTTTAGATAAGCTATTACCAGCAGGAGAGTGGGTTTGTGTGTGTGGGCGGGGGAGGGGGGGAGGTGAGAAAACCTGGATTTGTGCTGGAAATGGCCCAACTTGATTATCATACACATTGTAGGGAGAGTGATCACTTTAGATAAGCTATTACCAGCAGGAGAGTGGGGTAGGGGGAGGTATTTTTTCATGCTTTGTGTGTATAAAAGATCTTCTACACTTTCCACAGTATGCATCCGATGAAGTGAGCTGTAGCTCACGAAAGCTTATGCTCAAATAAATTGGTTAGTCTCTAAGGTGCCACAAGTACTCCTTTTCTTTTTGCGAATACAGACTAACACGGCTGTTACTCTTTAACCATTTAATAACTCTCTTCCTTTATTTATATGTTAATAAACCCTTAGGTTTAGATTACTAAAGGTTTGGCTACCAGCATGAGTTTTGGGTGATATCCTGAAGTATATTTTGACCTGGGGTAAATGGCTGGCTCTCTGGAGCTGGAAGAACCTAATATACATGATTTCTGGTTTTAATAATCATTTATCAGAGAAGTCTGGTTTGTCTGGGTGGTGCCTGAGTGGCTAGAAGGCCTGAAGGGGATTCTCTGTGGCTCCATAATAACTAGCACTGTATTTCAGAAGCACATATCTGTTACTGGCTTGGTGAAGCTTTTTGATAGAATACACCACCAGCCTGGGGTATATGCCCTGTATTCTGGCACTCTGACCTGAAATGGGCACTCTCAGCTGAGACCTACTCTAGGAAGCATGATGAGTAGCTTATTCAGAATGTCTCATGTATGTACAAGAAGTTCAGCAGATTACTATAGACATACATTCTGGGCGCACAAGTCCTTGCAAAATGTAACTGAACAAAACGTCTTTCATGCAAGTTTTAATATTCTGTTGTAAATTTCATGAGTTTTAACAGGGTGAAAAGGGCAAGTAAACGTATCTGTCCAAATAAGAGATAGTAATCACAAATAATAATATAAAGTATATTTTCCTGATAGGGCTTTCAAATTCATCTCTCAATGAGAGTACCTAAAGAAATTTTACAAATACTATAATCAGTATTATTCAGCCTTTACTATAAGTTGATTGCTTCACGAGAGGATTAATTTATCAAAATTACAAGGTCCTATAACAGACCACAGGGAAAGTTGCTTCCCTCTGTAGAGATCAGAAATGGTAATAAAAAACTCAGAAGTAGGTACATTTCCAGGTGAGGACAGCATGGCAGACCCATTACATAAATCTTATGGTGACTGTTTGGTATTGTGGTGGTGGTAGCTCCTAGAAGCTGAGTAAAGTGCTCAAGAAATGTAGGGACTTGCTAGTGTGTAGGTACTAAAACTACCAACTAAAACTAAAACATCAAAACTAAATGTAGAGGTAAATATCTAGGTCAAAGTCTTAGTGTCAGGATTGGACAGATAGATCCAGATTGGTGTAGCTCAACTGAAACCAAGTTATACCAGCTGAGCAGAGGATCTGGGTTGGTGAGGAGAAAAGTCAACGTATCATCTGAGGACTTAATTAAAATTAATATGGAGTATTCATGGGTCATCTCACCTACTTATTACCATGTCTCTGAGAGCAGAAAAGGCATTTGACAGGATGGAATGGGAAATTTATTGTATAAGGTCCTGTTAACTAGGTTCCAGTCTCTTCTAAATGGGTTTATCCTCCTTCACGAAGCCTGTAGTATGATATAAGGTCATGTGGCAATTCTACATCTATAATTTTGGCTCTGAAACAATGAAGAGGACAAGATTATTATATTAAAGGCCAACTGCATGTCTCATGTAATGGAATAGCATCGGAGTCCTTTAAACTTGGCAAACATATTAGACACAACGTAGCTGTGTACCAGCACCTGTAACCAGCAGTCAGCTCTATGCATGTCCCTCACTAAGGCTGTGGTGTGATTGTAATTTTTACCACAGTCAGAGCCACTGGAAGTGTTTTCTGGAAATGTATGAAGAAAGAACATTAGGGGTGTCTGTCAAAGCAGACCATTTTTGCCAAACACTCATTGATGTCAATAGGACTACTTACATGCTTAATATTAAACACATGCTTAAGTGCTTTTTCTAGATCAGGGCCAGACTGATCAGCCTCTTGCAAGATTGAGCTCTGGTATCTATCAAAATGTTCCTTCAATGGGCTTATCACACCAAAAGTCTTGTGGTGGACTGAACATAGGAATTTTTCCCTCCTATTTATGTCAGTTCAAAATGAGAGCGCCTTTTGGCTGCTCTGATGATGTGCTCCCTACATATCCCTAAAATTGATAGATTGATGCAAGCAGTGTGTTTTGTTTGATAACAGTTTCTTCTAGCTGATTGGCAGCTTTGAAAGAGTAATGAGTTTGTTTTGTATTGTTTTATCACATGGTATATCACATACTGTGACACACTCTACCTCAAAGCAGCACCCTGGAACCCCCATATCCATCCCTATTGTACGATTATGATATATTTCCTACAAATCATGTCATTTAAGATATCATATGAAAGATCATGATCTGCTGAAACCCATTGTTCTATCCAAATATGTATATCAATAGTGTGTATGAAGTTATGAGATTTTGCTATATGGTTGCTAGTGACATACAAAGACCCCTGCCCAGGAGGGTGTTCAACAACCATTAATCAGAAGGGGAGTTGTAATCAAGGGATTTATAATTCAATAAGGGCTGCCCAACTCTATGACTCAGTTGCACAAGACCCGCCAGAGGGGTTGCTCAACCCAGTGACTCAGCAAAGCCCACCAGGACATGTCTGGGCAAGTGTCTTCTAGGCACATGGACAAAGGATACAAAATAGGGAACAGTGGCCACATGCCTTTGCCTTTCTCCTCCCCCACCTATACGGGAAGCAGTAAGAACACTGAGAAGACAAAAACTTCAGCTGAGGAGACTGGTCCAGGTTTAAGAGGGAAGCCTGTGTCTTATGAACTGTAACATCCAGCGGGATGAGAAAATTGCTTGATCTAAATACTGCTGAGTGTAGTAAGATTTAGATTTGTGTGTTTCTCTTTCATTTTCTTTGGTAACTATCCCTGATATTTTATGTCTACCACTTATAATCACTTAAAATCTATCCTTAATAAATCTGTTTTATACTTTACTTAAACAGTGCATTTTGGTTGAAGTGCTTGGGAAATCTCAGCTCAGTTTACAAAAGCTGGCGCATGACCTCTCCACATCAAGGGAGGGGTGGACCGGGTAATAAACATACACTGGTCAGGCTTCTGACCAGGGCAAAATGGAACAGCTCTGGGGTGTAAGGCTGGGGAGCTGGGGGGAATTGGGTGACGCCTTTCTCTGGGTGATTCATGAGTGGCTTTGGGAGCATTCATGCAATCTAGCTGGAAGTGGTTGTGCTGAGTCATAGCTGTGCTTGGAGGGGGTTGCTATTTGTCACTAGCAAAGCAATATGAGAGACAGCCCAGGCTGAAGAGTTAAGGGGGCAGAGTGGTACCCCAGTTCCAGGTTGCATCCAGGGATCCTGTCACACATACCATGTATAGTATTGTTTTATCACATAGTTTTATCACATACTAGGCAAAGGATACCTTTCACATGCTTAATTTTAAGCACATGCTAAAGTGCTTTGCTGAATCAGGGCCTTAGAGAATCTGAACTACTTTCACAACCTCTCAGGTGAAAGGGTGTGAAAGTAGTTCAGGGTTGAAATACATTGGCAGCACCATGTTGGGGTGAGCTTACATAGTCACTGACAATCCTGTACCTATTCTGTAGATACAAAGAGGACTTCAGACATGTGTGAGTGCAAATGAGTCCCTTTCTCAAACCCTATTTTTTAAAGATGTTTAAATGTGACTAGTCATTCACTGCCTGTAGTGTAAATAAAAATGGGCTTTATTTTTTTTCTAACCTTAAAACACAGTCCTTTAATTTCTAAACCCTTAAATGGTAAATTACACTGGGGATTTGGATAGGGGCCACCTGATCCAGAAGATAAGGAAGGATCTGATGACCTGCCTGCAGAGTTTGTAGAGTCTGCTTTATTGTCAAGCTGAGTGCCATGCGAACTCAATAAACCTTGCACCTATTGATCAAGCTGGAAAGGAAATTAATACAGAGATAGCTTGTTTTTGCAATATGATAGGTATGTCTGTACACCATCACCTGACAGCCTCGCTCTCCTCTTCTTTTTCTTTCTTTCTTTTTTTTTTTTTTTTTTTGGCTTAGATATAATGCAACTGTCTGAAGTCAGGATACATAATTAAATCAGAGGTGAGCTTCAAGAAACTTCAGAGCTTTGATGGTTACTTGGGGGTGAGCAACACATCCAAGAAGTTACATCCTTCATTCTTTTGCCCAAAATGGCAATATTCACGCATTATAGCTCGCACTACAAGAAATACTGCAGATACAGGTTATTTGCTCAGTCAATGCCGATGAGAATCCCCAAAGTGCCCAAATACCCGCAGAGATGTTTACTGTCCAATTCCTTGCTGTTTGCAGGGAAGCCCCTATGTAGGCAGTCCTCTAACTAAAATCAGTGGAAGGTGACAGCACCATGGCATTACTCACAGTTACACTCTGAAACCAGTTACTTTAAGAATGGACGTAATCAGTGCCAGCCAATCATGATATGGCACTGTCAGGAGACCACCAATATCATGGGCGATACTTTCAAGTTGTTCCATCTGGGAAAATGGCAGAACACCACTTATATCGATGGCTTCTCAGATGCTCTCCCTGTGGTTGTTTCCTAATGCCCCACCTGAGGCCTACCTCCTGATTCATATCAGGGAGTCTGAGTTAGAGAACAATCTATTTAGGCAGATGTAAAAGAGAAACATTTTGTTTCAGCTCCATATCTTTAAAATCTCTATATATTTTTTGGTTTTGTTTTATGTTTTGCAAATTAATCTGTGCATGTTTTGATTCTATATTCCTAGCCTTAAGCCAGAAGAATTTGTATTTTGTTAATTTCATGTTTGTATTATTCATGGTGTTTAAATTAGTAGATTATAGCAGACGGCCAATCCTGCAAACATTTACGTGCATGATTAATTTTATTCCCGTAAACAGTCCAAGTGAAATCAAAGTTACTCAGGTGGGCACATGTTGACAAGGCTGATCTATTTTGTTAGTTTCAATTTTCTATTCTGAATAGTATATACATTATAATAAGGTTGCCGTGCAATTTTTATATATTATTATACTTCTCCAATAATCCAGCACTGGACATGTCAAGGAAGATCCTACATAACAACCAAGTTAGGGGTGCTTTTTGCAAAAACCTTACCACTGAGCATTAATGAATTATGAATTTTTACAGTCCTGGTAGATCTGTAGACTGATTTGAGAAGTGAGTGAGGAGCAGCTTCTTTGGAGTTGCATGGCAGGATGAAAGCATTAAAAAAGATTCAGATGGCCTGCTGAGTATATATTGTTGCTCCTCTGCATCTCTCCATCTAGTCATGAATAAGGCTACATTTTACTCATGGGTATTTTTAGTAAAAGTCATGGACAGGCCTGGGACCTGTCTATGACTTGTATTGTATACCCCAATTAAATATTGGTGTGGGGCGCAGCCCAGGGGTGCCACGGGTTCTCGGGGGGTATCCCGGGGGGCACAGTGGGTGTTCGATGGGGGCGGCCCAGGGGGCGCTTCAGGTGCTGGGGGGCATCCCCAGGGTGCCACGAGTGCTTGCGGGGGGGCAGGCGGCGTTCTGTGGACTGGGACCTCTGCTGTTGTTGGGGGGGGGACAGGGTTGGTGGGGCTCGCAGGCTCCCTACCTGCCTCCGTGCCTCCCTGGAAGCGGCGACATCCCTCAGCTCCTAGGCAGAGGCGCGGCCAGGCAGTTCTGCGCACTGTCTCCTCCCTGAGCACTGGCTCCAGAGCTCCCATTGGCTGGGAACCATGGCCAGTGGGAGCTCTGGGGGTGGTGCCTGCAGGAGGAGGTAGCACGCAAACCCCTCTGTCCATGCCTCCGCCTAGAAGCTGTGGGATGTTGCCGCTTCCAGGGAGCCCCTGCCAGGTAAGCGCCACCCAGAGCTCTCACCCCTTTCCGCACCCCAACCATCTCCCACATCCAAACTCCTGCTGCTGCTGGAGGAGGGGGGTGCGGTGGCCCGAGACTGCCCCAGTAGTGGCCTGTGTGGCTGGCCCGTGGGCTGCCTGAGCAGCTCTGGCAGCCTCCGGGCCAGCTACACCAGCCACTGCAGAAGTCATGGAGGTCCCAGAAAGTCACAGACTCCATGACTAACATGACAAACTCGCAGCCTTAGTCATGAACTATCATCAAGTTTCTTTAGTAACCTCATAAGGTATTAAGCTGGTGTCAAGGTTCCTTCCCCGCTCTGAACTCTAGGGTACAGATGTGGGGACCTGCATGAAAGACCCCCTAAGCTTATTCTTAGCAGCTTAGGTTAAAACTTCCCCAAGGTACAAACTTTTACCTATTGTCCTTGACTTTATGCTGCCACCACCAAGCGTGTTAAACAAAGAACAGGGAAAGAGCCCACTTGGAGACGTCTTCTCCCTCAAATATCCCCCCAAGCCCTACATCCCCTTTCCTGGGGAAGGCTTGATAAAAATCCTCACCAATTTGCATAGGTGAACACAGACCCCAACCCTTGGATCTTAAGAACAATGAAAAAGCAATCAGGTTCTTAAAAGAGAATTTTAATTAAAGAAAAAGTAAAAGAAAAACTTCTGTAAAATCAGGATGGTAACTACCTTACAGAGTAGTCAGATTCAAAACATAGAGAATCCCTCTAGGCAAAACCTTAAGTTACAAAGAGACACAAAAACAGGAATATACATTCCATTCAGCAGAACTTATTTTATCAGCCATTTAAACAAAACAGAATCTAACGCATATCTAACTAGATTGCTTATTAGCCCTTTACAGGAGTTCTGACCTGCATTCCTGCTCTGGTCCCACCAAAAGCATCACACACACAGACAGACCCTTTGTCTCCCCCCCCCTTCCAGCTTTGAAAGTAACTTGTCTCCTCATTGGTCATTTTGGTCAGGTGCAGCGAGTTTGTCCTAGCTTCTTAGCCCTTTACAGGTGAAAGGGTTTTGCCTCTGGCCAGGAGGGATTTTATAGTTCTGTATACAGAAAGGTGGTTACCCTTCCCTTTATATTTATGACAGCTGGGAAGGACACTTTGAATACCACTGGGCAGAAAAATCCAAAAGCTCTACACATAATTTTGGGACTTTATGTTGATAACCCAGCTGCAAACAATTTTTTATAATTTATTAGTCTACAATACCTTCATTTCTGGATGCTATCAGACACCCCAAAAATAATAGTGAAAAAATGCAATAAAAAGCAGCTATTGCACCAGTACTACTTTTATGTTTTGTTGTGTCTTGACTTTTGCGAGCATGCATTTAAAGTTGTGAAAGAGACAAGGTGAGTCCAATATCTTTTATTGCACCAATATCTGTTGGTAAGAGAGACAAGCTTTCAAGCTCTCATCTTCTGGACCTACTGCAATAGGTGCTTCCGGATCTGAAGAAGAGTGCTGTGTAGCTTGAAAGCTTCCCTCTTCCAGTAACAGAAGGTTGTCCAGTCAAAGATATTACCTCACCCACCTTGTCTCTCTAATATCTTGGGACCAACATGGCTACAGCACGGCCAACAAGGGTTTAAAGCTGTGAAATACTATGTGCTAGACAGAGCTGGTAGTAGTACACCCAATCAAGGGTGAGCACGTCGGGCACCATCCAAGGAGAAGTACTACAAGGAAGGAATTCTGACTCAGAGGCACAATTCCTTCCATGCTCCCCTTTTGCTGTATAGAGAAAGAGCTCTTGAAAGTGCGCAATTTATGTCTACCCCAAGGATCTGCCCAATCCCAGTTCCTCTCCACCGCCTTCTTGCCATGGGGAAAACCTGGTGGAAGCATTTTACACTCACTTTACAGAGGACTACACTACGGTTACCCCCAGTGGGTATTTGACTGGTCTGGCTGTTTTTTTAATGGATTTGCCAGTTGCCAGAAAAATAATTCAATCTACTGGGGGTTTTTTTCATGTGGGTCTAAAGACTGGCATCATCACAATACACTGGGATATCTAATGTTAAAAGTTTGCGTCCAGCTAAAGATGCTACGACGTTACCGTTAAAAATAAGAAATTGCTGAAAAAGGCACAATCAAAAGGCAAACACAAATTCAAGAAACAGACTCAATGGATGTTATTAAGGTATAAAATTCCAAAACGTTCACATTCAAGCATATAGTTAAAATGTAGACCCAATGCAGTTTGGGAAAAAAATAATCTCAGTGAAGACGGACACAAACAAAGCAGCTTGGAGAAACACGACCGTGGTAAGAAAATGAGGTTGACAATCTTATCTATGTGTGTTCTCTCTCTAGGTACTATATGTGACTGTTGAAGGGGGAGAGTTGCGGAGTTGCCTTGTGATTCAGGTTGTGGCTGGCTTGGCTTGTGGGAGAAGTTCTGAGTTTTTGGTTTTTTGCATTTTTAGACTCTAAACTCTACAAAGTGAAGGATCGAGGCCTGAATCATTCTGTGCTGGTCATTCCTAGTCACATCATTTGTTTCAAACTTTAATATTTTCTGAACAGCTTTTCATGGCTCCAGAAGGACACATCTGCATGACCTTAATAGGCTGTCCCTGTTTCTCTAATGTTGGCTGGTGACAGTGAGAGCTGAATGTCTGAATCATGGACAAGGCCCTAATTCCACTTCTAATTACTATTGTCAGGCAGACAGCAGCCCTGATTCACCTCACACGCCAGTGTGGTGTATCTCAGTGTATCTCATTCAGTGTGGTTATTCCTGATGTAAGCAAGGAGGGGATGAGGCCCAGTGATTTGATTACTTTAAACCTTTGCTAGACGGTGAACTACCAATTCATTCCTTTGAGAATAGTGGATGCCTGACTGTGCCTTGTTTTTCAAATCCCGATGTCTCAGAACACAAAGCTCCCATTAGCTTCAATTGTATTCTGGATGAAATCACATTTGGGAGCAATGCATGTATTATATCACGTACAGCATGCCACAGAGACACATCCTTTACTAGCAAACATACACAGTAAATATCATGTAATTAAAGGCCATGTTTCATCAGTAATAAGCGATGCAGCAGACAAGCAGAACTGTAGAACACGGAGCTTCCTTGGGCACACTGAGTGGCTAGTGTTACATGCGGAGGCTCCACCATGTGAGAGCACGCAGCTGGGCCCCTCCTTGCAGTAGAGGTCCCCCCTGAAACCTGACCCTTCTTCTCCAGTTCCAATCATACTGCAGCCATTATCTGGAGCTAAGTGAATAATTTTTGTTTGTTTGGGGGCCAAACTGAAAAATCCGAAAGAATCCAATTCAATTCAAACCAAAACACATTTAAAAAAAAATTTTTTTTTTGTCAAATCAAAACTCAAAACAAAAACAAAAAATCATTTCAAATCAACTAGAATTTTTTGGTTGACTTGAAACAACTTTTTTCAGCTGTTCCAGGTGTTTTTCACCTTTGTGTGTGCTTTTTTTTAAAAAAAACAATTGGCCAAATTTGAAATGGAAATGAAATGTTTCTAAAAAAAAAATATTTCGAAACAAGAAAGTCTAAACAAAACATTTTGATTCTTTTGCAAAACAGTTATCTCCAACCAAAATTATTTGTTGCATTCAGCCTAAGTTTTGGGCCTCAAAACAATGCATTTTTTTCTAAGAAAAAAAAACCAATTTAAAAAAACCCATGCTGCTCCACCATTATACACTTACTGGAGATTTTTGACGAACATTCTATTTGGTTGTTATTTTGGTTGTGTACAAGTTTCTGCATTTGGCTCAGTCCTTAGGCACCAGCACTGTCTGGCATTAGGAAACTCTGAAACATTTCCAAGTCCATCTACCAGTTTGAAATGTATTGAGGCCCTGATCCAGTAAAGAGCTTACGCACATTCTTAACCCTAAGCATTCCAGTAATCCCATTACTGAAATCATGACTGCTCTGGTTTCTGAGATTGAGTGTCTGAGATTTTGTCTGGTATCGGAGACTGAGTGTTCTGCAATAGAGATGGGCACAAAGCCTGCATCCCAAATTTTCAAGGTGGGGAGCGTGTTCAGAAACCAAACCCAGATACACACTTGAATTTACAATCTGTCGCTATATCAATAACAGGGTAAAACAAAGTCCCAAATCTTAACACCCCAAACTATAGGGCTCTGATGTTGAAATGCAAATCCAGAATAGGACCCATATTTTCAAAACTCAGGAATGCCTCTAAATTATACCGGGTCAGATCATTCCCGAAGTGGGATATTCTTGGAAATTCGTCTCACGCTTTCCAGATGATATTTGCCTTGGGATGGGAAAGTGGGAGTTTTGCACATTATAAAATAGGGGATTCTGCTCAAGGAAGCTGTGGATGTACTGAGATCTATCAAGTAGTACTATGCATTCAGACTATTTCCACCCACTAGCTCCATGGCAGATGACCCTGCAATTTTAACTCACACCCTTTGACTTCATAGTTTTTAACTGTACATCCTAAATGGTATTTATATGGTAGCTCATAAAATGATCAAATTTTCTTTACTATATTGTGTAACACAAAGCATGTGTCACTACAGAATGCATTTTCACCATAAAATATATGCGTTTCATTATACGGTCTACATGGTGTTTCGTCCCACTGTGGAATCTCACCTTAGATTAAATTTCTCATGAGACTAATTTGCCTTTCACATGACTTTTATGGTATGTTTTAATTTAAGTGGCCTTAAAAGACATATATGTATTTGTTACAAGTCTGAAAAAGAAGTACAGATCCTACATTGCAGGCTTTTGTTTATTAGAGTATACATTGCAGTCATTATTCACAGAGAAATGTTATTTGTTATTTTTAAGATGATCCTTAATTTTGTCAATGGACAAATTCCTGTTGTCCCTGCACCAAAATTTTGATATTGGGTGGGGGGATTTTCAGTAATAATATGGGAAAACTGTAGAGAAAAAGGGCCTGATTCTCCATTGTCCTGTGTAGTCATTTACACTAGTTCAAAGAGTGTAAAACATTACCAAAGCAGATTTCTCCTCTTGCTTGCACTGGTGGTAGCATTATACACGCACTAATTGAGATCCTCAGCTGGTGAAAATTAGCATAGCTCAGATGATGTAAGCAAGCTGAGGATCTGACCCACTTTAATTAACCTTCCTCGGAACACTGTGCTAATGACGTATAGACAGTGCTTTGAAGGTACAGGGCCTTATTCGCAACTGCTTCATCCACTTTTACATGGCTATAAATTAACTCCGTTGAAATAAACACCACCCAAAAAAGGTAGTGCAGCGATGAACCATATTCACAAAGGGCTTAGTTTTAGAACTAAGGAGAATGCGCCCAATTGTCTTTGATTGTAAACAGAAGAGTGAATTTCTTCCTTCACATCAGGGATCGGCAACCTTTGGTACACGGCCTGTCAGGGAAATCCGCTGACGGGCCAGGATGGTTTGTTTACCTGCAGCGTCTGCAGGTTTGGCCGATCGCAGCTCCCACTGGCCGTGGTTCGCCGTTCCAGGCCAATGGGGGGCTGTGGGAAGTGGTGTGGGCTGAGGGATGTGCTGGCTGCTGCTTCCCACAGCCCCCATTGGCCTGGAATGGCAAACTGCAGCCAGCGGGAGCTGCGATTGGCCGAACTTGCAGACGCTGCAGGTAAACAAACTCTCCCGGCCCACCAGTGGATTTCCCTGACAGGTCGTGTACCAAAGATTGCCGGTCCCTGCTTCACATACATCAGCAAGATTACATGGGTGCATGTGGAGACAGAATACTAACCACAATTTTAATTCCCCAGTTAGTGATTTATTAATTATAAGGACACAATTTACCAATGCCTGTTATTAAGGGTGCCCAAGAATTTTTGTACTAAGGGGTCTTTTTAAGTTGCTTGTAACTTTTGCAGTCTTTTTTCTTTCTGGCTGAAATTTGGCAAGTTTGTTTCCAGTTTAGGAAGGAATGTTTCTGGAAAGCTTGAGTCAAAATAGTACATTTACTTTCAAGAACTAAGATATAAAAAAATATACTTTTCCCATTATAAAAATGTGGTGGTGGGGTTTTTTTAAGAAAAAAAAACAGTTCTGGCAGATCAGTGGTACAAATTTGAAATTGTGCAGAAAGATGGTCCCAAGGTCACAGCTGTCTCTTTTGGGAGTCTGGTGAAAATTGGTTGTTACTTGCCTAAGTCATAAGGGTTTAAATAATATACTTTGCACATGCACATTGGATTTTGTTATACTTTCAGTTAATGGTCTGCCAGTGTTCTGCCGATCCCATCCATGCATATGGAGCTTAAGAAAGTTTGTTGGCAGGGAGTACCTTTTTCTGATATGTGAGTTTATGTATGGAAGGAAGAGTCTCTTTCATTCAGTGAGTGAGGCTGCACATGGAAGGAGGAGAGGCTGCCAGAACTCATGTCAACCCTTTGTACATATGTAGTATGACACGGGATGATATTATTCTATTACGATAATGCCCCAGAGGTCTCAGCCATGGTCAGGGCCCCAGTGTGAGAAGCACTGTACATAGTAAGAGACAGCTCCTGCCATGAAGAGTTATACAAGACAAAGCTATGGGAAAATAAAGTTATAACCCCACTTTACAGAAAGATCAAGTGGCTGGCCCAAGATCACACTGGCAGTGTGGGACAGAGGTAAGAATTGAACCCAGCTCTGATGAATCCTAGTCCAGACTTGAATCACATAATAATCCTCTCTCAGTACGAGAACTGCTTCTTCCTTAGGAGTCCTACTTTATTCAGTATGCAGCATGGCCAGAGAATAAAGCAGACTTGTGTCACAAATTGGTCTATTCTATTGTATGGTATGTATTCTTTGCCTCAGTCTTCATAGCTGAGAATGTGAGGGAGATTCCCAAACCTGAGCCATTCTTTTTAGGTGACAAATCTGAGGAACTGTCCCAGATTGAGGTGTCATTAGAGGTTTTGGAATAAACTGATAAATTAAACAGTAATAAGTCACCAGGACCAGATGAAATTCACCCAAGAGTTCTGAAGGAATTCAAATGTGAAATTGCAGAACTATTAACTGTGGTATGTAACCTATCATTTAAATCAATTTCTGTCCAGATGACTGGAGGATAGCTAATGTGATGCCAGTTTCAAAAAGATACATTGGAATTGGAAAAGGGCAACAAAAATGAGTAGGGGTATGGAACAGCTTCCATCTGAGGAGAGATTAATAAGACTGGGACTCTTCTGCTTGGAAATGAGATGACTAAGTGAGGATATGATAGAGATCCATAAAATCATGACTGGTGTGGAGAAAGTAAACAAGGAAGTGTAAACACCAAATGAAGTTATAGGCAGCAGGTTTAAAAACAAACAAAAAGAAGTATTTCTTCACACAACGCACAGTCAAACTGTGGAACACTTTGCCAGAGGGTGTTGTGAAGGTCAAGACTATAACAGGATTAAAAAAAGAACTAGATTTAATCATGGAGGATAGGGCCATCCCTGGTTATTAGCCAGGATGGGCTTGTGCTACAGGGCTAAAAAGAGCCGTGTAGACATTTGGGCACAGGCAGGAGCCCAAGCTCTGAAACTTGGTAAGGGAGGAGGGTCGCAGAGCCCAAGCTTAGCCTGAGCAGAATTGTCTACAGTGCTATTTTTAGCCCCATAGCATTTCAAGCCCCACAGCCCCTAGATTTTAAGACTTGGCACTCTGTTTTACCCAGTTATTGATCTAGGGACAGGTTGTAAATTCACAGTTAATCAGATAGAATGAGGGAAGACCAAGTCCCTCAAGTCTGTGAATTAACCGAATTCCAATAGGAGACGACTTCACCTCAAAGCAGAAGCAATGACAAGAAAATGTGCGATGCCCACGTTACTTCAAAGCTTTTTCTGCAAAGTCAGGAACAAAAGAGTTGTGCAAGTGTTACCCAGGGTTTTCAGAACCCACAGCGGTGCTAACTTAACTGTTTCTCCCCAGGCGCTATCAGGAATAAATCAGTGGGGGCACAGCTCATCCGTCTGATAAATAATTTGATACAAACCAGAGTGCTTTCACCTAAAACTCCTTTTATATTATCAAGCACACACACAAACACACACACACGCTGTCACAATAGGGTTAGAGTATTTCAAAACATCTATATTTACCTAAAGTCAACAAATGGTTTCAAGAGATCAGTGGCAGGCTTCAGAGTGGCCCTGCCTTCCGTCTAGCTGCTGGGGACCTTAGCTGTCAGTTCCTTGCCCAAAGAAAGCTTCCTTGGATTGCTCTAAAGCAAATTCTTTCACCTCATCTTTTATAGCTAACTTCAAACAAAGCACAGAAGCTATAGTGACTCCTAGTGGATCACCATAATAACCCCAATGGCTCACCAGTTCTCCTAATTTCAGCAAAATTACTCATTATCTCTTATCAAAACATTTCTAGTCGTAACAATAATTAAACTTACATATTAATGGTGCCAGAGGTGCTCAAGACCAAGGTCAGCCACCCAAACATTCCTTCTATTCTCACAATACATTCACTTCTTATCCTATCCTCCCATTCTGATAGCAAACATGCAGTTATTTGGCCTGGCCTCTCAGAGCCTAAGATTTTCCTAGCTATGTGATTGTTTGGTCTTCAGCTGGCAGCGGCTGAACATACAAAATTGCTCACTGCAGTACCATCAAATTCTGCGGTACATGCAGGAATGTCAAATTCTGGGGTAATAAAAAAAGCAACTTAGAATTTAGGCTCTGATAAAGCAATTAAACATATGCTTAACATTAAGCATATGCTCAAGTCCATCTCTAAGGCCATGTCTATATGTACAGCTGCAGCATGTGTGGTGAAGATGCTTGAAGCCGATGGGAGTAAGCTCTCCAGTCTGCATACAAAAGCCACCTCTGCGAGCGGCATAAGCTATGTCGGTGGGAGAAGCTTCCCTGCCGACATAGCGCTGTGTATATGAACGCTTAAGTTGGTGTAACTTATGTCATTCCGGATGTGTGTGTGTGTGTGTAATATTCACACTCCTGAGCAACATACATTTTGCCAGCATAGGCTGTAGTGTAGATGTAGCCTCAGGTGAGTTCTGAGAAGTTGATTCTCACTCTCCATGTCTTTTTTTTCCTCCCAGACTTTGAAGAAATATGCCAAAATTGTTTGCTGCATCAGTGACTTGAGTGCACATTGCCATGTGCTTAAATGCTTTGTGGAATTGGAGCATTAGGGTGTGACGGGTTGGATCACAGAAACCCCCTTTGGAACTGCCACCTGATGTGCCGAGACTACCTCTGAGCCCGTTTTCCCTGGCAGCTTGGGACTTCAGTGCCCTGCCTGGGTTCGAGCCAGACACGCTCGCCTGCTACAAACACAGACCCAGGTCTGAACAACGTCCCCCAAAAGCTGCAGGCTTAACTGAAAACAGCTTAAGAAGTGCTCCTGTCTCCAACACCCAGATGCCCAGTTCCCAATGGGGTCCAAACCCCAAATAAATCCATTTTACCCTGTATAAAGCTTATACAGGGTAAACTCATAAATTGTTTGCCCTCTATAACACTGATAGAGAAATATGCACAGCTGTTTGCTGCCCCAGGTATTAATACATACTCTACATTAATAAGTAAAAAGAGATTTTATTAAATACAAAAAGTAGGATTTAAGTGGTTCCAAGTAATAACAGACAGAACAAAGTAAATTACCAAGCAAAATAAAATAAAACACGCAAGTCTAAGCCTAGTACAATAAGAAAACAGAATACAGATAAAGTCTCACCCTCAGAGATGTTTCAATAACCTTCTATCACAGACTGGACACCTTCCTAGTCTGGGCACAATTGTCTCTCCTGGTACAATCCTTGTTCCAGCTCAGGTGGTAGCTAGGGGATTCCTCATGACTGCAGCCCCCTTTGTACTGTTCCACCCCCTTATATATCTTTTGCACAAGGCGGGAATCCTTTGTCCCTTTCTGGGTTCCCACCCCTCCTTCTAAATGGAAAAGCACCAGGTTAAAGATGGATCCCAATTCAGGTGACATGATCACATGTCACTGTAAGACTTCATTACCCACTTGCCAGCACACAGGTATACAGGAAGACTTGCAAGTAAACAGAGCCATCTACAGTCAATTGTCCTGATTAATGGGAGCCATCAAGATTCCAAACCACCATCAATGGCCCTCACTTTGTACAATTACAATAGGCCCTCAGAGTTATATTTCATATTTCTAGTTTCAGATACAAGAGTGATACATTTATACAAATAGGATGACCACACTTAGTAGATTATAAGCTTTGTAAAGATACCTTACAAGAGACCTTTTGTAGGAAGCATATTCCAGTTGCGTTATATTCACACTCATTAGCATATTTTTATAAAATCACAGAGTGCAATGTGACATGACATAGGGCTGAACAGGGCTGGGCTTGATCAGTACTTGGCTAGGGAACCCACAAAGAAAATCCAAATACCTCAGAGTGCTGGTGATTCAGTAAACAGCACTCTCCCCTTTGAGTCTCTATTGAACCAGCACCCCAGCATGGTGCTAGAACATTGAAGGAAAGCTAAAACCAAGTCCTGATCGCTAGTGGGTTATTCAAAATCCTGTAGCTCTTTTTTGGAAAGTTGAGGCTTGGGAGGGCCTGGGTGGAAGAGGGGTGTAATTCCAATGTCTGTTAGATGCTTACAAAGATAATAAATAGCTTTCTTTCCTTCTTCCCCTTCCAGTTTCAAATGAATAAGGTAGATTTCATTTTCTGTTCCAACCTGGTGTGAAATGGTGGTCTGCTCTGAGAAACACGTGCCATGTTTCACCCCACAAGTGGTAGTATTTCAGTGGTGGATTAAATGGTCCCTATATAGACTGATTATCAGTTTGTTAACCTTAAGTGCCATGGGATCATTACACACTATGACACAACATTTTGGGCTACGTGAGCATCTTCCACTGATGGATCTCAAAGCACTATGCACACACTGAAGCTGATTAAGACCAAAATTGCTAAGTTTGGAAAAGCACAATTCAGCACTTAAATTTATATTTAGGCACCTAAATAAAAGTACCCAGCCTACTCATGGAACCAAAGTTTTAACCCAAAGGACTTGGCTAAGGTCACCCATGAAGTATTTGTCTAGAAAGAATTGCAGGTCCCCTAACCCATAGTCCTATGCTATAAATACAAAATTATGGTGACCCTCACAAAAACACAACTTATAAAGTGCCTGACTTTCCATTGCCTTGCCCCTTGGGTAGCCATTTATACCTGTGCAAACATGGTATAAAACACTGTCATTCCTGTAGAATTTTACACTCAGTTTTCACCCTCTTTACACAGGTGCAAATGACTAGAAAGGTGGAGAATCGGGCCCATAATTCTTACAATATAAGGGCAGAAGACAGAGCTGCTGGAAGGTGCTTGCACCAAGTCTGAATTTAGCCCTAATATCATTTGTAAGCAAAAACTGAAAGCACAATGAAGTTCAGGGCTATGCTGCTGAAGAGGCGTTTGAGCCTGTTAGGTATTTACAACCACCGTGACCCTGGTGGATAGTGTTTGTCTACAAACTCTACAAACAAAGTAGAGTAATAGTGTTTCATTATTAATTGTAATACATTCCCAAGCTGTTAAATCTCATGGTCCGATAATCATGCTTGACCCACATATGGAGGTGTGTATATATATATATATATACACTTTAGTTATAGTTATAGCAGGGGAGGGGGGAAATACACTCAAGAGGGCAGATTTTCAAAGGAACTCAACATATTGAGTACTGACCTTTATTGAAAATCTTATTTAGGGTGCCTAAATAGGACTTGAGCTCTTATTTCAAAATATAGCACTGACTTTTGGGTGCTGAATACATGGAAAATTTGGCGCAAGGTGTCTGAGCACAGATTTATCCTTTGCTCCGCCTTGAACAGAGTGATTCCCTTTGGTATCGCTGAGCCTGTTATTGTAGAACCCAATATCCACTGAAAACAGAGACAACGAAACTCTGATTGCAACAATGCAGCATAAACATCTCCACCTAATGCATTGTAAAGTGCAGTTGCAACTCAAGCTGCAGGGGACCTCTGCTGCCAGTGTGAAGCTGTTCTGTGAATTAAGTGACTCACTATAAAAACATTCCACTGTACTTGGGAAATAATAGGGCAAATTCTCCACCCCAGGCCTTCCTGTGGCAAGCTGTCCCCAGACCTTTAACACTGCTCTGAACTGGAAGCTGAATCCTGACTCAGAGTAATGAGCAATGCAGATTTCATCCTCCCTCCACCTTCCCTCTCTCCCACCCCTGCCCCACCCCCCAAAAAAGATGTTAGCATCTTATCTTCCCTGATGCTGCCAGGAGGTGATGGAACCCAGCTATCCATGTGGCCAGGCAACACCCTAGCCGTCGAACCATCAAACCATTATTGCTTGTGATAAGTGTCAATAGTGTGGTTTTATACTCTTAGCAAGTGCAATGCATAAAGTCGGTGCTAATTTTTATAGCTGCACTAGGACAGAGGAGGGGCCTCCATGATTTTCTTTTTTCTTATAATGTGCCAGATCCTTAGCTGGGGTAAATCAGGCAGCTCCTCTGCAGTGAAGCCCTGACAATTTACACTCTCTAAGGGTCTGTCCCTATATCCTGTCTCTTTTCAGATTGTTCAGCCTGGTATTTGATCAAAAGAACAGACATATTTCCCCCTCTTGATGTTGTCTGTCTCCCCAGCCCCGCACTGATTAAACACTGTGGGCTAAATTCCACCCTTCTCCAGCCCCACTGATTTCAACATAGCTGCACAAGTGTAGCACAGGGCAACAACTGGCACAATTAACAATCCTAAGTGTTGCATCCTAATACAGTATTTTACAGCATAGAAGCAAAATTTCCCCAAGTCGTTAGGAAGTGGGCTAAGGAATAACTTGAACTGCTCACATCAAAAGTCATTCCATCAATCTACACCGAGTCCTATTGGCACCACCACTGTAACATATCCGAGCACCTTGATGGCCTATCAGCCTTCAGTCAGCAAGTCTTGGTTATGCTGCCTATGCCACAGATGTGTGCATAGAAATACACTTGTACCTGCATGCTGCGTTCATACAAACATTGAGTGAAATGAACTGCCTACACTCTGGGACTTTAAAAGGCTTTAGTTTAGATTAAAATGGGTTTTTTTCCCCCCATCACACTCTTTTCCCTGCCATATGCATTTCTAACTGAGCGATGATTTAGCAAACATCAGTTTTATCCATTGTTACCTTTCTCAGTTTAATAAATCTCTGTGTGTCACATTCCCTGGGATAATATTATTAGGAAATGTTTGTTGTGGCTGAAAGAATAGTGATTGTGTGGACACATGACTAATTTACCAGGCATGAGAGAGTATATTGAATGAGGCTAACTAGCAGGATTTACACTCCACATAAATTTATATGGTGCCCTAAATTTATATGCACCTGACCAAAAGGACCAATGGGGAAAGAAGATACTTTCAAATCATGGGGTGGGGGAGGCTTTGTTGTGTGTGTTCTCTTCTGATGCTTCTCTGCTTCCAGTCAGAAAACTCCTTCTCCTATAAACCATCCTACAAGTCTCTCATATTACAAAAATTGTAAATAAAAGCCAGGCAAGGCGTGTTTGTTTTGCTTGTGAATTTTTCCTTTGCTGGAGAGAGGTTTATTCCTTTTTTTTTTTTTTGTAACTTTGAAACTAAGCCTAGAGGAAGTTCTGCTCTGTTTTTGAATCTTTTGTTACCCTGTAAAGTTATTTTCCATCCTGATTTTACAGAGGTGATTTTTACCTTTTTTTTAAATAAAATCCTTCTTTTAAGAACCTGACTGATTTCTCTATTGTCCTAAGACCCAGGGGTTTGGGTCTGTGATCACTTTGTAACCAATTGGTTAGGATATTATTCTCAAGCCTCCCCAGGAAAGGGGGTGTAAGGACTTGGGGGGATATTTGAGGGGAATACGAACTCCAAGTGGTCCTTTTCCTGATTCTTTGTTAAATCACTTGGTGGTGGCAGCATACCCTCCAAGGGCAAAGAATTTGTGCCTTGGGGAAGTTTTAACCTAAGCTGGTAGAAATAAGCTTAGGGGGTCTTTCATGCAGGTCCCCACATCTCTACCCTAGAGTTCAGAGTGGGGAGGGAACCCTGACAGAGCTATTTGGTGGTGGGGGCAGGAACCTGTTGTTCTCTGCTTGCCTAAGTAGCCCACCATTGACCCTGCTTATTTCCTTGTTTCCACTCTATCTAGGTACTGACTTGACCCCATCACTGAGCTGTCTGATTTCCTTAGACATATATTTTTAAGACTCAAAAACCCAGGCAAAGGGCAGAAGGATTATTTTCCCCCATTTTATGAATACAGAATGACAGAAATTAAGGGCCAGATTTTTAAAGGTGCAGACAGACAGGTGCCTATCAGGATTTTGGATAGTTTAAGTACTTGACTCCTATTGATTTCAATGGGATTTAGGCACCCACCAGGCACACCTACTTATCTGCACCTTTCAGAGCCTAAATACCTTTGAAAATCCAGACCAATGTAACTTGCCTAGACTCACATGCAAATTGTGTGGCAGAGCTATGATTTGAACCTAGAGCTCCTGAATGCCAATCCCTCACCGCAGTGCCCAGCCCTCAAGTTCCAGGCTAGTTTCCAACAGAATTTTCTTAATGTCACTTGAAACGACAGGACAAAAATATAGTTTTACTTGAGAAAGGTCTCATACCAGATAGGATAAATGCAGATTAGCAAAATATATACGAGGGGACTAACACATTCCCCCTTCTGGGCATATGCAATTTCCTCAGCAACAAGAAAGGGAAAACATACCAGTTATTTATCAGCTTGAATAGAAATGGATGAAGCCACACAGCTACCAATTACAAAACAGCTGCTTTAGGGCTGCAGCTTTTCAGTTTTGCCATATTTAAAGTGCCTGTCACAACAAGGCATGCTGGGAAATGTTCCTATCATAGGGCAATTCTGTATCAGAGTTAATTAGAGTCAGGAGGTTGCTATCACCATGGTATCACACCACCGGCCTCAGTAGCCATATGTGATCCTGCTAATAAATTGCAGAGCCATGTGATCAATTATGTATAGTTTGACTTCTTCACTTGCGCTTTGCCCACAAATCCACGTGACTGCATTTAACATTCCGAACCTCTGAGCGGCTACAAATAGCCATTGCTCTATTTGTTGTCAGTTTCCCCAAAAATATGAATTTCCCAGTACTGGGTTGAAAAAGTGAGGGAGAGGCAATACTCATCAATAGCACAATCCTGGGGTGGGGCTAGCTGGTCCAGCAGTTAGGGGCACCAGTCTTAGGTGTTGATAAACCGGTGTTCAAGTCCCTGTTCTAATACAGACTTTCAGTGTGACCTTGGCCCAGATCCTCAAAGTTATTTAGGCTCCAAACTTCTATTGATTTTAATGGGAATTTGGTGCCTCAAGAACTTTGAAGATCAGCATATGCAGGGGCAGCAGTGAGGGATAGCTCAGTGGTTTGAGCATTGGCCTGCTAAACCCCAGGTTGTGAGCTCAATCCTAGAGGGGGCCATTTAGGGATCTGGGGCAAAAACTGGGGATTGGTCCTGCTTTGAGCAGGGGGTTGGACTAGATGACCTCCTGAGGTCCCTTCCAACCCTGAGATTCTATGATTCTATTATCTTAATTTCAATTTCTCAGTGCTTCCATTCCCCATGCGTGAAATGTGGATAACAGAACTTCCCTACCTCACAGGGGTGTTGGGAACTGTGTGAAATATTGGGAGGTACTCACATACTAGGGTAATGGGAGTCATATCTGTACCTTAGCACTTACAACCCTTCAGAACTAGAAACAGGAGCATTATACCTCGGATAAGGCGAGATCTCAAACTTACCACAAAATACAAGGTGTCTAGCCCTGCTCAAGCAATCAGACTTCAGCACTTCTAGATGGTTATACATGGGAAAGCTTGTTTAGGTGATTTTTATAGGTTCTAAAATGTACACGTTGTGTATTTTCCTCTTTCAATCTCCTTAATTCATGTTAACTAACAACACCTGGCTTAACAGTTGGATGAATGCTAAAAATACCCCCAATATATTGGTTTATTCATTTGCCAAATAGTTTTTCTATAAAACTTTGGTGGAGCCTGATTATTGTTATTTGTGTTATGGTATTTGTGTTAAGGTTCCAAATGAGACTGACGCCCTATTGTGATAGGTGCTGTGCATATACATAGGAAGAAACAATCCCTGATCCAAAGAACGAACAATCTAAACGGATACAACAGACAGAGGTTAGGAGGAGAAACAGAGAAGTGATTTGCCCCACAGAGCAACAGAAAAGCCAAAAATCAAACCAAACTTAGAGCTTCTGAGTTTTAGTTTGGTGCTCTATCCTCTGGATAACACTGCCTCCTAACCAAGTCTGCTTGCACGCTGTTGTATAAAGATTATGTTTTTGTTTTTTTGGGGGGTTTTTGTGGGCAACCCCGTATAACTGACTTCACACTTCATCAGCCTCATGAAAAAACTCATATCAATAAAACCTTTATACCACATCTCATGGCTGTGTATTCTCTCCCACTATTGTACATATGTTTGCACATATATTGATTGCCTGGCCATACATTATGCTATATCATCATGCTGTATGAGGTATGCTATCCCTGTTTCATACATTTGCTTTTGGATTCATCCCACGTGTTGAAAGAAGGAAATTTGCTGACCCTCAAAATGGAGCTTTTCCTTGTTAGGGTGAAAGGGACTTCAGGATTCAACAAACAAATATTAGCACCAAAGCCCATAAAGTTGCTGGAGACTTTTCTGCTTCTCTCTTTAGCAGTTATATATTCTGCAGCAAAGTTAAACAAAGCAAGGAGTACAGGAAGGAGAGTAGACTGGATGTGCAGAATCTCTGGGTGCAAATAATGACTCTTTCAGTGGCTCTCCCATGAGCCTATATAAATGATAAATCATTCGGATTTTCCTGTGGCATTTTCAAGAAGCCTGCTATTTGTAGTGCAGTATTCCCCCCTGTCCCATTAAAACCTTCCACCTCCCAAAAAGGTGTGACAGTACTTCTAATGAAACTGCAAATTATCGCTGCAATTTTTTCCTTATGTAGGAGGCATCAAAATTTGGTTCATATTTATATCGCCTGCTGCTCTTCCAAGTATTGTGCGCTAGTGCTTTTCTTTTATCTCCTCATCAGTCCCTGCCATTCAGCCTCCACATATACTCCAGTGCGTTGCAATCTCTGTGCATAGAGTGTTGGAAGATCATGTTTGCCTATTGAGGGCTAATTGCCAGGCACCGGCATAATGCGAACCCTGAAATAATATGGGAAGTAGTTTCAGACCTACTACACTTACCAGTTCCCTTAAATAACTGACAGGCCGGGAGCAGTTTGGTATATTTAATGTCACTTTTCAATCTGTAGTTCTTGAGCTTGAAGCACAACTATTTTAAAGGGAACATGGGCCCCAGGGAGAGCAAGCAGGGACCAATGAAACAAATCTTGTTAATACACAAAAAAAGCTTTTGACATTGCGAAGCCAAATGGATTATCCTGTAGAATGTGCTGAAAGAAAGAAAGCTGCTTCCCATCCAATATTTATGTGTCCCTAGCTAATACCCTTCACTGAGATGAGTTGGTCAGAGTTAGAGAGCTCAATGTCCTTTTAGGGTTAGTTTCTCTTTTTTTATGTCTAACAATAAACTGTGTTGATGCTATACATTAGAACATACACAGTAGCTGGATTCCACTTGAAGCCCAGAATACAGGTGAGTGACATCCTGATTCCAAAAATGCCTATAATTTACAGGACTTTGACAAACTATGTAAAGGTAACAAGAAAATATTGATTCTTTCCACTCTTTCTTTACAGATTTGACACCTGCACTTACAGCTCCATATAAATGGATCATAACAATCATAACGATGACAGGTTTCAGAGTAGCAGCCGTGTTAGTCTGTATCTGCAAAAAGAAAAGGAGGACTTGTGGCACCTTAGAGACTAACCAATTTATTTGAGCATAAACTTTCGTGAGCTACAGCTCACTTCATCGGATGCATGCAGTGGAAAATACAGTGGGGAGATTTTATATACACAGAGAACGTGAAACAATGGGTGTTACCATACACACTGTAACCAGAGTGATCAGGTAAGGTGAGCTATTACCAGCAGGAGAGAAAAAAAAAACAAAAAACCTTTTGTAGTGATAACCAAGGTGCAGTTCCCATGCAGCTTTCTGTCCTCACCTTCAAGGCTCTGCACACTCATCCAACCCCCAACTCTGTTCTAATTCCCTCATGCTTCCCCTTGCAGTAGCTCCAGAGGTACCCATCAGGAGTACGGCCCAATTGTGAAGATCAGGGGTCCCTTTGTGCTGGGACAATCACACAGGAAGAAATAATCCCTACCCTGAAAAGTTTACAATAGAATTTGCAGTATGACACGGGTAGCGAGTGTACCAGATGCAACAAGGGAACATCTCCTACTGCCTCATCTAAATGCCCTGCCTCTCCCACTCTTGTTTCCTTGCCTGGCTTGGAATATTCTCCCCCTCCCAATTCGAATTCCTCCTTAAAAAAACACATTTCTCCTGCAAAGCTCTGTGGCTATAATCCATCCACAGAAGAACTCATGCATACAAGTGACTTAAGACCAAGATTTGGAATTCTGTTCTTTAGTGAACATGGAGCCAGTGAAGGTCAGGAGGGAGGGGATTGCACCTGCCTTTGTTGCTGCATCAGTTTCAGCCTGATGTGATGGTTTTGTTCAGGCACAGATTCATTTGCTCAGCAAACATAACTAATACTGACTAGTAATGTAGGTAAGATGGACCATGTAGCATCCTGCTTCTTCAAAAAGTTTGGGGCAGGTGAGCAACTGTAAAAGTTCAGTGGTGCCAACTTTCACGAGTCTTATGATATTTGCTGTTTTTCTTAAAGCCACTGCTCTGGGAGGGCCTGCTATTAGCCGAGAATCTCAGTTTTCATTTTAAAAAGAGTAATTTTCAAGCCCTCATGGTTGCAGAGGAAAGTTTGAAAATGCAACTATGAGTCAAAAACCAGAAGAAAAAGGAAAAGCCCCCCCCAAAGATGGTTTTTTTTTTAATCTCATGATTTTGGAGGGGCCTGACTCGTGATTTTTTTTAAATGCTTTCGTTTGGCAATACATCGTTCAGATGCTTGGTGAAACTTCCTTGGGCTGGAAACTGGGATGGGCTTCTTACAAGACAAAGCTTCCTCGTGCTTCATGTTAGGCCAGAGATTGCATAAAAACAATCACTATTGTGGTATTTCTGTGCTCCCTATTACATCTGTCATGTGGGAAAACCACCGAAATCCTAACCCTTGTTTTTAAAAAGGCATTCACCAAACTCTTTCAAACCATATATACATGCAAACAAGCTCAGGGAGTTTGTAATAAAGATTTGGGACTTTTTATGCCAAAAATTAGTCTCGCATTTTTAAAGAGAGATTTGTAGCGAGTGGGAAGTTAACAGGGTTTTGAAATCAGAGGCACCATGCTAGTGAAGCTTGGATGAACAGGAAAGTGATTTTATTCAGGCTTTTTAAAACTCTGTGTGTGAAATCCTGACCCCATTGAAAGCAATGGAAGCTTTGTCATTGGCTTCAGTGGGGCCAGGATTTCTTGTTAATCCAAAGTCCATAACTCAAATACCTGTGAAAGGCTTGGGAGAAAATATGTCCTTGTTTGCATTCAGCCTCTCTCCAAGTTTTCAAATACAGGCTGGCAAAAGTTTACAATCCACATACGACACCTTTTGAGTCCTCCACCAAAACCAAAGACGACCAGGAATACATTCCTGATATACTAAAGATAAAAAAACAAAACAAAGCAGGTATTTTAAAGAAAAAAAACATACAACTTTTGTACATTGCAAAGAAGCAAAAAGGGCAGAACCCCAATTATTTTTTATTTTAACTCATTTTTAACTATTGCGAATTAGAATTACTGGGCCTTGAAGGTGCTCTTTCTGTTGTTATTCGATGATCCTCAGAGCTTTTGATGGTCCTCAAAGCTGATGCTAGGACTTCCCTAGTAGTAATCTCTTAGCAAGGAGGAAAAAAGCAGCGTCTCGTGATAATAGTATCTCCCCAATGTTAGAGAGCTTATTCCTTCACTCTCCCACTTCCCTGGTCCTTCTCGCATGAACAGAGAGCAACAATACCCGAAGTCCGAAGGTGCAAACAATTCGATGTTTATTGGGGTGAACTTCCAGCAAGCTTAAATACAAGTTCCTTTTTCCTTATTTTCGAATCCCAACTTACTTCCTGTTTGCCCCTAATTTATATAGTAATATTCTTAGCTATACCTTAACCAATCATTCTACTGAAATT
The DNA here is from genome assembly GCF_015237465.2 of Chelonia mydas. Classification (NCBI taxonomy): domain Eukaryota; kingdom Metazoa; phylum Chordata; order Testudines; family Cheloniidae; genus Chelonia; species Chelonia mydas. Next base: position 331,941,340 of record NC_057849.1, on the reverse strand, counting down.
TAACTAACCAATCCTAACATATTGTAACATGATTAGCTAACCAATTATATCCCACCACCTTAATTAGATTACACCCAGCAAAATTAATTATACAGCAGACAGAAACAATCACAGGACCAGACAGAGATTATACAGACAAACAATAGCAAAGTGGGAAAACAATACAGAAGTGAGGATTTCACATCCCAGCTATTGATAAGTGAGTTCTTGCCAGACAGGATGCTATCAAACTAAGTTTCCTTTTACATTTTCTAGGCACTTCCCTTTCTTTGGAGGTGATAGGAATTATCAGGACAGGATTGTATTCAGGACAGGATTGTATTCGTAACAGCCCAATAGCACCTTCTTTCAATGTGGCTAGTTTGGAATGTGAGGATGTGACTGTTCGCTTCCTGGCTTATGGCTGCCTCTGCTGCTTAGCCAAAGGCCTTAGCCTAAGCACAGGGCCTCAAACTGTCACAGTAAGAGAAGGCCCTTACACCAGCAGACAGTGATTTTGATTCTTTCTTTTATACCTCTAGAACTAGCCAAGTGATAAGAATACCCCTAAATTCTTAAAGTACAGGCCTTTACAGACAGGCCTGAATATCTATATCCTAACACTCCACCCCTTTTTTTTTTCTTTTTCTTTTGGGATCCTCCTGCCCAGGTATCCCTGGAAAAGCATAGGACATATGGCGACACATTTCCTGATAGGGCCAGGCATCAAGGTGGAAGGTGTCGACGCTCCATCTGTCCCACTGCCCCTTGTGTAGTACCATGCCCTGCACCTTCTCTCGTACGGGCATACTACACCTATTCCAATTAGTGTTCCAGACTTCCCAGTATAGTGGGCCCGAGAAGGTTGGGTCCGGGTTGTCTAGTACACTTGGGGGGGCTTACTACATTACTTATAGGTTATAATTAGTGGCTATTCTCTAGGGGGTTGTGCCCCCCTTGATCGTTTCCATATGCAATGTAACACACATATAATTAACAATACACCAGCTGCTATGATAATCCACAGCAACACCGAGAGTCCTGACCACTGCAGTATGGTCCAACATCCTGGCCACCACCAAAAACACTGCTTCTCCTCCTTTGATAAGGTTAAAATTTTGTCAGCGCCATCCTGTAGTGTGGATTGTAAGTGTGTCCAACTGTTGGCGCTTGCAGCAAGTTGCTCTTGTAATCTTTGTGTACTTTTGTCCATATTGTGTGTCCATTGAATATCCACAGTGAAATTTGGTATTGTCCAAACCAATTCAACTACTTGGTACGGTATGGGGTAGTAGGTGCTGGTTCGATTGTTTACAACGATTAAGTCCACTGATCCATTGGTGCACCATAGTCCAGGTGGCAGTGTATAGAAGCTCATAATTTTGTCATACACTGGAAGGATTTTGCCTCCTAGTGTTATATTGCAGGATTGGATACATTCCCAACAGAATACACCGTACCCCATATACATTACCCCTAAATGCCCCCCCTTTGCAATAGGCCATTGATCCTGCTCCTCCATAGTCATAGGAGAGGGGCACATCCATATTCCTCCTCTGGATATACAACTGCTTAATGTGATGACAGTCCAGTTTACCCCATTCCATCCCCCCCACCTATTCCCTAGTGGCTCCCAACGTGCTCCCCCTTCCCTACTTACTCCCATAGGGGTCAAGGGAACCACCTTATTTGCATTTCCTTCCCATGGTATCATAGTAACAATTACACAAGAACTCTCCCCACAGGTCGGGGATGTTATTTTCCAGGTAGATGGGTATGTTTTTGCAATTGTGGATAGATATGGGCTAGCCTCCCGATTTAATACTGAAGGCCATTGTTCTGACCAAGCATCTCTGATAATATCCATTAACATTATTAACTGAGCATTTTGAATACCTACGCACACTTCTCCCCATGTTAGTCTTCTGAAGCCATCCTCTACCCATGTCACCAGGTCCCCTGCCCAATGAGTTAACTGCAAGTTTACCTCTACTGCTGTCCTCCACCCTGTGGCAACTGCTGATAGATGCTGTGCCATTAATTCATTAATTTGTTGTTGAAATTTCACATTTTGGCTTACTAATTGTTTGGTTACCCACTCGTCCCCCAGATTCCATGTACCCAGCATAGTGTTCCCAGCTGCCCACAATCCCCTTTTCCGACGACGATTCCAGGTGTGTCCCCTCACCCATGCACTGAATTGTTGTTTCAATCCTTTTATGTACATACTACAATTAGGATGGATTTGGTCCACCCACCATTCCTTGGGGCGTACCACCCATGTAATAGAGTGAAAGGACACGTTAAAAAGTGCTGGCTGCACCTGCTCCCACAATGGCTCCCAGACATTTGCTCGTCGGGGAATATTCTTGGCTCCAGGCTGTGGCCACTTTAAATTTGGATTCTTCCAACTTGGCATCCATATCACCTGTAGGGTTACATTCTGTAAAATGGTTAACTCATCGTACACCCAGCGTCCCAAAGGGGATTTTACACCTAATGTAATATGTACATAACAATCACACCCTCGGGGATTATCTTCCATGGAAGTACCATTGTGGTTACATATGGTAACATCACACCCTAAATGTGGGGCCCTATTTTCCCAAGAGGGTTCATTTGCTCCAGGGGACCAGAGGGTTATATTCTTTGGACCCTCTGTAACAAACCACATAGCTGGGTAACTGTGTTTTCCACTATCGTTAATCATGGCAGCACCCAGGGAGTACCATGCGATATTTCCTGATAAATTTGATATTCTCCACTTGGTTGGGATTCCCCCATCTAATCCATAAACCATATACCGACACTGCCAAATTCCTGTTGGAGTATTAGTGGTACATCTTTCTATGGGGAGATTCTCATAGTCTTCATTAGCTTTATTACCACAGGTTGCATGTGTGGCCGTCCATGTGTTTCCTCCTTTTGACACTTCACATCGTGGGATCTGAATAGAATTTGTAAATGTGACAATTGTGATTAGCACTAGTAATTGTTCCATCCAGGGCCAGGGAATTTTCATCCTTTTCTCCTTTTTGAATTAACCTGTAATACACACATAACAAAATTTACACGTCCCCTTTCCCAATCCCCTGTTTGTACCTTTTTATTTGCGTGCAGTGAACCCACTCCCGTCCTCCATTCTCTGTACCCAGTAATAGCAGACTGGGCCCTAATTGGTCAAGGACAAGATAGGGGCCCTTCCATTTAGGAGCTGGGAATGGATGGTGTTGACCTGGAATCTTGTACATCACTAGATCTCCCACCATGGGTAGATTACGCTCCCCAGGCAGGTCATACCATGCTTTGACTCTTGCTGCTCCTTGCTCGTCTCGCCAGGCCACCGCCTGCTGTACTTGTTTTACATGTTCGATTAAAGTTAAAATCCATTCTTGTGTTAAGCCATGTGTAGTGACTTCCCCAGGTACTGGGGTAAGTAGATTTTCCCACCGTTCCATGGGCCTTCCCATGAGAGCTTCATATGGAGAAAATCCTGTGCCCTTTGATTCTCGGGCCCTTATTCTCATTAAGACAAAGGGCAGTAACTGTGACCAGTTTTTTCCTCCGATTTCCACTCCCTTTCTTAGCTCACTTTTAATGGTGCGGTTCATGCGTTCCACCTGCCCCGCAGCCTGGGGGTGATAAGCAATATGGAACAACTGTGTGATTCCAGTGAGGGCTGATAGCTCCCCTAACAGATCTGACCGAAAAGCAGCTCCTTGGTCTGAGTCAATCACCTTTGGGACCCCCCAGCGAGTGAATACCTCATTTACCAGCATTGCAGCAGTTACCCGGGCAGTTTGACACTTTGTGGGGAAAGCTTCCACCCACCGGCTGAAAGCATCCACTACCACCAACATGAATCGGTTTTTCCTGTGATCTGGTGGTAAGGGTCCTGTGTAATCAATCTGTATTCTTTCCCATGGTCCCCTTGGGGTTTGTCTCATTAATTCTCCCCTTAGCACCTTGTGAGGTGGGCTGTGCCTGGCACAGTCCAAACAACGTTCCAGATGTGATTTTAAATCAGCTGCCATTCCTGGCCACCAGCACAACCTTTTTAAAGTTCCCAGTGCCTCCTCAAACCCAGGGTGTCCCCCTGCCAAGCTTCCATGCACCCAGCTTAAGAAAGCCGTCCGACTTCCCTGAGGGCACAACATTACCGGTCCCTCAATTGTTAAGACACACCAAATCCCTTCCATTAGTTCCACCTTTGGCACATGCCTGTCCCCAAGTTTCATGATGCCTTCCAGTCCTGGGTCGGATTCCTGCAACTCTCGAATTCGCCCTCCCCGATCTGTATCCACCCCGCTTCTTGTTATCACTGCTACAGGCATTCTCTCTTCTGGCTCCCAGGGCCATGGGGGTGCCTCTGTTGCAGCCCGCCTGGCCTCTACGTCAGCCAGATTATTTCCTTTGCTTAGGGGTCCTGTTTTCTTGTGTGCCTTTACCTTTACCACATTGATCCGTGTAAAACAGTGACTCAGCTCCTCCACTCGCTTCCACCAGGTAGCATGCTTGATTGTGGAGCCGTCTGTTGCCCTGAAATGATTATCTGCCCACCATCTCAGCATTAATGTGGCACCACGAAATACATAATCTGAATCTACCACCACCCAACATTCTGGCTCCAATTTGGGATCCACTTCATTTAAAGCTGTTAGCAAGGCTGCCAGTTCTGCCTCCTGAGCTGACTTTGCTTCTAGTGAGAAACCAGTCGTGCTGACTGTCTCATTTCCTCTGATTCCCACAACAGCTAAGCCTGCAGTTTTCCGTCCCCCTTGATACCTACAACTTCCATCCAAAAACCATACCAGTGTCCCCTCTTTTACCTGATTGGGGTTAGCCGCCCGAAACACCTGATGTTGGGTTTTACCTGGGCTGGCTTCACATTGGTGTGGGGTGCCAGCCAGATGTAATCCAGCTACCCAGACTGTGGGTTCCTTTAACACCTCTGCTGTAATGTTTTCTGCCTGTAGAGCCAGCAACCATTTAGCAATACGCTGCCCACTCACTTGTCCCTGTAAGATAGTGTGCATGTTTAACAGCCGCAGGGGGTCATGATGAGATCGGACTATTACTTTCTGCATTCCCGTAAGGTATTTAAATTTCCCTACCCCCCAGTAGGTGCACAACAGCACCTTTTCACACCATCCGTACTTCAATTCCACAGCACTCAAAAGTCGAGAGGCAAAGGCCACAGGTCGGTCCTTTGCTCCATATTCCTGTGTTAATGCACAACCAATGGTAGTGTCCGATACCAAAGGATACAGATAAAAGAATTTCTCCCCATCCGGGGAGGCCAGCACTGGAGCACTGGCCAGGTTTTCCTTTAGCACTCTCACTGCCTCAGTACACTCTTCTGACCATTCCCAAGTTGAGGCTCGGGTTAGGTCAAATAGAGGCTGGGCTATTTCTGCATAATTGGCCACAAAATCCCTGCAAAATCCAGTTAGACCCAGAAAACTTTGCAAGCTTTTAACATCCGTAGGCAGTGGCAGGGACTGGATCAGTTGCACCCGTCCCTTATCGATTTCCCTTCCCATCTGAGACACTTCCACTCCTAGGTAGGTCACTCTTGTCTGTCCCATCTGAGCCTTTTTCCCATTGACCTTCAATCCTGCTCTTGCCAAAGCTTGCAGGACCTGCTCAGTTAGTTCCCTGTCTTCTTCCTCTGTCCCTGACATTAGCAACAGGTCGTCTACATATTGTATGCACCTTGCTGAATCCACCCCCTCCAGAGCCTGTCTCATGTATCTGTGAAAAATTGCAGGGGAGTCCCTATATCCCTGGGGTAGGACTGTCCAGCAGAATTGTCTGCCCTCCCATGTGAATGCAGTTTTATACTGACACGAGGTAGCTAGTGGCAGAGACCAAAACCCATTAGCTATGTCCAAAACAGTGAAAATTCGGAATTGGGGTCCAATACGGGCCAACATTTCAGGGTACGCTGCCACCACTGAGGCTGGCGAATTGGCCAGAGCATTTAGTGCCCTGTAATCCACAGTGAGGCGCCAGGTACCATTTGGCTTCCTCACGGGCCACACAGCAGCATTACAAGGGGATGCAACTGCCCGAATCAGTCCCCTCTGTTCCAATTCCCCAATAGTTGCCCCCACCTCTGCCAATGCCTCCCGAGGAATAGGATACTGTTTCTGTGGGGGAGGGTCCCCTCCCTCCATCAGTATCTCCATGCTGCCCCTACCACAATCCAGGTTATCCTTCGCCCACACAGGGATGTGTTCCCACCCAGCCGGGGGTGGTGGGAGGGCATGTGCTGCTTTAATGGTCATAGTGGCTATCCCCATGGGAATGGTATAGCCCTGACCGTCCTGCGTTTGCCCCAGTAAACACACCCAATTGGCTAAATCCAGTACAAGTCCCAGTTTGTGTAAATCTCCTGCCCCCAACAGATTAAGCATATCATTACAACCCCACATAATCTCCCCTTCCCCCCAGATTCCTTTGATTTGTCCCCGCCTCAGGGTTAACTGTGTCTCCCCTCCTGTTGCCCCTACAATTGTCACAGTCCCTTCTGAGGGCCTCCCCTGCCCCCATGTGGTTAAACTGATGGCTGCTCCAGTGTCTATCAAAAAATCCCTCATGGGACTCCCTTCGATTGCCCCCTGGAGCGTGGGGCGACCAGATGCATCCCGTCCTAAACTGAGAACATGGACAGGACGCCTCCCAGGGCACCCCTAAGTTGCAGCACCCACCTCTGTCCCTCCCACTGGTTCATGGGTGGACCGGGGGTCCTGGCACCGAACACATTCCTGTCTCCATGCAAAATTGTGTGTCTGGCATTTCAGGCAGTCCCAGTCCCTTGGTCTCCGGGACCACTTTCCCCCTGATCTGGTAAAATCATGGGTAGTCAGTTTAGCCTGCAGTCTCTGGATCTGTTGCTCTATAGCTGCCCGCTCGTCCCTGACTACCCTCCCAAAGCCACGAACTCTCCCTCTACCTCCTCCTCTCCAGGCTGACCCACTCCTTTCCACCTTGTATTGATCCCCCGCAGTAATAGCATGGACTGGCTCTTCCCCCTGATGCATCTGCCTCCACACATCTGCCTGTTCCAGAAACTGGGGTAGCTGATTGGGAGCAAGTTCAGGGTGCTGCAACCTTAAATGCCCCACGAACTGCGGATTGCTCAGCTCCAACCATTTCTCCAGCAATTCCACACCCCTACCCTGCTCCACACCCCCACCAGGTCCCGGTGCCCCTGCCTGTGGCAACACCCATGGACCATCCAGGGGATTCACCCAGCACCGTGCCCATGCCTGTATGCGATTAAGTGTATCCCGCCCTGTTTCCCCAGGGATTCGCTTCATCTTATTCATCCCCGCAGTACGAGAGTACACCCCAAACAAGTGTTTTGCCACCTGTCCGGGGATTAGAAATGGGTGTGCCACTCCTGCCACATCGATTCCCAAGGTACCTCGTCCCAAAAGACTACGCCATAAGATCACCTGGTCCTCACGAGTTAGACCCTCCATCTCCCTGTCCACCTCCACTAGCCACAGCACAAACTGATCCCAGTCATTCCGGGGTACCTTTCCCAAACGACCCAGTACTGCCTCCCGGTCCTTCAGGGACAAGGGGCGGATTTCTGCCTGTTCTACTACTTGTGGGGCCTGGTCCCCCCACCCCGCAACCGGGGCCACTATTCCTGCCTCCTGCAGTTCCTCCCGGGTAGCCTCTCTCGCAGGGGCTGTAACTGTGGATCGCCGGCTTACAACGTCCACTGGCAGTGGTGGGTACAGTGTTTTTTCAGGGTAGGGTGGTGGAGGTGTCTCCTTCAGTTCCATTAGTGGGGCGGATGGTTTGGGGTCCCCAAGTCCATTGCCCCCATGTTTACAATGATACAATTCCTCCTCTAAGTCTCCTACTCTCCCCAGCAGTTCGTCCCTCTCTCTTCGGATTGCCTCACAAGACTCCTCTGTCCGTGCAGCATCCCGTGCCTTCAAATCTGCTACCTCTACTGCTAACACAGATTTTTCTGTTAAAATCCGTTGCTGATCCACAATCCCCTCCAAATCCTTAATGTGTTGGAGGAGATCAGCTTCCCTTTTTACCCAGTATGCCATCCCAGCACACAAACCTTGTAATACCACTCCCTTTTTCCTACACTCCTTTCCCTTGGGGTCTCCCAAAACCTCTCCCATCTCCTTCTCAATCTCATCCCAGGTGAACCCCTGCACCTGGTATGGGCCCTGATTCTTCCTTATCCATTTGTTCAAAAAATCCGTTACCCCAGCTTGCCAGAACCCGCAACTACCATCACGAGAGTTCGCCATACCCCCTCCAAGCAGCTGCGCGGACTGTTGGGGAGGGGGACTTACAGGCTGCCACTCACCTATCCAATGCGATGTATCCGAGTCACGGCACCAAGATGTTAGAGAGCTTATTCCTTCACTCTCCCACTTCCCTGGTCCTTCTCGCATGAACAGAGAGCAACAATACCCGAAGTCCGAAGGTGCAAACAATTCGATGTTTATTGGGGTGAACTTCCAGCAAGCTTAAATACAAGTTCCTTTTTCCTTATTTTCGAATCCCAACTTACTTCCTGTTTGCCCCTAATTTATATAGTAATATTCTTAGCTATACCTTAACCAATCATTCTACTAAAATTTAACTAACCAATCCTAACATATTGTAACATGATTAGCTAACCAATTATATCCCACCACCTTAATTAGATTACACCCAGCAAAATTAATTATACAGCAGACAGAAACAATCACAGGACCAGACAGAGATTATACAGACAAACAATAGCAAAGTGGGAAAACAATACAGAAGTGAGGATTTCACATCCCAGCTATTGATAAGTGAGTTCTTGCCAGACAGGATGCTATCAAACTAAGTTTCCTTTTACATTTTCTAGGCACTTCCCTTTCTTTGGAGGTGATAGGAATTATCAGGACAGGATTGTATTCAGGACAGGATTGTATTCGTAACAGCCCAATAGCACCTTCTTTCAATGTGGCTAGTTTGGAATGTGAGGATGTGACTGTTCGCTTCCTGGCTTATGGCTGCCTCTGCTGCTTAGCCAAAGGCCTTAGCCTAAGCACAGGGCCTCAAACTGTCACAGTAAGAGAAGGCCCTTACACCAGCAGACAGTGATTTTGATTCTTTCTTTTATACCTCTAGAACTAGCCAAGTGATAAGAATACCCCTAAATTCTTAAAGTACAGGCCTTTACAGACAGGCCTGAATATCTATATCCTAACATCCAATAGCAGGGCCAGCTCTAGGCACAAGAAAAACCAAGCATGTGCTTGGGGTAGCACTTTTCAAGGGGCGGCATTCCGCACCCCCCCCCTTTTTTTTTTCAGCACTTCGGCAGCACTCCACTTGAGGCGATAAAATACCTAGAGCCGACCCTGCTGTTGGGACTCACCACCGCAGCGCCTCCTGCTGGCACATATGGGAATTAGCTCAGTCCATGTGGCGCACCTTCCGTTGGTGGTGTCCCGTCCATCTTTCACCCTCTGTTGGCGTCTGGACCCGCATTGCTCCCTTCTCTCGCAGCATCCTCTTCAGGACAGTGCCCTCCGGCAGTGCCCCCTAGTCCATACTCACCACCTTCCGGGGCAGTGGGGTTAACAGCAGTCCTTCCACTTTGCCCCAGCCACCATGGCCAACCACACCCCCAGAGTCTAACCTTTCTGTCAGGGGTCAGGTGCAGTCCGCTATGGCCACTTCTAATGTCTGGGCGTAAGTGCAAGGGGGGTGGGACCCAGGCCTGCCCTCTACTCTGGGTCCCGACCCAGGGACACTTTGGCGGCAGTCTTCCTGCCCTCCTTCCCTCCCCTTGTCCGTCTCTCTCCCTGGGCCATTTCCCCTTTGGCTCCTTTGCACGGGCTAGGTCCTTTTCTCAGGGCCCGCAGCCTGGCAGATACCGGGCTGGAGTTCCCTTCTGCTCCTGCCACCTGCCCAGTACTGCGCTGTCCCTGGTGCTAGTCTCCTCACACAGGAGACAGACCTTCACCCTCTGAAGGCCTGGGAAGCCTTTATATAGGGCCTAGCCTGGCCCTGATTTGCTGCCTCTTGCTCAGCCCTGATTGGCTCCCTGCAGGCCCTCTCTGATTGGCTGGCTGTCCGCGCAGCCACTCTGGCCTGCTGTAGCCCAATCTGCCCTGGGGGTGGGGCACCGCCCCACCACACCTGCCCAATAGTCACCCAGTTTAGGTTCTATTCTTGGTTCTGTCACTGACATACTGGAGCCAAGATCCTCAAAGGCAGTTAGGGACCTAACTCCCTTTGAGGATCTGAGCCTGGGTGTCTTTGGGTCTTAAATTGTGCCTCGCTTTCCTCTTCAGTAATAAAGGACGAATGATTTTTATCAGTTTCACCCAGGGTCTGGGAAGATTATTTGTAAAGTACCTTGAGTGCTTCTGATGCAAGGTGCTAGAAATGCATAATATTATTGGATTATCTTTTTCTGGGGACAGCTGAGAATGTCTCTAATTGTAAATTATTGTTTTTGAAGAGAGAGAGTGTGTGTTAAAGACAAGGAAACTGACCGACATGTGAATAACACAACTTGCAGCAACAGACTTCATACTGTTCCTTTTAATACATCAAATTGTTTTGGACATTTTTGATGGATCAGCTCTATCCACTGGCACTTTGGAAGAGTTCTAACTGAATTCAACTTCTGTTCCCTCTGTCAACACATATTTCAACAACTTTTTAGCATGCCTGACATATTAGAAATACTTGGCTGTGGAATCAAAACACATCAGAGCTAAGAAGCTTCTGACACTAGCTATTTAGACTGAAGGGTTTTATTTCTTATCCTCAGAGGAATCCCAGCCTTGGTTTTTTTAGAAATGATGGTAAAAAAAAATCCAGTATTTTCCTTTGTTTCCTTTTTATTATTATTAAACTAAAGTACATATTTAATCTTCTTACCAGGCCTGTAGATGTTTTGATGTCCTGTTCAAAAACTTTCCATCAAGACTGTTTTTCAGTGGAAAATTGGGTTTTCATCTAGACAAACATTGTCTGCTTTTTGTGGAGAATTTTGACAAAAAAGTGAAAAACAAATACTTTTTGGCCCCAAACCAAAATCTTTTCAACAGAAAACCAGAAAGTTTTCAGGTTTTTGATTTTTCAGAAAACACTTTAAATTTTCCTTGGAACCCTCACTCTCTCTCTCCTCCACACCTCCCCCCGACCCCCCTCCCATTTTCTGACCAGCTCTCTAAAATATGTTTGGTTTTCTCATAATGCCCATACTGCATTAAAAGTACTTTTTCTTTGTAACATGAGCTGTTGTGAATATAGCTGGCAATCACACACTGTTCTAACAGAGAACTCCTCAGTTTGACATCTTACAAGACTGCCCAGCATTTACCTATGGGGATATCTGTACTCAGTATCCTAAGCTCAGGTCAGGAAAAAGATCTTGTACAGCCTCATCCTTACTTTAGTCCTCATCAAGTCCAAGTGCTGTTTACTAAGTGCTCAAGAGGGAGGTCGGCAGGAGAGAAGGCACAGCACTTTAAATTAACTGCACTACATAGTTTTGTTGACAAAACAGTGGAGGTGTACACACTACAATACTCTTCCCGCCGATGAAACTCCCCTGCTATGACAACATAATAAAACCACCTGAACGAGCGGCATTGGGCTTTTTGCAACATAGTTAGAGCAATGCAGCATCACTGCAATTGCTTATGGTGCCCTAATTAGCCTCCAGGAGGTGTCCCATAATGCCCATCCTAACCATTCTGATCAGCAGTTTGAACCCTGGCTTCCACCGCCCAGTGAATGTTTGCAGAGTGACCTCAACACTCTCCCCCATCCTGAATTTCCCCAAAGCTGTGTCCCTGCAGTGTCCTGCCCTCTCCTGGAACATGCACAGAAGTTATTACATTAATTGCTGAGTGTCTGTTGTGGGGACAGTTTGTCAGTTTGACCATGTGTTTGATTGTTTGTTTGAAAAGTGTGAATTGGGAGTGCTTTGTTCCAGGTGAGCCTTGAGTGGGCTTGATTGTTATAAAAAGCCAGTCAGCCGCGAACCAGCTGAGCGGCGAACAGCAGAGCGGCTAACAGAGGGAATTTGCCTGGGAGTTTGCCTAGGGAGAGCCCACTGAGGCTTACATCTTGCAGGCTTCTCTGAGTAGTTACTACAACTCCTGAGGAAGCTAGTAGAAGGAAGGAAATATAGATGGTGAGTGTTCAGCTGTTGTGACCTGCACAGGATGTGCCATGTTTGTCTTTCTTCCACAGGACAGAAACGACTTTGTACAAAGTGCAAGCTGGTCTCCATATTGGAAGAGAAGGTTCAAGATCTGGAGAAACAAGTATCGACCCTGCGTTGCATAAGAGAAACTGAAGATTTCCTGGACAGATTTCAGGATATGCTTCTACGGACACAACATTCTGAAGATTCAGAGCAGGCTGTGCAGTGGGGACAGAAAAACGGTGAAGAAATTTGGCAGCATGTGACCTCCAGAAGAAGAAAGGGGAGCATCCATGTACCAGCAATGCAGATAAAAGTAAGCAACCGTTTTCATGTTCTCCCCACAGGTATGAATGCAGAGAGTGGACTAGATGATACATCTGAGGGAAGGGAGCAGAAGGAGACTCAGCCGATTGGAAGGCATGAGATGCACTGTCCTAGGGATTTGGATTACACGACCACCGCTCCCAAGAGAAGGAGGCGGGTGGTGGTGGTCGGGGACTCTCTCCTCAGGGGGACTGAGTCATCTATCTGCCTCCCTGACCGGGAAAACCGAGAAGTCTGCTGCTTGCCAGGAGCTAGGATTCACGATGTGACGGAGAGACTGCCGAGACTCATCAAGCCCTCGGATCGCTACCCCTTCCTGCTTCTCCACATGGGCACCAATTATACTGCCAAGAATGACCTTGAGCGGATCACTGCAGACTACGTGGCTCTGGGAAGGATAAAGGAGTTTGAGGTGCAAGTGGTGTTCTCGTCCATCCTCCCCGTGGAAGGAAAAGGCCTGGGTAGAGACCATCAAATTGTGGAAGTCAACGAACGGATACACAGGTGGTGTCGGAGAGAAGGCTTTGGATTCTTTGACAATGGGATGGTGTTCCAAGAAGGAGGAGTGCTAGGCAGAGACGGGCTCCACCTAATGAAGAGAGGGAAAAGCATCTTCGCAAGCAGGCTGGCTAACCTAATGAGGAGGGCTTTAAACTAGGTTCACTGAAGGAAGGAGACCAAAGCCCTGAGGTAAGTGGGGAAGTGGGATACCGGGAGGAAGCACGAGCAGGAGAGCGTGAGAGGCGAGGGCTCCTGCCTCATACTGGGAAAGAGGGACGATCAGTGAGTTATCTCAAGTGCCAATACACAAATGCAAGAAGCCTGGGAAACAAGCAAGGAGAACTGGAAGTCCTGGCACAGTCAAGGAATTATGATGTGATTGGAATAACAGAGACTTGGTGGGATAACTCACATGACTGGAGTACTGTCATGGATGGATATAAACTGTTCAGGAAGGACAGACAGGACAGAAAAGGTGGGGGAGTTGCATTGTATGTAGGAGAGCAGTATGACTGCTCAGAGCTCAAGTATGAAACTGCAGAAAAACCTGAGAGCCTCTGGATTAAGTTTAGAAGTGTGAGCAACAAGGGTGATGTCGTGGTGGGAGTCTGCTATAGACCACTGGACCAGGGGGATGACGTGGACAAGGCTTTCTTCCGGCAACTAATGGAAGTTACTAGATCGCAGGCCCTGGTTCTCATGGGAGACTTCAATCACCCTGATATCTGCTGGGAGAGCAATACAGCGGTGCACAGACAATCCAGGAGATTTTGGAAAGTGTAGGGGACAATTTCGTGGAGAAAGTGCTGGAGGAACCAACTAGGGGCAGAGCTCTTCTTGACCTGCTGTTCACAAACCGGGAAGAATTACTAGTAGCAAAAGTGGATGGGAACCTGGGAGGCAGTGACCATGAGATGGTCGAGTTCAGGATCCTGACACAAGGAAGAAAGGAGAACAGCAGAATACGGACCCTGGACTTCAGAAAAGCAGACTTTGACTCCCTCCGGGAACTGATGGGCAGGATCTCCTGGGAGAATAACATGGGGGGGGAAAGGAGTCCAGGAGAGCTGGCTGAATTTTAAAGAATCCTTATTGAGGTTACAGGGACAAACCATCCTGATGTGTAGAAAGAATAGCAAATATGGCAGACAACCAGCTTGGCTTAAGAGTGAAATCCTTGCTGATCTTAAACACAAAAAAGAAGCTTACAAGAAGTGGAAGATTGGACAAATGACCAGGGAGGAGTATAAAAATATTGCTCAGGCATGCAGCAGTGAAATCAGGAAGGCCAAATCACACTTGGAGTTGCAGCTAGCAAGAGATGTTAAGAGTAACAAGAAGGGTTTCTTCAGGTATGTTAGCATCAAGAAAAATGTCAAGGAAAGCATGGGCCCCTTACTGAATGTGGGAGGCAACCTAGCGACAGAAGATGTGGAAAAAGCTAATGTACTCAATGCTTTTTTTTTGCCTCTGTCTTCACGAACAAGGTCAGCTCCCAGACTACTGCACTGGGCAGCACAGCATGGGGAGGAGGTGACCAGGCCTCTGTGGAGAAAGAAGTGGTTTGGGACTATTTAGAAAAGCTGGATGAGCACAAGTCCATAGAGTCATAGAATCATAGAATATCAGGGTTGGAAGGGACCTGAGGAGGTCATCTAGTCCAACCCCCTGCTCAAAGCAGGACCAATCCCCAACTAAATCATCCCAGTCAGGGCTTTGTCAAGCCTGATCTTAAAAACCTCAAAGAAAGGAGATTCCACCACCTCCCTAGATAACCCATTCCAGTGCTTCACCACCCTCCTAGTGAAAAAGTTTTTCCTAACATCCAACCTAAACCTCCCCCCGCTGCAACTTGAGACCATTACTCCTCGTTCTGTCATCTGCTACCACTGAGAACAGTCTAGATCCATATTCTTTGGAACCCCCTTTCAGGTAGTTGAAAGCAGCTATCAAATCCCCCCTCATTCTTCTCTTCCGTAGACTAAACATCCCCAGTTCCCTCATTCCCTATGATTCTAACTCCGCTGCCCTGCACCCAAGTACACAGGTATGTTCCCCGCCTCCATTTAAAAGCCTGGGAATTTTTGAAATTCCTCTTCCTGTTTGCTCGGCATGCACAATTCACACAGCATCTTCCCAGCTGACCACGCCAGCTCTACACTTAGAGGCAGGTCTACGCTTAAAACACTGCAGTGGTGCAACTGCACCACGGGAGCACTTCAGTGAAGAGGCTACTATGCCATGGGAGAGCTTCTCCAGTCAGCATAGTTAATCCACCTCTGCGGGAGGCGGTCGCTGTGTCGGTGGGAGAAGCCCTCCCATCAACATAGCGCTGTCTACACCGGGGATTAGGTCAGTATAACGGCACTGCTTGCGGGGTGTCGATTTTTCACACCAGTGAGCGACACAGTTATACTTATGTGAGTTTGCAGTGGCGACCTGCCCAAATGGTCCAGCTCCTCAAAGATATTTAAGCCATGTCTCCACTAGCACTTATGTCGGTGAAAAAAACACACGCCCCTGAGCGACATCAGTGGCTACACAAGCGCTCTTACAGTGGCACAGCTGTATTGGTGATGCTGTAAACACGTAAGTGTAGCCATGGCCTTAGACACTTATGGGAGTTATGGCACCTTAGAGACTAACCAATTTATTTGAGCATGAGCTTTCGTGAGCTACAGCTCACTTCATCGGATGCATACTGTGGAAATCGCAGAAGACATTATATACACAGACACCATGAAACAATACCTCCTCCCACCCCACTTTCCGGCTGGTAATAGCTTATCTAAAGTGATCATCAAGTTGGGCCATTTCCAGCACAAATCCAGGTTTTCTCACCCTCCGCCCTCCCACAAACAAACTCACTCTCTTGCTGGTAATAGCCCATCCAAAGTGACCACCGTCTTCACAATGCGTATGATAATCAAGGTGGGCCATTTCCTGCAGAAATCCAGGTTCTCTCACCCCCTCACCCCCCTCCAAAAACCACACACACAAACTCACTCTCCTGCTGGTAATAGCCTATCCAAAGTGACCACTCTCCTTACAACCTGCATGAAAATCAAAGTGGGCCATTTCCAGCACAAATCCAGGTTTTCTCACTCCCCCACCCCCATACTCACACAAACTCACTCTCCTGCTGGTAATAGCTCATCCGAAGTGACTACTCCCCCTACAATGTGCATGACAATCAAGGTGGGCCACTTCCAGCATAAATCCAAGTTTAACCAGAACGTCTGGGGGGTGGGGGGGGAAGGAAAAAACAAGGGGAAATAGGCTACCTTGCATAATGACTTAGCCACTCCCAGTCTCTATTTAAGCCTAAATTAATAGTATCCAATTTGCAAATGAATTCCAATTCAGCAGTTTCTCGCTGGACTCTGGATTTGAAGTTTTTTTGTTGTAAGATAGCGACCTTCATGTCTCTGATTGCGTGACCAGAGAGATTGAAGTGTTCTCCGACTGGTTTATGAATGTTATAATTCTTGACAACTGTGCCCACATATCTATTCAGGGGACACCATCACAGGGCCTAATAACATCAGCCACACTATCAGAGGCTCGTTCACCTGCACATCCACCAATGTGATATATGCCAGCATGTGCCAGCAATGCCCCTCTGCCATGTACATTGGTCAAACTGGACAGTCTCTACGTAAAAGAATAAATGGACACAAATCAGATGTCAAGAATTATAACATTCATAAACCAGTCGGAGAACACTTCAATCTCTCTGGTCACGCAATCAGAGACATGAAGGTCTCTATCTTACAACAAAAAAACTTCAAATCCAGACTCCAGTGAGAAACTGCTGAATTGGAATTCATTTGCAAATTGGATACTATTAATTTAGGCTTAAATAGAGACTGGGAGTGGCTAAGTCATTATGCAAGGTAGCCTATTTCCCCTTGTTTTTTCCTTCCCTCCCCCCCCCAGACGTTCTGGTTAAACTTGGATTTATGCTGGAAGTGGCCCACCTTGATTGTCATGCACATTGTAGGGGGAGTAGTCACTTCGGATGAGCTATTACCAGCAGGAGAGTGAGTTTGTGTGAGTATGGGGGTGGGGGAGTGAGAAAACCTGGATTTGTGCTGGAAATGGCCCACTTTGATTTTCATGCAGGTTGTAAGGAGAGTGGTCACTTTGGATAGGCTATTACCAGCAGGAGAGTGAGTTTGTGTGTGTGGTTTTTGGAGGGGGGTGAGGGGGTGAGAGAACCTGGATTTCTGCAGGAAATGGCCCACCTTGATTATCATACGCATTGTGAAGACAGTGGTCACTTTGGATGGGCTATTACCAGCAAGAGAGTGAGTTTGTTAGTGGGAGGGCGGAGGGTGAGAAAACCTGGATTTGTGCTGGAAATGGCCCAACTTGATGATCACTTTAGATAAGCTATTACCAGCAGGAGAGTGGGGTGGGAGGAGGTATTGTTTCATGGTGTCTGTGTATATAATGTCTTCTGCGATTTCCACAGTATGCATCCGATGAAGTGAGCTGTAGCTCATGAAAGCTCATGCTCAAATAAATTGGTTAGTCTCTAAGGTGCCACAAGTACTCCTTTTCTTTTTGCGAATACAGACTAACACGGCTGTTACTCTGAAACCTGTCATTATGGGAGTTAGGTGCCTAAATATCTTTGAGGATCTGGGCCATAGGAGCCTTTCTCCTCCCCTTTGTTTATTTAGATCGCAGGTTTTATGAGACAGGGCTGTCTCTTACAATGTGGAGTGTTGATGTTGCAATCTGTAGGCACTACTGTAATAATAGTACTACGGGGAAGTGTTGGAGAAAGGGTTCCTGGCTCTCCAGGGAACTTTAGCTTTTGTATTTAATAGTCTATCTGACAAATGAATGGAATGGAATCTTAAGCCTCAATCCTGCACTGAGCTTTCTGGGTCAATGGGGCTCTTGTGAGCATCAACCTTGTGCCTGTATGGAGCTCAGTACAGGATTGGGGGCTTATTGTGCTGCTCTGTGTATTGATTTTGCTGCTGCTTTTATGGCTTGGGAAGACATAATTAATCTCTGAATGAGACTTTTTCACAATTCCCCCAAAAGCAAACTGCAAGAAGGAACAGCTCTAAAGGTCATGACTGTGGGGCAGAAGAGAAGGAATCTCTGACATAACATCCCTAAGCAGCAGGGTTAGGTACGGTCCGTTACTAAGGCTGAAGCATTATGTTTTTACCAAGCTAAATTGTGTCTGTTTTTACCAGCTGTCCCGGAGATGGTTATCAAAGAAGAATGAAATCATTTGTGCCGGGTGTTGTTAATATTCTCCAGTGCAAACATCTGGATCTTCTTATTTTGTTTTTTCTCTTTATTCACAAAGGGACTTTCTTCTGTTGCCCTGTACGAGAAGGAGTGAGAGCAGGACAGCTGCAGAGGAAAGGCAAGAATGCAATAGTTGTGCTGTTTAAAGTGTACTGCTATCATGGCTGCATTAATCAAATAATTTTTGAAAGAAAGAAATTGAAAAAAAAGAGGGTAATTCTTGCAGAATCCTGTCTCTAGGAATCAGGAGAACCCCTTCTCTTCCCAGCACAGCTGTTGATCCACTTGGTAACCTTGGGCAAGTCGTTTCACCTCTCTGTGACTGCATTTCTCCCATCCTTTGACTGTTTAGAAGTTAAGCTCTTCAGGCAGGTATGGATGTTTATAGCCAGTGCTTGGCACAGAGGAGCTCCAGTCTTGGCTTGGCGCCTCTAGGTGGTACCATAATACAAATGATAAAAAACAATGGGGTAAATTCCTCCAGAGCATTACAGTGAAATAGATAAAGCAAAGCAGTAGATTAGAAGAAGGGCCTGATTCCCCTCCCACTTGTATTTGTTCTAAATCTGTGTAAGTTCATTAACTTCAGTTGAGTTCCTCCTGAGCTACATCCATGTAAGAATAGTTCTTGAAACGCAGAGTCTTACTTACTGAAATTGATGGGAGTCTTTCCACTGATTTCAGTGGGCTTTGGATCAGGCCTACTGTAAATATCCCTTACATACAGTGCAGCTCAGTTAAAATATAATTGTCACGGTGGCCTAATAATCTCCACTAAGATTCCACCTAAGGTACTAGGCAGATAAGGGTGTACAATAGAGAAAATCTTCCTCTTCCATCCACACCTGTTTTAGAGACTGTGCCTTGCCTCTTCAGACTTGGATCTGGTGAAACTGCTCCACATGCCAACTCTCGTCAATTCGTCGCAAGTGACGCAATTTCTCCTTGTCTACGCTACACACTTTTGCCAACAAAAGTCGGTTTTCATCGACAAATCAGTGAAGGTGCACATACTACCGTGCTCCTCCTGCTGATCTAACTCTCCTGTTACACTGACAGAATAAAACCACCTCGACGAGAGGCGTAGTGCTTTTTGCGACAAAGTTAGATCGATGCAGTGTCAGTGTAGACACTGCTTTTGCTTATGTCGCTGTAAATGGCCTCCAGGAGGTGTCCCACAATGCTTATTCTGACCGCTCTGGTCAGCAATTCAAAATCCTCTGCCCTGCACCCAGGTACAGGCATCCACTCATTCCCCCTTTAAAGGCCCAGGAATTTTTGAAATGCCACTTCCTGTTTGCTCAGATGGAGAGCTCCATCACATCTTCCCAGTTGACCATGCCGGCTCCATGCAGCAAACGCACTATTGCTTGGAGTACACTGGAGTTATTGGATCTGCTAGGTCTCTGGGGAGAGGAAGCTGTGCAGTCCCAGCTCTGTGCCAGATGTAGGAACTTCAATACCTATGGGCAGATTTCTCCTGGCATGTTGGAGAAGGGCCATGAACGTGACATGCTTCAGTGCCATGCGAAGATCAAGGAGCTGAAGGCCAACCATCTCTCTGGTGCTGCACCAAAGACCTGGCACTTCTACAAGCAGCTGGATGCCATCCTCAGCAGTGACCCCATCTCCACCACCAACAGCCTCGGGGATACTTTGGTGGCGCTGAAGACAGTGGCCAGTGGACTCAACCCTGAGGATGAAGTGACAGATGATGAAGTGGAGTTGGAGGTTGGGATGGGACAGGCGACAGGGTCTGGTAGTGTGGCAAGCCAGGACCTCTTCTCAACTCTGGAGGGTTCAAGCCAGTCCCAGCAGCCCAGCTCTGGCGCTCATGACGCAGGAGAGGGGAGCTCTCATTTTGATTTGCTACAGCTCAGTGACATAAGGTAGTGTTGTCCTTTGTTTCATTATATGTTAGAAGTGGGTTAAGGGATAGAAATATACAAGACTAGCAGTGTTTGCATCTGCTTCCCATTCCCCTGTGCAGCTATGCAGTGGGGGCTCTGTGGAAAGGTTTGTTAATGCGCACTGAGATTTCACAGAGATCTCTAGGATCTAGAGATCTCTAGGAAACTTTCCTGGAGGTACTCGGCATCCTCTGCCAAAAGTTCCTTGGCAGAGCTGCTTTGTTTCTTCCCCCACTGTAGGAAACTTTGCCATGCTAATTGGCAATCACTTCTGTAGAGACCAAAGCGGCACACAGATGAGCAGCATATGGACCCACTCTGAAGGCTCATGCATGCAGGAGATGCACCCTTGAATCTTTGGTTGCCTTCCGCTTCAATCACCCCATCCGGTGGAAAATGGTGGCAGAATTTACAATAGTGTACCTAGGTGCTTGCAGTGAACCCCTTAAAAAAACACCTAGACCCTTTGTGCTATCTTGGTCTTCCCCCCACCCCACCCCAGGCTGAACTCACCATGTTTAGGGAACTCGCCAAGCTGTCTGCTTGCCAAGGGAGAGTGAGAAAGAGGTGTATTTAACTATTATTCAATGTTGTGAGTGCACTCACAATGCTCCCTCTGTTTATTGTTTTTTGTGCTTCTGCAGCTGTGCCCTTGAAGGGAACCCCCTGCACACCAGTGGAGTGCCTCCATCAGATATGGAGGCAAACCAGGAGGAGTAAGGAGCACATGTTTAGGGAGGAGCTCCAATTGTCTAATGCCAAAGATCATGATGACAGGGCATGGGGAGAGACAATAATGAAAAATTGAAAATATCAGGGCCAGGAGTAGATGATAAAACTGATGGAGGACCAAACAGAGATTCTGAAGTCCCTGATTGCGCTGCAGTCAGAACACATGGGTGCTTGGCTCCCCTTGCAGCCCATATAGAACTGCATGCCATGCCCTCCCCAAACTCCCCCTACACATTCCTTGCATATTCCTGGCTCGTCGCAGTGCCCCTTTCACTCCATCCCTTTGGACAGGTCCCCTAATGACAGCTGGACTTACACAGAGCTATGAGAGCCTCCATTAAGAACGTGCTCCTCAGTGTCATGTCCCTTGCAAGAAATCAAATTCTGTGTATTGGTTATTTCTGTTTAATAAAAATGTAGTCATAGAAATAATATAAATCTTTATTTTTCTCCTAGACATGGTAGTTGCTGCTGGAATTCATACACAGTAGCAATTGGCACAGTTTCAGACTACAAGTTACGCTCAGGAAGCAATCATTACAAAGGTCCTTTCAGGCAGCAAGTAAACAAAGCCAGGCTGAATGCGTTACAGAAACACACATTACTGGAGCTCATTGTGCTTCAAAACCTCCCTGATTTGAATAGCCCTCCACTGAGCCCTTTTAATAGCGCTGATATCTGGCTGCTCAAAATCAGCCACTAGGCAATCTATTTCAACCCTCCACCCCCAGGGAAACTTTTCCATCTTGGCTTCACAAATGTTATGCAGAGCACAGCAGGCTGCTATGACCATAGGAATATTTTCCTCACTGAGGTCTAACCTGCCAAAAAGACATCACCAGCAAGCCTTTATTTTGACACATGCATATTCAACAATCATTCTGCACCTGCTGAGCCTGTTGTTGAAGTGCTCCTGGCTGCTGTCATGTTTCCAGTGTCAGGTTCATGAGCCACAGGAGGAAGAGGTAGGCTGGCTCATTGTGGGCATTTTAACATCCGCCACTGGAATCTTTTGGTCTGGAAAGAAAGTCTCTGCTCTCAGCTTTCTGTACACACCAGTGGTCTTGAAGATGCATGCATAGTGCACTTTCCCTGACTACCCCATGTTGATATCAGTGAAATGACCCCAGTGATCCACCAGCACCTGCAATACCATAGAGAAGTAGCCCTTTCTACTGAGGTACTCTGTCGCAAGGTGTTCCGGGGCCAAAATTGCAATATGTGTGCCATCTATCACCCCGCCGCAATTAGGGAATTCCATTGCCTCAAAGCCATCCAGTATTTCATGCACATTTCCAAGAGTCACGGTCCTTCATAGCAGGGTGCGATTAATGATCCTGCACACTTGAATTGAGGGGAGTTGGGTGGGGAGAGAACTGATGGGGCACTGGGGGACAGGATTAATTGCTGGGCAGGAGATAGGCCAATGAGGGGGTAAAAGGTCATGCAGCAGGAGCCAAAAAAATCCCCTTATTCAGTACATGCAGGAGAGTGGGCAACACCAATTGTCCCATGCACATGCTCTGGGGGTGGGCAGGAGGAGTTCAAAAGTCAAGAACCTGACCTAAAAAACACATCATCTTTTTTTAAAATGTCGTTCATGGGACTGGCCATTGTTACTTTCTAGACCACCTTGATTGCCATAACCATGATCTCTCAGGACATGATCTCTCAGGATCTCCCTATGTTTCTCTGGAACTACAGAAATGTCATCATTAGGGACCAGGCTTTCCCAACAACTGCACCAAGACTCTGGAACTTGTTTCGAGGGAAGATTAGACATTTCATGAATCTTGCTACCTCCAGGGCAAAATGCAAATCCCATTTCTTTGACTTACCTTTCCCACTGGAGTACTTATTAAAAAATATCCCCCTAGGTGTGGAGGAAAGAGAGAGAGATCATATTAATATAATGTTTTAAATGGCTTGCTAGGTACTCAGCGATGAGTGAAGCATCAAAACCTAGAGAGATACAGTTAATATAGGCAGATAGAATGGATTTACAGATGAAGCAAAGCATTTTTTGAGGAATATGGATGCACAGATGAAGAAGGATCAAGGCTTTGGGTTTTCTAATTCTGCATGCAGAGAAAGCAGGGAGAATTAGCCAGATAAAGGACACACTAACCTATGAGATGTGGTGGGTGCTACAATAAGTTGTCATCCAAAAGGGGCTTTCAAGCTGTGATGATATTTTGTAGATGTGGAGCTGTATAGAGCCCTTCCCCCAAAAGCCATTGTTGACCTGGGGCAGGGAGGGCACCACCCTTCTCAGTTCTTGCCTCCTGGGAGGAGATGACCTGGGGACAAGAGATCAGCCAAGAGGCCCCTGACTTTAATTTGAGGGAGGAGTTTCCCTCCGTAACGAAAACAGGCAATTGATTGTTTGCACTGGTGGGAAGGGATGTCCTTGCAAAACAAAGAGTGGTTGGCTATAGGTCACCTCCTTGATGCTGGGCCACTCAGTTGGCCCAAGGCTCAGAGGCTGGAAAAAAGCTACTGTGGCTGCCTCCGTTTTCACTTTGTGCTGGGAGAGTAGAGAGAAGGAGAGTAGAGAGAAGTGCAGCTGCAATGGGGCTGTTGATCCCATATTGAAACTTAGTGGGGTTTTGGTTTTCCCTCTCCCAATAGCAGGAGAAAGGGGGAGGGCAGTAGAGGAATCAGGATCCTGAAACTGACAGTCGCCAGGGTGAATGGGGAGAGACCAGAGCTCCAAGTCAGCTGGCTAGATAGGGCAGGCAGGCCAATGAGGGAGTCAAGAGCCCAGGGCCCATCCTCCATGTGAGCTGGAGCTGCCTGGGCAGAGTAAGGGAGAGCCAAGGAAAGAGCAGCAGCCAGAGCCAGACCTGCCGGAGCAGCAGCCAAGCAGCAGAGCTGAGCGGGAATAGTGGAAATGAGCCCCACCAACGGGAAGCCAGGGCCGAGCTGCAGTGGGAGCCGCAGAGCCAGGGTAGCGGATGCTGGCAATGCCACACATAACACTGGAGCTGAGTGTGGCAAGCGGCTGGGGAAAGCAAGGTGGGGCCCTGGGCAGAGATGGGCTGGGAGGCATCGCCAGACGATGGCCTTGCAGACTGGGCGCGAGGTTGGGATGCAAATCTGACGGGAGGGCTGATACTGGGAAGAAGGGTCCCACCACCGAGAGCCTGCGGGTGTGTTGCTGCCACCAAAGTAGGTGTCTCACCTGGGATATCACTGCAGTGCAGCAAGGCCCTGGGACGTGTGAGGAATAGACTATGAATTTTCCTGAGTCTCAGAGACGACTGGTTACAGTGTTCCCATGCCCATCATGTGGGTTTCCGGATCCTTTAATCTTTTCCATTTTTCCCTTATTTGTTGACAATGGCTGTTTAATAAATTGTATGTGGTTTAAACTCAATGTAGCAATCCCTGGGTGAGGACAGAGCACCTGGAGTGGAGACACCCTAGCCCCTGTCCTGAGTGACCCATGATGAGCCTGGGGATTAAGCCTCCCGGGGGATCCTGGGCCCAGCCTGATTGGGGTTACGAGGACTCTGCTGCACAGGAAAGTGGAATAGGAGCCCTCAAGGTCAGGCAGGCATCCGGGTACAGGAATTGGGGCGGGGACTCGAATCCTTAATTGGCCAATTCCACCAGGGTAGTATAGAAGCCAGGAAAATTCCCCACAATAGCGGGACTATTTCCCCGCTTATACAGTGGTGGAGGTGTTGAGCCAGGAGAGCAGAGAACATCACAGCTGGGAGCAGCAGGCTGCAGCTGAGAAGCAGAGACCAAGCCAGCAGCAAGGAGGCCAGAGTCAGCCTGTGCCGCAAGAACAAGGTCTCATCCTTCTGAGCTCACAGTGCCCTCTAGAGAGCACCACAAAGGGAACTAACCATACCTTTTTCCAGCACTGAGAGGCTGGCTATTGGACTGTATGGACACTGGATCAGGTCGGAGAGCAATAATCTGTATATTTAGGCACTGGGGACTGGGCATGCTGCCCTCTTGCTGGTGAAAGTATATATGTAACTCCCTTTGGAGTCTCCGCCGGGGATCACCCCTGGTACTGACTGAAGGCTTGCCCCTACTTACCGAACGGTATTGCTCCTATGATTGCGTGCAGTCTGTGCCTAGGGGTTAGTCCCCTGCCACACCAAAAAGGATTGGGGTTTAATTAGACACATGTAACCGAGGACTTGGGAATGGGAACTACTCTGCCAACCCTACCCGCACCCAGCAGTAGTATGGCCACAGGAGAAAGGTCTAAGCTGCTCGTCCATGAGCGTACGTTTATTCTTTTTGAAGGCAGACACTAAATCCAATCTTCATTCTGAGATTTCACTCATGTCTCTTTGGATTTTCTTGTTTCTTGCTGGTGCCACTATTTGGACATGTGCCGAATCAAGTACAACAGAACTAGAAGGTGAGGATGACAGATATCCCTACATTTCACTTCACCTTTCCTGGCTCATTTGGCTAAAGAAACACAAGTCAGAGGCAGGAAGGACTGAGCTTACATGCAATTGAATGATTGTTCACAAAAAGCGATTGTGAAATGGACACTGACAATCCCTGGGCATAAAAGGTGAGGGCATAGTCACAGAAAGCTTTTCCAGAGTTCACCCTGGTCTAATATACTTATGACAGTGTTTGTATTACATGCAGAAAGCTACGTTAAAAGAACACTGCTAAGGTTGCAAAGTCAAGGACTCAAAATTTAGGAAATGCCAGAATTTAGATCGCCTGTGTAACCTTAATTTGGCTCTCTGGTGTGCATGAATTATGATATAGTCTTTAATTATATGATTACAGACCACTTTTTCCACAGAACCCCTGCCTCGTTCAGTGTACATGGTGACTGGTGTTCAGTGACTGAGCAGCTATTCAATATTTTGTTTTATGCTCACTGTTTAAAGTGTCCCTAGACTGTATTGACTGCATGCTAGTCAAATCCTGCTATGAAGACATAATTATTAATTCCCCCCTGGGCTTTTCTATGATGCTCATCATTAGAGTTACCTGAGTGCTTTACAAACCTTAATTTATACTCAACAAATGTATGAGGGAAGGGGCTGGTATTATCCTCATTTTACAGATGGGGAGCTGAAGCACAGAGAGATTAGGCTCAGAAGTGTCTGCTAATTCTGGGTGCCCAATTTGAAACCCTTCTGGTCTGACTTTTCAGAGTGCTTAACATTATATAGCACTTCGTATGTTCAAAGTGCCGCTCCTGTTGACTTCAGTTGCAGCTGTGAGTGTTCAGCACTTCCACAAATCAGACCCCACGGTTTCGGGTTGGGCACACAGAAAATGAGGCACCCATAATTGGGGACCATGTTTGGCGTAAGTGATTTGCCCAGCATCACATAAGAACTCTGTGGCAGGGGCAGGGATCGAAGCCAGTTCCCTAGGGCAGCACTCAACTGCCTTAATCCTGAGGTCATCCTGGTCTCTTCCAGCCACCAGCCTCCCTCATTCACTGCACACATTCCAACTTCTGCAGCACTTGAGGCAGGAGACCTGGAGCCATCAGCCTCTTTCACTACACAGCCCAGATTCATTTCCAGAGCACGTCTCTTCTGTGCACTGAATGAGATATGGAAAAAATAAGAATGTGGTCATGCAATTAAAGACTGTATCATAATGTATATGCACAAGGGGGATGGATTAAAGTTTCACAGGCAACCTTAATTCTGGCATTTCCTAACAGCTGAGTACTTGACTTTGCAACTTTAATAATGTTCTTTTACTGTAGCTTTTTATATGTAAGATATATTAGGTGCATGCATATGTATTGTGTGTATGGCTGTATAAAACATACACATACTCTATACATCTATCACGTATGTGTGTGTTCTCTGCACAAGCCACGCACATAAATCAGTTATAGATTAAAAAGATGCAGCACACAGAGTCCTACCCTCCTCCCTTTGGGGAAATCTGCCACTCAGTGCCCAGCGACGGATCATGGGGGAATTAGCAAAGCTGAGAAGTGGTGTGCAGTCAGACACTGAGACAGATCTGACAACACTTCTCGAGAGTAAGAAGCTTGTGGATGTTGAATGAAGAAAACTGCGACCTTTGTACCCGCTTCACTCACCCTTGCCCCTTTCATTCCTCAGACAAATGAGATCTCCCTCCATGGCATTCTGTGTTATCTCACTTCCTCAGTTATTAGTGGGGCCTTTTACTTAACGCGGAGGTTTCGATTACCTGATTCACCTAGGCCTCTTTTTTTAAGCTTCCTTCCCCCGCCTCTCACTCTTTGGCTATCTTTCTTCCCTCTAAACATTTCACATGCATGTTGCTACCTCCCACTACACGGCATCTAGCCTGTTTTTGCTAACACTGGCTCAGGTGAGCGAGGCAGTCGTGAGATTTATTCAGCTGGAGCCTCTTGTAAAGGAGAAAAGTGAGGCTTGCTAGAAAATAATGAGAACTGGCAGGTCTGATGATCTAAAGCTCAGAAACATACGCCTCTTTTATCTCTGTAATTGACTTTTTTCACTCCCATCAATTGGGGCTTTTTTTTCTGCCCCCACCACTCTTCAGTATTTCTATTATCAGAGAGTGCAGCATGGACAAATTTGGCTGGATCTTAAGGGGTGCTGCCAGGTAGCTTAGGCTGCAACAATGTACAGATGAGGGGTTGTAGGGGATTACAGGAGCCCTTTGTTAAAACTCCACTGTTAATTTGGTAGGAGGATTGGGGTGATGTCCCAGATGCTAAAGGAGTCCACCCTTTTCCCAGATGCTGCTTGGTCATTCCCACCAGAGATGACTTTTCCCTGGGGCTTATGAAAATAGGAGCTTGTATTTTTATTTTTTGCCTTAGGAATTCATCAGATTCCTCTTAGTGTTAGGTAGCTTTGAAAATACCCCTGCACATAGTACAAGGCCTTCCTCTATTTCCACTTCCAGTTTCACAGGCTGGCCCTAGCAATATACTGAATGGGCCGGAGTCTTTTAGTTACACTAAGGCCCCTTTATGCCATTCCAGCAGTGTAAAGAAGCCTTAAAGTGAGCGGAAATGAATCTATGAGAATGGTCCTGAGCAGGAGACCTTCCCAATTCATGTCAATTTGGCTTAGGCCTTTATCCTGGCTCTGTTCCCAACCTGTGGTGCTGGGGGCAGTTGGTGGTGTGGCTGGGGTACCCTGCACTACTTCTAGTCTCTGCTTCCTAGGCTAATGAAAGTGAAGCATAATGTATTCATAGCTGCTCTATAATCTGGGCACATTTTATGAATATTACTCTATGCTAGAATTTTTAAACAAATTAACTGTACCTGCATGCATCCCCTTTTCATGAACATTCACACAACTGAGTTTTTACTAACCCAAATGCTCCCAAGTTTTCATCTTTACTCTCAAAGATCAAATATCCACAAGAGCTGTTTTAAATTAAGAAAGCTGACTAGAGTAACTCATCCAGTCAGTGAAGAGGAATAATACCATGCAACTTATGTGGCCAGTGGCAAACAAGCAATCCATTTCAAACTGGAGAATGTAGAGTAAATTCATAAACAACTCTGTAGAATAATTGAAAACAAACCCTTCAATGACATGCAGAAATAGCAAACAGAAAAAGCACCAAAGTTAGTCAAATCAATTAAATTGTTTAACTAATTTCATTTTAAATTAAAATCTGTACATAATTTTAAAATTATTTATAAAACGTTACTTGCAAAATTTTTTGTCAAAAAAGAGAAGAAACAAGAAAATTCCTGTCTTCACCTAATTTTGTTGTTTTCACTTAAAATCTAAAACAATTTTTTTTTAAAAAAACAAACAAACAATGGACAACCAGTTCTTGGAGGGGTCTAATTTCTCTCTCTCTCTCTCTCTCTCTCTCTCTCTTTCTTTTTGCACAAAGAACTGTGTTGCTTTATCAGTTCTATTATTCACTGAGCTGTAGCATAAGGGATGCCTTGCATACACCTATTTCATTCTGTATTTGAACTGTTGGTGTCTAAATTATATGGTAAATTTGCTGGAGCTGAGACCATGTCTTTTCTATTTGTACAATTCCAAGCCCGCCCTCAACATAACATAAGGGATGCCGGTCCTCCAGAGAGCAGATGTTATAAGCAAAATTATCCTCTTGAGCCTGCAGTGCAGGTCTCCATATTCTGCATTTATGCCCCACGTGCCTCTCTCATTCATGTTCAAAGGAGAACAGATTTTGTCACACCTGAGCTGCCAGTTTGTCTATCAAGTCCTGTATCCTGACTCCATCAATGTCCAGTAATAGATGGAAGTTACAAATATAAGAAGGGTCTCAATGAGTTCTCCCCTGACAGCTAGCTGGGAGGGGGAGAGACTTCAGGAGCAAACTGTATTTACATGAACACTCCTACTCTGCCAAGATATCCAGCAGATGGAGCTGTGTTGCTCAAAGTGATCAACTTTGGCTGATGTTGGGTTACAACGGGGCCATTCTCCTCTTGGTCTGCTGCTTACAAACAGGGAAGAATTGGTAGGGGAAGTAGAAGTGGGTGGCAGCCTGGGCAGCAGTGACCACGAGATGGCTGAGTTTAGGATCCTCACAAAAGGAAGAAAGGAGAGTAGCAAAATACGGACCCTGGACTTCAGAGAAGCAGACTTAGACTCCCTTAGGGAACTGATGGGGAATATGAGGGGGAAAAGGAGTCCAGGAAAGCTGGCTGTATTTTAAAGAAGCCTTATTGTGGGCACAGGAACAAACCATCCTGATGTGCAGAAAGAATAGCAAATATGGCAGGCGACCAGCTTGGCTTAACAGTGAAATCTTCGGTGAATTTAAACACAAAAAGGAAGCTTACAAGAAGTGGAAACTTGGACAGATGACTAGGGAGCAGTATAAAAATATTGTTTGAGCATGAGGGGTGTAATCAGGAAGGCCAAAACACAACTGGAGTTACAGCTAGCAAGGGATGTGAAGGATAACAAGAAGGGTTTCTACAGGTATGTTAGCATCAAGAAAAATGTCAGGGAAAGTGTGAGACCCTTAATGAATGTGGGAGGCAACCTAGTGACAGATGATGTGGAAAAAGCTGAAGTACTCAATGCTTTTTTTGCCTCAGTCTTCACAGACAAGGTCAGCTCCCACACTGCTGTCCTGGGCAACACAGTATGGGGAGGAGATGAGCAGCCCTCAGTGGTGAAAGAACAGATTAAGGACTATTTAGAAAAGCTGGACATGCACAAGTCCATGGGTCCAGATCTAATGCATCTGAGGGTGCTGAGGGAATTGGCTGATGTGATTACAGAGCCATTGGCCATTATCTCTGAAAACTCATGGTGCTCGGGGGAGGTCCTGGATGACTGGAAAAAGGCAAATATAGTTCCCATCTTTAAAAAAGGAAAGAAGGAGAACCCGGGGAACTACAGACTGGTCAGCCTCACCTCAGTCCCTGGAAAAATCATGGAGCAGCTCCTGAAGGAAATCATTTTGAAACACTTGTAGGAGAGCAAGGTGATCAGGAAGAGTCAACATTGATTCACCAAGGACAAGTCATAGAATATCAGGGTTGGAAGGGACCTCAGGAGGTCATCTAGTCCAACCCCCTTGCTCAAAGCAGGACCAATCCCCAATTTTTGCTTCAGATCCCTAAATGGCCCCCTCAAGGATTGAACTCACAACCCTGAGTTTAGCAGGCCAATGCTCAAACCAGTGAGCTATCCCTCCCCCCACAACCTGACCAACCTGATTGCCTACTATGATGAAATAACTGGCTCTGTAGATATAGGGAAAGCAGTGGACGTGATATATCTTGACTTTAGCAAAGCTTTTGATCCGGTCTCCCACAGTATTCTTGCCAGCAAGTTAAAAAAATATGGATTGGATGAATGGACTATAAGGTGGATAGAAAGCTGGTTAGATTGTTGGGCTCAAAGGGTAGTGATCAATGGCTCCATGTCTAGATGGCAGCAGGTATCAAGTGGAGTGCCCCAGGGGTCGGTCCTGGGCTGGTTTTATTCAACATCTTTATTAATGATCAGGATGATGGGATGGATTGCACCCTCAGCAAGTTTGAAGATGACACTAAGCTGGGGGGAGAGATAGATATGCTGGAGGGTAGGGACAAGGTCCAGAGTGATCTAGACAAATTGGAGGGTTGGGCCAAAAGAAATCTGATGAGGTTCAACAAGGACACGTGCAGATTCCTGCACTTAGGACGGAAGAATCCCATGCACCGCTACAGGCTGGGGACTGACTGGCTAAGCATCAGTTCTGCAGAAAAGGACCTGGGGATTACAGTGGATGAGAGGCTGGATAGGAGTCAGCAGTGTGCCCTTGTTGCCAAGAAGGCTAATGGCATATTGGGCTGCATTAGTAGGAGCATTGCCAGCAGATCGAGGGAAGTGATTATTCCCCTCTATTCGGCACTGGTGAGGCCACATCTGGAGTACTGCATCCAGTTTTGGGCCCCCCACTACAGAAAGGATATAGACAAATTGGAGAGAGTCCAGCAGAGGGCAACAAAAATGATTAGGGGGCTGGGGCACATGACTTATGAGGAGAGGCTGAAGGAACTGGGCTTGTTTAGTCTGCAGAAGAGAAGAGTGTGGGGGGATTTGATAGCAGCCTTCAACTACCTGAAAGGGGGTTCCAAAGAGGATGGCTCTAGACTGTTCTCAGTGGTAGCAGATGACAGAACAAGGAGTAATGGTCTCAAGTTGCAGCGGGGGGAGGTTTAGGTTGGATGTTAGGAAAAACTTTTTCACTAGGAGGGTGGTGAAGCACTGGAATGTGTTACCCAGGGAGGTGGTGGAATCTCCTTTCTTTGAGGTTTTTAAGGCCCGGCTTGACAAAGCCGTGGCTGGGATGATTTAGTTGGGGATTGGTCCTGCTTTGAGCAGGGGGTTGGACTAGATAACCTCCTGAGGTCTCTTTCAACCCTAATCTTCTATGATTCTATGGTGGGGCAGCCAGCCAGCACACGTGCTCAGATGGTGGCACAAGCAAGGTGCCTGCTTCGCCGGGTGGGAGGTGAACGCCTATAGCTGCATCTCTGAACCCTGGGTCCTCACTAACCAAGGACAACCACTCTGAGTGGGGTATGGTGAGGGAGCAGAGAGGAACACAGAAAATGAAGTTTTGGTTGTAGAACTCAAGAACATGAGGCAGAAGACCCTGCCCCATGCATGCTGGGGTGGGTGTCCTGCTCACAGTTTTATGATTATGAATCCTACTTGTGGCATTTTCCCTAATGTTGGGTGATTAACTTTCATTAAAAGTTTCTTTTCTACACTCAGACTCTGTGCTTGCTAGAGGGGAAGTATTCCCCTTCAGAGGCACCCAGGGACTGGTGTGTAATTTTCCTAGGTTACGGGGTTGGGGCTTGAGCTAGTTCTGTGTTGTATTGTTGAAAAGGACCCCTACATA
This sequence comes from Chelonia mydas, assembly GCF_015237465.2. Classification (NCBI taxonomy): domain Eukaryota; kingdom Metazoa; phylum Chordata; order Testudines; family Cheloniidae; genus Chelonia; species Chelonia mydas. The sequence continues at coordinate 331,909,090 of NC_057849.1, read as the reverse complement.
TTGAACCCAGCCCTGCTTGCTAAGTCAATGGAAAAGCTCCCACTGACAATGGAGCAGGAACCAGATGTGCTTTGCATAATATATAACAAAGTTTGCCATCTATGCCTTTATGAAACACATATGAGCTACAAGTGTGAGTGAGGAGAGGTAGATAGGCACATAGACTTATACTGTATCAGTTCTTAATGAGGCAAAACACTTAAATAACGGAGCTAGTAATATTGTCTTTTACACATTGCTGATATTTGTACCAGAAAATAGGTTTCCTATGTAACCAGCAGCATACCAGAGATCTGACAGCCCACTAGAGATAGCTGTAGACCAACTGAACTGTAAAACTCAGCTGGGATCAGGACCCAAAAATTATTTAACAGACCTTTGACACCAAGCAAACTCTTGTTTCATCTTCAACTATCATAAGGACTTAACATGGAAAACAAGAAATCTGAACCTGCATGGTTCACCTCCTGTCTACATAAATGACTTTTTCCAAAAGCTTCTAATTTTCACAAGCAGCAGGGGTTATAAGTCAGCAGAGCAACATAATTATATTCCAAGGATCTTGGTACTGAGCGCGCTTTTCTGAAAACTGTGGGACTCTTCTTGCTGATTTTTTCAGGAGTTCATTAAACATTTTCCGGAAGCCAATTCTCACTTAATCATTTGCTTTCATGGGAATTGTGAATAGAAGGTATAATTTGTAGGTGATGAAAAAGGTGCTTTGTGGAATCCCCCACTGTTCTAATCAAGGATTTTGAAGAATAAACTCTGAGGATTTGGGGATTGGTACGGGAGAAGCTCTGATATGTATTTATTTAGTCATGGCAGATAGCATAACAGATCCACACAGATTGTGTATGATAAAGAATATTTGCCCAATTCCTCTCTTAGATATTCTGAGTGTAACCCCGTATAACTCCATTGACTTCAGTGGAGTTACTCCAGATCAGAAACCCAATACTGTACTTCAGCATGCTGAGCACTGCTTGTGAGGTTCTGAATCCTCAGCTCCCAGGAGGCTCTCATTGTTTCCCAGGAACAGGCCCTTGCACCCATCAAAATGAGATTAGACTTTGATATGGTGGGTCAGATCCTCAGCTAGTGTAAATCAATGTTGTTCCACTGACATCAATGAAGTTATGTCAGCACAGACCAGCTAAAGATCTGGCCTTATATCCAGCATTGCCAACCTCAAGAGGTTCAGATCCCCCAAAGTTATGAGATTGTCCCCACAAATCATGAGATTTTAAAATCGATGTTTTTTTAGACTGACTTTTGACTTTTTAACTCCCCTCTATTCCTCTGGCTATGTAAGTGTGATCCTTTCAGGTTGAAAAATCAACCTTCAATGCACAAAAATGCATACCTCTCCCTGGCTGCTCAGATGAAGATTCCACTTCCCCTATTTTAGGGGTGAGGAGAGGGTTGCCATTCCTGCCCGTGCACTGCCTTACTACCCCCTGCAATTCTCCCCCTTTCTTTGGACCTTTCAGCACCAACTCCCTGACTCCTCCTGGGGCTTCTCCTTTGCCCAGATCCCAACTGGAGAGATCCCAAGGCATCAAGAGGAGGGAATTGTTTCTCTGGGCTCAGGGCCCTGGTCTGTGTCCTCAGGCCCAAGGCTCTCACACAGAGCTGTGCCCAGCCCTGAAAATCATGGGATCGGAGGAGCTTCTTGCATAATCATGACAGCTCCTCCTGCAGGTGCAAAATCCCATGATTTGAGAGAGTTGACATTACTGCAACACTGCCTTCCCTTGGCTGCTAGAATGGGGCACCCCAACCCACCACCACCACCTTCAAGATTGAGGAGCTGCCATTTTATCCCTTCCATCTCCTGCCCCGTCATCAACCTCGCCTGTCCCCACATCCCCCTACAGCCCTCAGGTCCCCCTTTGCCCCCTAGCCTCCAGCTCCCACCTGAGCCTTGCTCCCCCTTCCCCTCCACTTTTCATAATGTGTCTGCTGCTCCTCACAGTCCGAGTGTCCTGACCGGCCCCCTGAACCATAGAGTGGCAGCCATGTTGCTGTGAGCTGAAGACAGTGGGAGGTGGCAGCCACATTTATTAAGGGTAGCCTCACTCCCACATGCAGATAGACTGTAGGGAAATGGCAGCGGTACTTGCTTTAGGAACATTTAAAGGCACATGTCAGATGAGATTTTCAAAGCCGCCTGAGAGAGTTGGGTGCTAAAATCCCAGCTGTAATTTTCAGTCACTTGCTGTCCCTAGTCACTAACATCTGTCTCACCTGAATTGAGGCCCACCAGCCAGCTCATTCAACCAGCTTTCACCCATACCCCAATCTCCACCCAGCACTGGGGAAGGCACTCACCTTTGCCAGCTGAATCAGGAGAGAAAAAGACATAATTCTGGGGGTCATTCTACTAATGAAGACACATAATCCAGGTTTCCATACTAATCCAGCCAGCAGTCTCACATGCAGATTGAACAAAGGGGTGAACTAGACAGAATTCTGTAGAACTCCACATAAGTGTCCTGGCATAGAGATCACCATCCTCTGGGATCAGGATAAAAACTAAGCTCAGTAGCACCCCATTCACATCAAACCCCACTTTGTCTTCATGCACACCAACATAAAAGGCATCTAGCAGATTTAATCCTATCAGCACAGATATTTAGGTGAAATCCTGACCCCACTGAAGTCAATGGGGGTTTTGCCATTGACTTCAGTGAGTCCAGAATTTCACTCTTGGTTTTCTTCCACCACTATTAAGAAATCATCAATTGCTATGACTGCTGCAGTAGCTCCCGCATAGACAGATTGGTATCCAGATTGAGAAAGACCAAGGAACTCCAAAACATCTCAATATGGTGAGTGTTGTCTCTCCTCAACAAACCGGGGATAGCAGACACAGGATAATAGTTGGCCAGTTTGTTAGTGTCACTTGCTAGTTACTTGTCTTTTCCTTCAGGGAGGCAATGACAATTCACTAGCCAGGAAGAATGTGGCTCCAGACTACAAAGATCCTCCATCATCTCCAGTACCTCAGAGAATGTGTGGCCATGCTAAAGGGATGCAGCTGCAAATAAGGACCCCCACATAGCAAGCTACAACAGTAGTCACTCCAATCCAGAACTGACCCTAATGCCTGCATCCCCTATGAAAACATCTCACTTCAAAACAATGTAAACAGGAGCTCCCTGAAGTCAGATCCCATGAGCCTTCTGTACCCAGAGGGACCGACCTAAAATAAACTTTTTGTCAGTGTAACTCTGTGACACCTGTACCTCAAAGTAGCACCCTGGAACCCCTATATTCCCTATTGTCATATAATTATTATATGTTTTGTATGAAGTATGCCTTGTGAGGTATCATTTTAAAAGTCTTTAAAGGACCAGCCAGATGCACTGATGGCCCATTAAAGGGAGTCCGCTCCCAACAGCCATCCCAGAAGTCTTCTCAGAGAGAACACGTGGACAATGGAGATTGCTTGACCAATGGGGACTGCCTGATCCCCATATCAAAAGATCTTTCCAGCAAGTGTCTGAAACCACTATGGCTTATTGCTAAAAGCAGCCAAGTCAGCAGGCTGTAAATTAGCCAAGTCAGCACTCTCAGTTTGACCAAGGTGGGGGGGGGGGAGTTTTGGGTGCCACAGAAAGGGCAGCTTGACCCCGCATCCTTCCTGATTAGAATTGTGTTGAAGTGGCTGATACATACTTTTCGAAGAGCAGAATGTGCCCCAGGAATGTCTATTGGGGCTTCAAGGCTGCAAACTCTGGAAAAACCCACACCTGGTTAATCGATAATCAGAAGGAACCTCTTGCTTGACTATTGAAACTGCTTACTTAAGTTTTCTTTAAGGGACATGTCATTCTATTACTCATGTATAAATAAGGGAGAAAAGTTTGAGGTAGTTGGACTCTTTTTGGACTCTCCCTCTGGATACCTCTTGCAGTCCCCACCGGCAGACGGAAGATTTGGCCACCGGAAGCCTGCCGCTGTGCCACTCAAGAGCCACACTCAGCTTTGGTAATTATCAAGGGTTGGGGGTGTTTTACTAACCTTTTGCGGACATGTGTTAGTGCTTGAGACTAAGTAAAGTTTAGCTTTAAGTGAAAACACTCTTGTGTTGTCCTGTTTGTGCCAGCCATCTATCGGTCGGATGGCCGTGTCTTCCCTGATTTATTTCCTGACACCACCTCGCACAGAGTAAAAGTTACCAAGAGCTTTGGGTTGAAAGAACCCCGGGTTACACCCCCACCACTCAACACCTACAAACGCATTGGGAGGACAAAGACTTTTAACTGAGAAGGGTGGTCCAAGGCTGGAAAAGAGTCCCAGCCTGTGTACTGAGGAACTATACCATCTGTCAGGGTGAGAGATTGCTTGATTCAAATCCGATTTAGTTTGCAGAACTCAGACTGCGACTTTACTTTTATTTCTTAGGTAACCAACTTTGACTTCTATGCTTGCAACTTACAATCACTTAAAATCTATCTTTCTTTAGTGAATAAATCTATTTTATATTTTACCTAAAACAGAGAGTTTTGGTTGAAGTGCTTAGGAAATCTCAGCTCAGTTTATAAAGGCTAGTGTGTGTCCTCTCCACAGCTCAGTGGCTCTCGCCCACAGGCACCTCCCCCCCAGCTCCCATTGTCCAGGAACTGGCCAATGGGAGTGTAGAGCCAGTGCTTAGGGCAGGGGCAGCACATGGAGCCCTGTGGTCCCCCCGCGTAGGAGCCAAACCTGCTGCTGGCAACTTCCAGAGCACAGTGCGGTGTCAGAATAGATAGGGACAAGCCTGCCTTAGCCAGGCAGCATTGCCGATGGGACTTTTAACAGCCTGTCAGTGGTACGAGCAGTCGCCGCAATCCAGTGTCTTACATTCTGCGGCCCAACACTGGGTCACGACCCACAGTTTGAAAACCACTGTTGAAAACCAAACTAACAGGCTCCCAAGTCCCTGGCTACTACCTAATCACTGGATCCTCTCTTGAAGTCTATAGAGAGAATTTGGCCTTATGTTTTTCTTAGGAATTCTCTTCCATGAATCAGTGTTCCATCATGACCTTGCAATAAGAAACGGTTTAGTTACTGATCGCAATATTCATTGAAGTAATTCAGTACTTCCATTTTAATAAGATCAATGGGCTTTAGAAAAACCATTATCAAACCAATGCAATGTCTACTTTGTCACTTCCGCCATAAATACATAAGCCACAGACCTGATCCTGACAGGAGCCGAGTAATCTCAGCATCATGCGAACTGGATGAGGGCTCAGAATAAGTAATGAAATTAGTCACATCAGTGTGCACACAGTGAGAGCATTTTACCAGACTTGCTCAGTTATATAAACAGTGATTATGTCATGAAACCACTGCTAACAGGTATCATGATGCACAACAGGGAAAACAGAGAATACAATCACTATGCAAAACACATCCAAGATTTAACTCAGAATCCCCCTTCTGGTATTTGATCCCTGTGGTGATATCAGTGTAAGACTTGATCTCCCATCATCCCTTCTTTGAGATACAGGTGCATTTTTACCATCCAGAATAATTGCTTGAAGGTCATGCTTCGCTAGTGGGCATAAAGTTAATAAAGCATTGGCATTTCATAATTATGAAATGCTTTTAATAGCAGCCAGCCAGGAAGAAATAGTTTTGAAGTTTAGCTACCTTGGATTCTTCCTTCTATTTCTCCTTCTGGTTCTTGTTATTCCTAGTTTTGCTTTTTTTTTTTTTTTTTTTAATGATTGCATAAATAAATGAGGAGGAGCTGGGAGAGGGTTCACCACAACATGGGAAGATTTGCCTTGTTGGATTGGTACGGCAAGCGACACAGCAGACGAGGCAGTGCATAACAACATTTCACATTCGCACAGAGAGCCTTACACTGTTAGTCACTCAATGAACCATCATTTGTAATAAAGAAGGGTCTGAGCGGTTACATCTACTGCTCGGGCCATGTATCTGCGCTGAGCAATCCATTATTCGTTGTTTAGCTTGGCGTTTAGATCTTTTCTGATTGGGACTCTCCTGAAGATCGGAGGCCACAAGGAGGAATTAAAAAAAAAAAAAAGACAGAAAAGGATCACAGTTATTGGAGATGTAAATTAGATCTTCCAGGGCCTGATCCAAAGCTCACTGAAGTTAATGGGAGTCTTTCTGTTGACTTCAATGAGTTTTGGATTAGGCACCAAATTTATCCTCCCCCAAGATCCGGTGTCCCTCTGGTTGATGCTCTGCAGTAGCTTGTGAGCCATCAAAAAGAAGAGGGAACACAAGTGCTGAGAGAGAAGGGATGCCTGCTCTACTTGTAAGCAATGTGTTATTTCTGCAGCTAGCAGAATTTAAAGGGGAGAATGATTTTTAAATAGTCTTCAAGAGCATTTTATTCAATCACAGCAAGCTCTGAAGATAAGTTCATAGTGGAACTATCGACAAAATACAGTAAAAGGGAAGTGACATTGCAATAACCACATGTGACAGGTGCTAGCCATGTCGCTTAAGGTCCCCTTGGAAGGTGCTCAGATACCCCTGGAGTGGATGCAGTGCGGGGAACGGAATAGAATAGAATAGAATACTGTATGCTCTTTGGGACGATCTCTCTCTCTCTCTCTCTCTCTCTGTACAGCATCTGGCACAAATGAGCCTTAAGCCAACGGAGTGCTCTGAACTATTGCTGTCCTTTCCCTGATCAGCTGCTCCCCTGCTGGCTGCTCAATTAATTGCTGGGGAGAGAAGAGAATAACATTAGTTGTCCCATTGCCTTCTCCCCTGCTAGCTTAGGGGAGTCCCAGGGAGAGTTCAATGTTGCCAGCTCATGGATCTTGGAATATTTGGTAAGACTTGTTTAAAGCCCCTACTCCTGGAGTCAAATGATTATGTGGGAATATCAGCCTTCATTTTAAAGCAAAAAGAAAGTTTCTAGCCCAGATGGCTGTGAAGAAAAGCTTAAAAAATGTGAGCCCTAAAGGCTCAACCACCAGAGAGAAAAGAAAAGAAGTCCAATAGTAATTTTAAAAAAATCTCATTATTCTAGGGGCCTGAATCATGATTTTTGAATACTTGGAGTTGGTGGTGCTGAGATAAGGGTAGACACTTGACTATACTATTTCTGGGAGAGCAATTAGCAAAGGATGGCTCCTGGGCCTGCTCTAACTTTCGGTATCTAGCAGTATTTTCTAGGCACCAAAGACCAGCTGTGGATATCTGGAGTGCACTGCACTCCAGCTACTTCCCTTCCCTGGTCCCTGTGCCAGGGAATGAGGGAAGGAGGCATAAAAACCTGTTTTATCACCACGGGAGACTTCCCTCCCATTCCAGGAGAATCACCAGCAGCGAATTTGCAGGACATTTCCATTTGGTCTAGGCTAAGGATTAAGCCATATTCAAGACCAGGTCAGGAGGAAACCATTTTCAGCCACAATTCAATTTCTAAGCATAGACACAGCTTCAATGATTATGCTGAATGTGATCTGATCCCATTTACACTAGCAGTCAGCTGAGAAGACTGTTGAGCGGGGATAGTCCACAGCCACGGTCAATGTCAATGATGGGTCACTTTCGTGGTGCAGATGACCTCTTGATCATCATAGCACGAGGCTTTTCCAACGGGAATATTCTTAGGCCCATGCGTTCCTTGCTCTCCGCAGCTGGAGCCATTATAACTGGAGTAGAGCTCACTGAAACTCAGGATTTCCAGTTGATGAGAAGTTTTGATGTTTCAGAATTTGGGTTCATTCCAGTTTGGACCAAAACCAAATGTTTTGAAATTTCTCAGGAACCAGAAATTTTAATTTGAAACTGACATTCTTGTCAATTTCACACAACAGTGCGGACTCCAAGCCAGGATTCTTGGGATGTCAAGGTTCCATGCTACCAAGTCAGGAGCCTAGACTCTGAAAGACCTGACTAGAACCAGGGCTGCCAGTCTCCCAGCTCCCTAGCAGGGATCCAGGAAACACTGAATGCCCCAGACCCTACCAGCCCCTGGTTCCCGGGGAAGTCCACATTACAAGGCTGCCCTGGTGCTGCAGACAATGGAAATTGAGGGTCCAGAGTGGCTCCCAGGCAAGCTAGCAGGAAGACAGGCAGGTTTCCTGGCAGACAGGGTTCCATCAGAATCTTGCCGATGATTTGGCAAAAGTTCATCAAACCAGACTGCACCCTGGGGATCCTGTCACATAAGGAACCGATTTGTTAAAAAAAAAATCCTGATTTTTTTGGTCTGTATTGTTACAGATAGACTTGCTAACCGCTATTTTGAAATAAATTACCAAAATAATTGAAACTGGTGTGATTATATTGTGTTATTTTGACAAATAAAATGTGCAAAATTTGGCAGAATTTTAAAATATGGTGCACAGAACTTTTAATTTTTTGGCATAGAATTGCCCCAGGAGTAACCATCATATCTATGCATTTCTTCTGCATGTACATACAATGATGCAGAACATTATCCACAGACAGCAGTTTGAATCTTGTCCTTTTTAAATTGGACTCTACAGCAACCTGCCTTATTTATTGTGACACCATTTTGACTCTGGGCTTTGGTTTGGTTTTAAACCAGGCTTCAGTTAGAATCCTTGAGCTGCGAACACATCACAGCTGGTCACAACCTACATCTGCTACACATCTTTCCATGGAGCTCACTAACCGTCAAGGGCATGTGCCTTCCTATAGCTCTTTCAAATGTAATAAGATGACAACAAGGAGTTTATGTTGAGTCTAAACACATCCTGTCTTAGTGCTTACGGTGCTGTAGAATTTAGCAGAGCTAAGCATTCTGGGCTTTCTTGGCTCATCTGGTATTGTCCTCCCTTCTCTTCTTATTTACATCAGAAGTAACCAGAAAATAGGTCAGAAGTTTTAAGTGACTTTAGAAAAGATCAGCCTTTTGTACATGTATATTCGGCATCCTCCTATACTGAAGATCCCAAATCACTCTAGCAACTGGGAGCTCAATCCTGCAATTGCTTATGTAAGCCATCCCACTGACATGAACGGAGCAGACTACTCATGAGCATAGGGGTTTGCAGGATTGAACCCCAAATTTCTCAAAGTTCTGTGTCCACACAGCAGCATTGATCAGGCACTGTATATTTTTGGAGGAAGCTTTCATTGACTGGGTCTCCTAAAACTGGACCTTCAAGGATCTGTCTGTAGGAAGCAAGCTAAACAAAATGCCGTTGCCATCTTACGTTGCCAATGAGCCAAAGAGTGTGGGCAGGAGACTTGGATACTAAAGACAGGTCCTAAGTACCATTCTATCCAGTTAAGTCTGGTATTGTCCACAGTAGAGGTCAAAGTTGACTAATCTGGCACAGGGCTGCCAACCAGTTGCTTGTGGGAGAGCCATCACCTCACTCTATTCAACTACTCACAGAGACTCATTGGTGGTCACTAGCACATTACCACATTACCTCCATTACCACAGAGAAATGTAGGGTGGGATTTTTGAAACCACTCAGCATGTCAGGAGTACAAACAGGAGTTTGATTTCAGTGGGACCATGAGTTACACCAATACTGAGCACTTACAAAAATCCCACTCGGAGTGATTCCTGCTGGTTCTCTCTGCCATAGAGAAGGAGAGTAAAAACTAGTTACAGGTATCCCTGTTTTCACCACAGACACCACATTGCAGGTCAAGAAATTGCACCTGAGGAATGAGGAAAAGTTATCAGAGCTTTTTAAAAAAACGTGCTGCCCAGCTAGACTGAGAGACGTTGACTCCCTATCTTAATAGTTAAAACAATTTTCACTTCACCTAGGTTCACAGTTCTTTTGTCTTGCTTTCTATAGCTTTTGTAGCAAATGAGTCTACGGACCAGAATGTTCACTGAAGTAAAAAAAAAAAAAAATTGAGCAAATATTGCAGACTATTCACCAACAGTGAATTTCAGGTTTGTAATGACAAGTATTAGTATTTGCGCCTGGAAGCTAAGAATTGTAGGCATCCGATCAAGAATCGACTTTCCATATGATCAAGCAAAACAGCTCAAATTTTGCGTAGGAACTGCTTGCAATCAGGCTGCTGGCAAAGAATTGTTTCCAAAAGCTCCTTAGCAAATAATTTCACATAGTTCAAGAAAACCAGGATGTGTTTGTAGACTCTTTACAAACTGAGAAGTACATAAGTGATTCCATTCAATTAATTATTGGTTATGGATTTTTCATGCAACTCTAGTTACAATGTTTCTTAAGGAAAACATAAAAAGAAATATTTAAATAACTTGTTGGACTTTTTATTGCCTGAAAAACTTATTGCTGCTTATCTATACAGCCCAATTGTGTAAATGCAGCCAAGAAATAAAGTTGACTAATAGAGATGCATGTTGCTTTTTGTGATGTTTTGTTGTCGAATATCTTTGTTATAAGGCCAAAGACACTGCAAATGGTAGGACCTTGTAGATATGGAGAGCGACTCTAATGGAACAAAGGACTTCTTGTGTTCAGCTAGTTTGCTCTCATATTGGAATGAAGTCATTATTTTTCAGTCTTTTCTTTCTGGAGAGAACTATATTTAAAATTCTGTTTGTATGTTTCTTTTCTTTAGTGCCTCTGGGGCTTCAGAACTTTGGAAGCTTAAAAATGAAAACTCTAATGAGCATATTTAGAAAATCTTCAATATACTAGAGCCCCTTTGAAGACCCAGGTGCAGCATGGTGTCTTTGATTATTGATACAACCCATTCAATCAGTGTGTCTGTTACACCTTTTCATTTGCACACTACAGGGTGAAAGATTCCCTATCCAGCTGCTGCCTTAAGAAGCATAAAAATGTTTGAGCCTGCTGAATCCTCAGTTCTGTCAACTCGCTATTGCACTAATATGTTGGTGTCTCTATGGAGCTGAATCTTTAGTATTATCAAAATCCTTTC